>NW_022280114.1:1238219-1292148 GCF_004355925.1 Anarrhichthys ocellatus
ATTACACTGGTGCATACAGGCTTTCTGCTCTTCTTCCCCATGCACCCCCCCCCCCCCCCCACACACACACAAAAAAAACCTGCTCTAAAGAACATAATGATTTCAGAGCGGTTGCTTTGACCCTTGTGGTGATGAAATGTATGGAAAGAATTATGGTGAGCAGGCTGAGGAGGGCCCACAGTTAGACCCATACCAATTTGCATACAGACACCACGGAGGCAGTGACGATGCACCAGTGTAATGAATTAAGACTGTGGTTTGTTCATTTCTGTCCCGCATTTCACACCTTGCAGCCCCACATATCACTGAACACACTGAATCAGCTCAACGTCAACTCATTCATCATTAAGTGTTGCCAAGAGGGAACAGAACGGTATAACAACACCTAGGCTGAAATATGTGAATGCCCTATCTGTCTTCTTGTCACAAATGACTGTTATATATTGTACTATGTGTGCACTTTTTCCTGATGAACATGGGCTCGTTTAGTTGATGGATGAATGCATTTGTTGTCGTTTTTGCAGTGATTTTCATACTGCAGACATTGATTATCAAGACAAACTTCGCACTGGGACAATAACAATAACAGAAAGCTCAACAGTGAGGCCTAACAAAGCAAGACAACTAAGGTTAGACACGGATAAAACATTACAATAGATGAAATGGAAAAAAAAAAAAACGACGAATAAATAAATAAGATTAAATAAAAGAGCCTCATCTCCTCAGGCAGGTGGTTCCAGAGCCGAGGGGCCCTGATGGAGAAAGCACGGTTTTCAGCCTCGACTTTGGAACAGCCAGGAGGGCCCCACCTGAGGATCGAAGGCTCCGAGCTGGCTCATAAGGGGGTCAACATTTCTTCTACATATTTTGGCCAGACCCATATGTGCTTTAAAAGTGATGAGTAAAATCTTAAAATCTATTGTAAAACGAACAGGGAGCCAGTGGAGAGAAGTCAGGATTGGGGGTTTTTGTGATGTCGTCTGTTAAAACCGGTGAGAAGCCATGTTAAGTGCACTGGCAGCAGCACAGTATCTGTTGTTTGCCGAGTAAAAACTGTTGCACGAATCTTTACGCCAGCTCTGCACAAACTTGTCTGATGAACGCTCTCAGCAACATAAACTGCACATGGTGCAGAATGCATGTGGCACGATGACGGCGATGATGGCTTGAAAGAAGCTGTGCAATATTGTCTCAGAAGCACATAGGGAGGTAGAACCAAGCTTCAGGTTGATTTATAAGAACATTAACACACAAATGTCACATTAAATGTCCTGTAAGACTCAAGAGCTGCCCATACGCCTCCCTGATATCTTTATTATACTCACTGTTGCTGTGCCGTCCCTGTGCTGTTGTATGGCCAAGTAAGCAGCAAGCTTTTGTGTCTGTAACACCACTTAGGGACTGATAAAACTTGATGAATCAAATCCAGTTGAAAAGGGAAATATGTATTTATGAGGAAGAGATGGTGAGTGACCCACACCTGGGAGGGTTTCACTGCAGGTCGGAGTGAGTGAGCCTTCGTCACGTGGGTCTTATCATACAGCAGTCTTCATACGTCCATCCTGTGTTGTAGGTCGTCCCGTCTTCTGTCCATTACAGCTTTAGATCTGTCTGTGGGACTTATTCTGGTATTCAGTGTACTGATGTGGACAGTATATTAGCATGAATACATGTGTCCTGGCCATGTGCTCCATCTGTCATTGAGCGTAAGTGTTGTTAAACCAAAGTTGTTGTGGTTTATAAGTTCATAAGTTAAACGAATGGCTTAATTAACGCTCAATGAATGATCTACTAATGCTTCATCCATCATTTATAGATCATCTGTTAATAAGAAGAACTTTTGGGTTGCCAGATGAAAAATCCACATATGACATACAAAAAAACAGTATTAGCAACTATATGCGACAAATTTACCTCATATAAACATTTATAACTGAATTATTGTCAAGTAGAAAGAGCCAACCTTATAACTGATCATTAGAAAGACTCTGTGGTCTTCACCGGCACTTTGACTGTCAGGGAAAAGAGGACAAGCTGTTTGATTGCATCTCAAGAATTCCCCTAAGATGGTAAATTGTGGGAAACCAGAGAATAAACACAGGAGAGCAGACGGATGAGATAAGAAGGGTGGTGGTGTTCAGAGAATGGCAAATAGAAGACATAAACATATAGAGAGAAATGTGTAAATACATGTGAAAGTTTCATTTTTGACAAAGTATGTATTATTCAAAAAATGAAACACGAACAGAGCACATTACTTGTTCAACAGCGCCAATTGTTAGTAAATTCAGAATAATAAAATTCCAGTCTTCTGGCTGCAAGAGGTCCAATCGATACCTTTGACTCTTGATTTGTTTCTTCTTCGAAGAAGGTCCAAAAATAAACTTAACTCCAGTAAATCTAGCCGCAGAGTCCGTGGTATCATCCATCTAAAGGCAGACAGATTGTAAACTTGTGCAAACACGCCAGAAACGGTTTCTCCTGTTTGTGAAAGATCAGCAAGCGTCTAAAGGAAACCTGATCAAAGAACTCAGACATTGACACGTGTCAGAGAGTCTCTGTGTCATACGCCTCCCACAGAAATGTGAAGGACAGAAAAACCCCTGAGACAGAAGAGGAGGAAGATGTACTCATCACGCCTGTCTCGATCTCTCTATGCAGTAAAACTCTTAAAGATTACGACGATATTTTCCAAAATAAAATACGAGATGAAATAAGATTCTTATATCTTATAAAATATAAGAATCACAACAAAGGACTTCTCAAGAGTGTCTTTATCAGGAGCCTTTTTGATTAAAACCAATCATCTGGTTGATCACGAATCACTGTATTCCCTCACAGAATATAACTAAAAGATTGTTTGGCGGCTTCTCAAAAAAAGCTGTCAGACTCAGCTGCATGCATGTTTTATCAGTGTGTCATCCTCCAGAAGCAACAACAACAACAATAATAGTTTGACCGTGTGTGACACTGTGTCCACATTATTCTTCAACTGATGAACATATGAGCTACAAAAATAAATTCAGGGAGTTAAGAGACTCTCTTTAAGTTTAGTGTTTTTATTTGCACGACTAACGTAGTAATGCATGACGTGAGTAAGAAGGATCAAACGTGCTCAAAGGCCATATAAAGTAATCTCACCAAAAAAACATCTAAAATCAAAATTCATCAATGAAGAAAAAACAAAGAAGAAAAGAAACAAAAGACTGATGGATTATACGTGCTGGTGATCAAATAAAGACAAGATACGAGCATACTGTATGTCAATTGCTAACAAGCATAGCATAGTATACAAAATGACAAGTCGCTTGGCCCAACAAAGTTCTAGTTAAATTTTTGTATTTGTATGACAGTTGCCCTAAATCTTGTGAAATGCAAATGATTTACTCGTCCGGTGTTACACTGTGTGGATTACTCGAGTGACATGTTTAAACTCTCTCGTTTGAACCCGACTAGAACACTGAATGACTAGTTCCAGCCTGAGCAGAGAAGATGCAGACACAACAAGCTGAGGCACTCTTCTTCTGGTATAAACCATCTTTGTTTCTCTCCTCTGTTTAGGTGTTTTTACGTCAGCGTGAGCTGGCTGATTGGCCGGCTGAGCTGTATAGGGGAGATCTCCTCATTCATCACACACACACACGCACACACACACACACACACACACACACACACACACACACACACACACTCTCTCTCTGCTGGTCTTCCTACCAACAGCTGCAGGACTCCCAGCATCTCCTGCACAGCTGATCCGGATACACTGTCGCCTATCAAAAGAGCTGTTGTACCCCCCCCCCCACACACACAGACACACACAGACACACACATTATGCACATCACCACTTTGCAGCAACAGACCAGAAGCAGGAAACAGGAGCACTGATGGCTGTTGGTGTCTTCATAATCCCCATCTTGACATTTTATTTTTTAAATCCTGAGATTAAAAGTGGATGAATGAAACTACTTCTGAGCGTTTGTTAAACTGAGTCAACTGATATTTAAAGCTGCTCATACGTGTCCCAAACTTCTTGTACAGATGCACAGACACAGAGAGCCACACTCACTCACTCACGCGCACATGACCAATCTCATTATCTCCCGGCGGAGATAATAATAATAATAATAATAATAATCTAATGATCCTGTATAATATATAATAACCACTTTATTTTTATGAAGGATCTGAATTCTTTGGCCACAACCTCTGGTTTTCAGCTCCTAATTTTGGCTCATAAATCTTCTTTTGGTATTGTTTGCTGTTGTTTGACCTAGTTGCATTATGTAATTGCGATTTGTACCGTCATGTCGCACATTCAGCAGCAAGAGAAGATGACTGGTGCAGTCGATAAAACAAATTGTTTCCTGCTTTGTTTTTGTTTTTTGTTTTTTAAACCAGGGCTTACAAATGAGGCCCGGCAGCTGCATTTTCTTTTTTTTTCTGCTCTCATCACTTTCATCAACATCCAAAACGCACAGTGGATCCGTCTTGCCTTTCTGTCACACACCCACGAATCCTATTTTCTTTCTTTCTTTCTTTTTTTGAAAACAGATCAGCATGAATGCATTGCATTGAAAGAAGAAGCTCCCGATTCCTCAGCTGATTCATGTTTGTTTATCTGTGGTGTATTTATGGCTTCTATTTTTAATGCCTTCATGAATATGCAGTAGCTGCTGTAATGGAGCTTTACTTGTCTTGTTTGCCTTAAATTGGACAGTTTATGAATGGTGTCAGTATCCCTGTAACACTGAAACAGCCACACATTATATATTGTTTATTTACAGTTTAGAATCATTCAGGGTGATTTTGACATTTTTGATACATAATTATCATCCAGTATACATGCATATACTTGTACATGAGCTACTTCATATATATATATATCAATTCTATATTTGTTTCTTCACACTATTTGTTTACAATTTACAGAAACACTTGACAAGCATATGGACATTGTTGCTTTGTATACATATTAAATATAAGATAAGATGAGCCTTTATTGATCCTCAAAATATGAACCAGACAAGAGCAATTTAAAAACAAAATGAGCAGGTAAAGTGACAGTGTTGTGGTTAATTGAAGCATCAAAACGAAAATGATGAACTACATCAACAAGAAGACAAGAAAACAAAGAGCAAGAAACAGGATGTCAGACATCAGAGACGAGAGAAAACCAGGGCAGTGACTTCACAGAGGGAAAGAAAGAGGTCTTGGTGAAAGGAGGACTCAGACAGAGAGGGGAACAGAGATGCAGGGGGAGAGAAATTGTGGGGAAAAGGGGAACGAGTGAGAGGGACGAGACAATATCGAGGCCACGGGACGGGGCGGGGAGGGACAATAAGCTCAGCTGTGGCTGCTGCTGGAGTCAGGCAGGTTCACCTGATGACACATCTGTCTGTCTGACTCACCCAGACTCATAATCTCACTCATAAAGACCTGCAGGGACGACACAGAGGGGAGGGACAACGCACGCCACCGTGGGATTACAAGATGAGGTTTCAGGCCAGTTTCAGGCTTTTATCAGGTATCAAATAATGACCTGATTTATTGTCCACTGCTGACTTGACGGACGTCCCTGATGCACTGATCAGCACTGTTGCAGGGATGCTGACTCATTTGACAATCAGTTGTTTGTCCAGACAATTACATTTGATGGACCATACAGAGTTTACAAGGTACAAACAAAGAAGTATACATTTACAAAACTCAGATCACAAGTGCACACATTTATGAATGATTTAAGACTCGTTGCATCTGTTTGAATAAATTAGAACTACATTTTACTCTACTTTGTGGCCAATATTGTTCTGCATACATGTGGCAATACTGCCCTCTAGTGGACAATTAAAGTCTACGTTGTCTGTGCTGGAAGAGACTGCATTAATTTTTTTTGTGGCAGGTTTAAAATGCAGTGTGAAAGAATGACTATAACTTCATTGAATTATGATTATTATTTACCTTTTAAGGAGGGGGGCATGTATAACATTGCACTGAACAATACGAAGTTTGACAACACGAAGGCCACTGAAAAATACTGTTGCAGAACCTCGTTGATGAAACAATACTAAAACGAAGCGTAGTAAAGTAGTTCCAACTTCACTGAACGCACGCGCGCTCCCGCTGCCAGGGGTGCACTATCAGCCAACTCCCTAAGCACGAGACCCGTGTGTTTAGCATGGTGGGGGTATCTTGTGGCGTTCTTTGTAAAACAATGTGCTAACTGACATACAAACAAACAAATAAACAAACAAACACGGCGGACTAAAAACATAACCGCTTCGTTGCGAGAGCAATTAACCAAAGCAACCCACAGCTAAACGGAAGAGCTCGTGAGATGTAATGAATTAACTCTTCGGGCCCACCTGTCGCTCACAGGAGGAGAGTCCATCCAGGTAACAGAGCTTTAAGCTAGTTTTGCTAACTGTTGCTGCTAGCTTCATTGATTTACGTATTTCACACCTTTAAAATGTGCTAAAGTAAAATGTTCCTCAAAACACTAAATCTAAGTCATGACACTGTTGATGGGTGGTTTTGGTGTGCTGGAGGCATTTAAGTGCACCTCTTGCACCTCTTAAAGTCCAACTGAACTGCAGCCGTTTTACTACCTCTATTGGATCTTTACGGTATTGTATCATACTTTACGTTGTATAACTATGACAAGAAACTACATTTATGTTATATTGTGGCTCAAGATCCTAACAGGAATGTGCTGTTTTGATGGTGTTGCACATAATAAGAGATCAGAGACAGAGTAGCATCGAGGTTGAGCTGCAGCTATTAGTTAATTGATCGATTAATCGAACGACTGATGCTCAATGGGCAACTTCTTTCAAGATATAATAATGGCATCATTTATTTTTCAAACATTTGATGGTTCCAGCTTCTCAAATTTGACAATTGCCTCTTTCTTTTACCATAACATTAAATTAAACTGGATGTCTGTGGTTGTTGGACTGTTGGTCAGTCAAAACAACACATTTTAATTTGTGATGTGCATTTCCCACATTTTTTCCGATGATTTATAGACCAAACAATTACTTGATTAATCCAGATAATATTTGACGGATTAACAAATTGTGAAAGTACTGGCCCTTCTGTTTTTCCTGTACTATGGTGGTTTCTGCAACATCATGCAAACTAACTGTTGTAAACTAACACCACTTGATGGTTAATATATTATTTGACTGCTGTGTGTTCCAGGTGGCTGTGGCTCAGGAGGTACAGTGCGTCTTCCTAGAATTGGAAATCAGTTTGATCCCCAGCTCCTCCTGTCGGCTTGTCGAAGTGTCTTTGGGCAAGATGCTGAACCTCCATATTGCTCCAGAAGGCAGTGCCACAGATATGTGTGTGTGTCAATGAGCATTAGATCAGATCCTGATGGTGCAGTTTGCACATTTTAGATTCATTCTATTTAAATTTGACTTCTTTTAAACAAAGGAGGCTTTTTTTCTCCACCAGAATTGCAGTGTGGAAAGGGCTTTAATGCAGCATATTGTTATTATAATTACTAAATAAGATGTAGAATTGTCTTCAAAGGCTTTATAAAACTGAAATGTGGAGAATTTGAACACCTGATGTCTTTGACAGTTACTCTCCAGCAGAGGGCAGTCGATCCACGTGGTTTTGTTGTTATCCCCTTTGCTGCAATCCTTTGCCTCTCTGTACATTGACTGATGTTAAATCCTTGAGTGACAGTGTAGTAAGGACCTAACCTGTGTTGGCAGGGTGCTAAATGCTTTTTAAAGTAGCACTGGACCCGGCAGCAGTAGTAGAACTCAACTGAATGTCCCACATTAAGCATAGGCCTGTCAGTACCAAAAGGTCAACACTAGATGAGCTGGTTGTTCATAAATATTACAGTTGGGATCACAAATGAACAGCAGTAGAGGCCAAATACATTCTCACAAATCCCGGGAAGTGATTGACCAGAGTGACTGATATGTTAATCAAGTGGAACTAAACTAGGGTCCCGGGCCCTCAGGGGCCTTTGGGGGAAGTCAGGAGGTCCCCCAGCGACATGACAAATAACAAGAATGTATCCCTACTGCAGTCATGTTTGTCTGTACTGCATCTATACTGAGAAGTGTTTCATAAGTTCACAATAAGTCAGATAAACTGTTTTATCAAAGGGCGGTCCTTCCTAGAGCTCAAACAGTTAGTCGATTAATCGGTTGACGAAAAAAAATCTGCATCTTTTTTGATAATTCATAACTAATTGAAGTTATTTTTTTGGCAATTATGCCGAAACTTCTATAGTTCCACCCCAAACCAAGTTGCTGGTTTTCTTCTTTGTTATTAATCTCAATACTTTTGGGTTTTGGACTGTTAGTGGGACAAAACTGCCTGAATATGTCACCTTTGGTTCTGGAAAAATGTAATTAACATCGTCACTTATTCTGACATTTTAAAAACCAACCATTTAATGAAATAATGGAGGAAATAACCGATAAAATGAGACCGGTATGACTGACATGCTGATGTGATGGAATGTTTGACTGCATCGTTATCTTTTTTTATCATTTCTCTATAAATCAACGGTTTTATTAAACTCAAGCTGGATTTTTCTTTTTTGGATCGCAGCTAAAGTTGCTGCATGTTTTCCCTCCTGGCGTCTTGTATGTTTATGTGTTGGCCCACCTGTCTGTCTTTGACCATCCTGCCTTGGAGGGGGTGGGGGTGGGGGTGGGTGCAGGGTCAAACCTGTTAACCTCTCCATTGAAGAACACATCATCAGCGGGGGATGATGTACAACTACTCCACCTTCAGGCACACAAACAGACACCCTGATCCCACAGGCAGAAGGTAGCTTTCAGCACTGAGCAAACATTTGATCCGACAGCGGATCAGCACACTAACCCCCCCACCACCCCCCATTGGCTGGACGTGTTTCACTCCATTGCTTGTTTTTTACGGTGTGCGGATTCAATAGAGTAGATGGCAACATGGAGGTGAGATTTATCTCCTGAAAGATGACACACACACACACACACAGCGACAACAACACCGCTTCAGAAGAGACATTCATGGCGGTGACTTCGGTGTTGAAATTGAGATATTAGCTGTGTGTTTAGGGTGCGACGGGATTTATAGGACCAGAAAGTGAAGCCTTTCAGCCCCTGTTTTGGGATTTTGGGACTACTTGTTTGTTGTTGGAGCGCAGCCTGTGGTGTTAACCCATGACCCCACTGACCTCTGACCTATGGGACGACAGCTCCATCCACGCGTCTGGGAGAGGGGCTGTCACATAACGGAAACATCCAGAGCACGGGCAGGGCTGATGGGGAGGGAGGGACAATTAGGGGGTTGGTGTGGCTAACACAGGATCAAAACCACCGGGAGTGTCGGGCTACCGGATACATAATCTGTCTGCAGGAAAAGTGTAAAAAGATGCCACAGGCTGGAGAGGAGAGTCGGGATTAAGAGCTCAGCAAGTGATGTGAGCAGTGAGCAGATTGAATGACTGATTAACTTTGCAGTGCAGAGCCAAGGTAGTTATGTACACATCCACAAGAGATCACTGGGTCAAGTGCTGGGTAGAAGAAAATACAGCTTGCAATTTTTGTGGTATGCCACCTGCAATATGTTTGACAGTAAAAGTTGGCATTAATTGTCTTAAGTTTATTATTGTAGCACATTTAAAGACAGCAGGGGTTGACCCAAAGGGCTTTCCACTCGAGGCTGATAGGTTAGGATCTGCCTCAAAACAGGTAATTAAAGAAATGATGGGTACATAAAAGGCAATAATTCATAATGTACTACAATAATAATTCTTCAATCTTCGGAAAAACTGTGTCGCACATTTATTCCTCAAGTTTTATAAACCAGCTGCAACGATACCCAATGCACAAACAGTTAAATCCATCCTTTATGTCTCCGGCCGGTGGGGCGACTGTTTTCAACATGGCGGCTGGGTCATAAACTCTCTCAGCCTAAAGCTCAACAGCACACGAACGTCCCCAAAGCTGTTCATATTGCAGACTTTCTAGAGAGGCCAAATATTCTGCGCTTACTGGAAAACATTCATGAAATTACACACAAAACCATTTACCATTATGCCATTTAATCAGTTTAAGCTTGCAGTAGATTGAGTTCAAGTTCAAGACGTGAGGTGATTATTTTGCCTGTCACTGAAGTGCCGCCTTTTTCCTGGATTTGTTTTGGGGAAACATTGCATGTTAATTGTTTCTTTAGAGCATATATGGAAAGAACGTTGAGGCCAAAGCTCAAGCTGCTTCAGGGGAACATTGGGGTTGAAGTGGTCAAGGTTCCTGCTTCTACATTGCTGTTTATTTTATCTGGAGCTCTGCATCCACCAGCTTTTGATGGCTCACTGAATTTATTACTGTTTTTGCTGATAACCACCTTCCAGTGAGGTTATGAGGTCCACATTGGTCATCTGATTATTTTTTTTTCAGGTGACAAGCTTCCCATCTACCTTTACTGATGTGACCAAACGTCTGGAGTCTTCCGCCTGAATAACTGCCGAGGGCGTCTTTTCAGTCCCGCCTGTGAGACCTTCAGGCTGCCAGAGGAGAAAGTCGAGGTGGGTGACCACAAACATCCGTGTGCCAGCACTGCTACACACGTATCGCACGGCCTCACGTTATCTTCAAAGCCTGTCGCCTCCAACATGTGATACGGCTCAGACCTCAAAAAGAAAAAAAAGCGGCGGACATCTTGCATTCCTAAACCCATTCCACAAAGTACAATAACTTCCTTGAATTCTTCGACCGTCGACGGCGGAGCCAGGGCACATCCTGTTGTCCTCGCGGCACTTCCTGCGGCTCAATCAGTCATTCCGCGTTGCCATGGCCACTCGAAAACACCGTGCTCATGCTTAGCTGGCATGCTAGCAGGTAATGGTTGGATAATTGTGGGGTAAAGAGATGTGGCATCAGTTGGATCATGTTGGCATCAGTTTGCAAATTCGTTGTAATGTGGGTAATTAAAAGTACGGTACATGTTTGCATGTTGATTGCCGTCTTTGTGAATGTAAGTCAGACCACTAATAGTGGTTCTAGTTGTTGTCTTTTAACCCCCTGACATCCCTTTTCTTGTTCGATTCCCTTTACAAGTTTACTGTTGTTAAAATCATCTTAGTCATCATCATAGTACATCTGCGTAGTGTTCGGTTGTGATATGAACTTCTCTTGTTGTGTTGCTTAGCTGGAAACACTGAACTCACAGGAGGAAAAAAGTACAATAGCAGACCTATACCTGGCCAATTTGACTGAAATACTGCCTGCCTGCAGTAACACACAGAGGCATGTTGACCGTATGCTCACTATTATGAAGCCTGTAAAAGCTGCATACTGTGTATTTATTTTTTGGATGAGAGCTTGGTGTGTTTCATAATCACGTTCTCGCTGCCAGAACAGCGTTCATTTGTCAGCTTCCAGCTCGACAGTCCTGGCCAGACTTTCATCCTGCTTTGTTAGAAAGAAGGAAAGCAAGCAGGCTCTCCTGGGTATAGACTGACCCTGGAGGGATGCATTCAATTCTGCTTCCTGCACTGCCTCCAAATCAGACTGGCTATGGTCCTTTTGAAGGGAAGTTTAGCAGGTCAAAGGACTTGTCGGAGATTTCGTTTGCATCACATTTAGATGATTTCTTTGCCTTGTTTTTCTTTTTTTTTTTTTATCGTCTCTCCACATAAACCCTACGTGTAAATATCTTGACACCTTACGTTAGCTTTGAAATCAGAGGAGGGATGTTACAAGCCCTCATACCCCGATGGGATGAGGATGAGCCGCCGAATAAGAGACGACAGAGATAGCGGATGAGGTGGCGGTCCATGACATCATGCGTCAGGAAGGCCTCCACCCGCCCGTATGCCAGCAGTCTAAAGGCCACGCCTCCGCCTGCTGCCTGTGAACATGGTGGCTGACACCGGCTCTCCGTGCATTAGCACAGGAATGTGCAGAATCTGTTTTATCAAGCAGGCAGCTGGGATTGAGAAATGAACCTTTACCTATTACAGTGAATTCTTTGCTCCCTCATTTCACACAGTTGCTTCTTCACTTATGTCACCACACTGCTGACATTTGAGTGGAGCAGATTGTGACGTTTGGCGGAGAAAGCCGTAACGTTGAGGCGACGATGAGGGTATTCGTGACCGTACACTTTTCCTCACGATTCATCCCCGTATCTCGTCATGCCGAGCAGTTTTCACGCCTTTTTGGATTCGCCGTATCGGATGGCATACCGGATGCACGCGTCTCGACGAGGGTGAAGTTACGCTCGGATATTCTCGGGTTCGGGTTGTTATCTGAAATGCCCCTACACGACCGATCCCAAACAGTCACAAACAACGTTTTAACGCAGCAACAGGAATGTATCGATGTAGGGTCTCGAGTCCCAAATAACAAAAACATAGAAATGATGATTTACGAAAACTGTAATTATGTATTCCAGGTAAACCTTTGATATAAATGTTTAATTTTGAGGTTGCGAGCTCTCTATTTTGGAAAAACCGACACAATTTAAGCATATAGTTAAATAGTCAAACAGATGAGCATCACTTACAAATGTTCTCATAAGCTTTCTTCATGCATGCTTCAGTGTAATGAAGAATATTATATATACTGTTGATTAAAGGATTCAGGACAAGATCTTTTTCAAGCAGACATAGTTGTAGTCCAGTTATGAGTCAGAAAAGGGATCAGTTTAATGCCAAGTGTGTTTGCACATACAAGGAATATGACTTCATTTGTGCAGAACAATAAACAAAAATAAAAATATGAACATTTTCAATGGAGTTTAAAGTTATTAATGTGAATTTAAATTGCACTAGCGACGAGTACTTTTTACTATGAATCTTTTGAGTGTGGGACCGTTCTCACAATGAAAATCATCTCTGGCACGCATCCATTGTAGTCAGAAGTGTTATTACCTTTACATACCTTTTAGTTTCAGCAATTAGACGTGAGTCAAGCTGCTGTAAAATTAGATGGAAGCACACCAGAGGAGGGCAAAGAACTGAACACCAGGCTGACGTGTTGAAACAGATAAAATTGATGCATGTTTTCGATGTTACATATTATTTAATGTGCTCCGCGCTGTTTATTGGCTCTAACGTGATCACCAAAATCCCCTCTAAGCCTCTTCCCCCTCAGCCCTCATCAAACTTCACACAAATATGCTATGATCTTCTAACTGCTTTCCACCAACAGGGCAGCATGTAAGGAATGCTGCTTAATGTCACCGGCTGTCAGTCGGACTTAAAGCCAGCCGCTCTCTAACACTGCGAATATGTTAAACCCTGTGATGTCATGGCGTGAGAGTCGGGGAAAGGAAAACTGCCGGCACGCGATGTTGTTAATGAAGCGGCGTGAGTGTGCATGTGTACTGTGTGTGTGAGGGTGCGAGAGCAGACATGGAACAGATTTGTCTGAGAGCTCCCGAAGGTATTTTATTAGAGGTGCAGATGTGTGTCGAGATCAATGCAGATTAAGAAGCGTTTGTAAGAACTCGTGAAGGAATCTTCTCTTGTTGCTGTGAGTCGGTACTGAGTTTTGAAATGTAACCGCTGTGCTTTGGTTTGTGGGCAGTTTGCTTTTAAATTGTCCGAAACCTAAAATCAATCCGTGATTCAGAGTCAATTCTTGACTTCGGATCCAGCGGTTAACAAAATAATCGCCTCACAAGGTCCCTTTAGTATCTTGGTCTGGAGCTTTCAATCATATCACACAATCTTCATCAGGAAAATGCTCTTGATATTCCATAAGCAAACTCAATCTGCTCATGAAGATCATGTAATATGATTGAAAGATCAATAACAGCTACTAAATGGACCTTGTGGTGAGATTTTTGTCAACTGATATTAAGTTGAATTGTCAACAATTACTGCATCATCACATCGCCAGCGTCAATCACAGTCATGACTACAAGCTCTCCAATTCTTTCTCAGATAAGATAAGCCTTTATTAAATACTAAATGACAAGACAAGTTTCAGTGATATCTAGATATATTTGACCTGAAACTGAGTATAAACACCACAGTATCTGGGCGATGCTTTCGTGAAGGATGACCGTGATACATTATTATCGTTGGTCTTTTTTTAAATTAATTTTTTTCAGAGTAAAAAACACGCTGACATGTTATCACTCTATAAAGTTGTTGTAGCTGACGTGGACGGAGCACTTGATGAGGCACTGTTACGGTTAACAGTGATATATTATTATATACAGTATTTAGATTCTCACACACGGCATACTTTATATTAGATTTAGGTAATGGTTTGCACCTGGCTACCATCGCTGTACAGGCCTACATGTGGAGTAACGAGAGGATAACAGCTGCTCATCAGGTGAGAACCTCGATGAAGATGGCTCCACCACATATTGTGGGCTTCGTCTTTATGGATTTACATGAGCTGTATGATTCTTCAGGTCAAAGATGCAACAAAATATGAAAAAGACGACGTGTAAGAGACAAATCATCAAGGTTCAAAAGCTTTATCAGTTAACGTTTTAAATAAAACCGCTTATATTTGGTGTGAAGGTATTCTGGAGTATATACGTATATATCCATTTAGTTAAGGTTAATATGTAGTTTTCCACTGCATTGATTACCAAAATTAAATGTAGGGCTTTTTATTCTCTACAACTTTATAAGTAATAAATACTAGTCAACATTCATTTTAAGTTAAACTCAAATGTATTTACTGCTGTGAGTAGGATCGGGGTTTGAAAGCATTTTATCAAATCTAAAATTAGTGTTGAATTTGCTTGACGAATCCGAATGCCGGCCATTTAGGTTTAGCTTTCAATAATTTGAAGCAACAAAACACCCAGTAAACTGTAAAAAAAAAAAGGAAAAACAAAACTAATATTTGGGAACTGTAAGTAAAATATAGATTTTTAGAGTACTAAAGGTTTTAGCAGATAGAATATGTATTTGCTATGTAGCTCAATGATTACCTGCATGATTTGCACATCTGTATTTGCTAATAAAAAAGAAATGGGCAGTAAGACTTTCATTGCACTCGGAGCTTATGCATCTGTATGTGTAAAGCTAACTGACAAGATGACATGCAAGCAGTATTGCAGTGAAATTGAGCAATAATTGGTTTGTGGTAAAAGTCCTTCGGTTCAAAGCATTCAGACAACCGATGCACCACCGAGTCTACATTCTCGCTTTGAGGTTTATCTTCAGCGACGATCTAAGTGTTGAATCATACCTGAACTTACACTGGAACGCAACTTGAACTAAGACCGTAGCTGCTCAGCGACGGCGCTAAGAGGGAGTGTTTTGTTGTGAACCTTTTCGCCCATAGCAACACATTTTCACACAATCCAAATGAGAAATACAGTAGCAGTCAGATCAAAGGCCGTGTAACCGCAAACACAACAGAACCTGTCTGCCGATCACAACAACCCGGCCTCCTTATTGCAGAATCGGCGATGAGGAACTCGTGCGAGTGTTCCAGTCGGACCTGAATAACCAGCGAACGGCAAAACGGCAGCAAAGCCAGAGAGTGAGAGCAAGGCAGCAGGAAAGTGGTGGAAATGCTCATTGTTTTTGAGTGTTAGAAAGACCTTTTGTGTTTCTGAGTCACAATGATTGGGTTCCTATTTCTTTTTTTTTTTTTACCTAAATTCTTCGAAGGCCCCTTCATTTGAAGCCCTCTTCCCTCTGAGCACATTAGCTTGTTTTGCATGGTTGGGAACTCCTCCGTGAGGAGTGGTGAGAATGTGGCTCTGGCTCCAATGCCAAACTCCTCAGGGCATCCATAGTTCAGAGAGATTCTCACCAGCTTAATGATTGACCGGCTTTGTTCAGGATTAAAATAGATGCTTCTGTGGAAAACATTCATATTAAGAGGTACTCAATGAACACGTTGCAACATGCTGGCATTGTTCAGGAGAAAGAAATCTCTCTGGAATCTGTTCAAGAAGAAATGACTTTAAAGTTGCTGTTAATTCCCAACCCTGTTTCCCAGAAACATTTGTAATGTCTTCAGATCATTTGCAGCAAACACGTTTTGAGGGAAATGTAACACTGCCTGGATTAAGGAAGACTGTAGAGATGCACCGATCAATCGGCCAGCAATCATTTTCAGCGGATCAGTCTCATATTTCAGTTTTTTTTCCCCGGATCACATTTACACCTGTGTGTCTCGTGATAGTTTTACGTCGGTACTCAACGACACGCTGGAGAATGACACAAGAAGACCTCAACAGACTATCAACCTTCCACACCAAGAGTTTAAGACGAATACTGCACATTTTCTGGCCAAACACCATTTCAAATAAAGAACTGTATGACAAATGCCAACAAGAATGCATGGAGACCATGCTAATGAGAATAAGATGGGGATGGATCGGACATGTGTTGAGAAAAGATCTTGCTGATATTACAAGAACAGCCTTACATTGGACACCAGAAGGGAAAAGAAAAAGAGGCCGACCAAGAAACACATGGAGAAGAACTGTGGAGAAGGAGATGCAGAGCCTAAACCACTCATGGAGCACCATCCAGCGACTTGCCCAGGGCAGATAGGAGTGGAAGACTTTTGTTGCTGCCCTACATGCCAAGAGGCATAAAGGGAAATGATGATGACTCAACGACGCACAAAACATGTCGTTGGTGACTGAGTTCTTCAGTGACGTAGACATTAAGTTTGCAAATTGTAATGCCAGCATGTCCAAAATAAGCTGTGGAGGAAGAACCTTAAAATCATTTGGAACAACTAACTTAATCAGACACTTATCATATTGTCATTCATTCCCATGCATGCTGCTCGGAGTAATCGCAGTGACCGGCTCGTCCGCTCGTTGTTTGTAGAAAAATACCATCATTTAAGTTTTTAGGGTTATGTTGATAGAGTTATTCGACATTTTGGAAATCACACTTATTAACTTTCTTGCCAAGAATTAGATGAAATTGATACAACTCTCAGATTTGTGCGCTAGCGACGAGTTTTGGGCGTTAAGACAGAACCAGGCTTGCCGATTCTCCTTACTTCCTGTTTTTATGCTAAGCTAACAGGCGCTGCACTGTGGCACCCAGCAACTTGGTTTGTTTGCACGTGTTGTGGTCTTTCTGTTTAATCCCCAATTGTTTTTCACCGCTGACGCGCTCG
Organism: Anarrhichthys ocellatus; assembly: GCF_004355925.1. Lineage (NCBI taxonomy): Eukaryota > Metazoa > Chordata > Actinopteri > Perciformes > Anarhichadidae > Anarrhichthys > Anarrhichthys ocellatus. The sequence goes on from NW_022280114.1 coordinate 1,255,308, forward strand.
TTCAAGCATCAGACTGAAAGGAAACACGTGAGTGCGTGGGGATTAGTTTTATTGTTTGGAGTAATTACCAGCTGCAACAACAACTCTGGTATCGTTTTTACATTGTAAGTGTCATCATGTGCAAGTCATCATGGGAAAATGTGTTCCTGGAGACACCTACTGTAGCAGGAACTACCACAGAAGTAGTTTGGAGTACATTGCCAGATGTTTATTAACAGCCGCGACAGTGACACTTTTAGCACCGTCTTTGGCCAAAGAAATGCTTAGTCGAGTAAAAATCCTACGATTTTCTCATCTAATCGACTAGTTAATTTAATCAACACATCTGTAAAACTGCGTTTCTCCACAAAGATTCAAACAAAAGCACCACTTTAAATCTTGTGTTTACCAACCTTAAGTTTCTTGGAAATAAGTCATTCAGCATGAAAAATCTTCGACAACTAAGACCAAAACAACCGATGAGTCGACTAATCGACTAAGAGGGGGCAGCACCATTGGTTTCCCCTCAGGAGTCTCTGTGTGTGTGTCCGTCTCTGGAGGTTGAGTTCAGAGATGGATCTGGTCTGAGGAAAGGCCTCGCAAGTAGGGGGATAGGAAGTAGGGATGGGGCAATAGACACAAACAAAACTAAAATGGTTAAGACGTAAAAAAAGGTGGACGGTGATAACGCAACCAAGCTTGTCTCTTTGCTGAAAGTCGTTTAAAACTCGACAAAAAAACTACATCCCATGCCGTCAGTTTGCTGGAGTGATAGATTTATTGATTTCTCGAAAGAAAACCTGATTTCGAAAGCGACAAATGTTTCAGTGAACAACATGTAAATCTTCCTGTAGAAAACTGCACTTGAGGAGCTAGATGACAAACTCAAGAGGAGTGACTGTCTCGGTCCAATAATTGATGAAACTGTGCACATTACAGTAGACAAAAAGCTCATAAATACAATTGGATAAAGAGGGGAGGACCGATGCATGTTTCCTGGGCAGCTATGACGTTCACTAGGGGACAGCACTGTGCATTAACATTTACAATAACGTTGTGGATTGTCTCAAGGAGAGAGGTGTGGATATCAGCCGAGCGACAGGTCTGGGATCTGAAGGATCCTGTGTAATGATGAGTAGACACTCTGGAGTTGGAGCCACATCTGAATCTGAACATATCCAAGACCAAAGAACTGATCTTTGGTTTTAGACGTGATCCCCCTCCCACCCACTCTATCCAAGATCAGATCAGAGGAGATTGAGATAAGAACATTGGACACCAAGCTTTCCTGGGATCAATGTGCCCATGCCCGACAGCGCATGTATTTCCTCAAAGCTTATCTTCCTGTGGGACGATCATGGACGTGCAGCAGTTTGATCTGCACCACCTGTACATGACCAGGCTGACGGCGAGGGCTCAGTAGGATCTTATGTTAACTCACAGACTGGGGGGCGTGCAATACATAGAGATGTGCAAGCTGTATCTTATTTATTGATAGATCATGATCACAGACTTTTGTTGTTGTTCTGTGTTTTGATTGCGTCTACATTATGTTCATCGTTATGTGCTGTACCACAAATGACCCCTTTGGGGACATTCAAGTTTTCTAAATCTAAGCTAACTGCTTTAATGCACACTCACTGAGAGTGGTGTCAATCCTCTCATCTCACTCTTGGCAAATATAAAAGTGTAAAAGAATGTTTCCAAAAATGTCAAAGTATTACTTTTTGGAATAAAGAGGCAAAAGGACATTTACTCACAGTAGTTTCCTGTTTCCTTGTACAGTTTGAGGTGTGGATTAACACGTCATTTCACAGATTATGTTTTGGTCTAATGCACGAAATGACGGGATTATTTTTGTAAAAAGGCAGATAACTTCTGTTGCATTAAACAGGGTAGACTGACACTCAGTTGAGAGTGATTTAAATCACTCAGTAAAAGTGTATTTAACCACAAACAGGACAAACTGACATTGCAAAAGACTGGTAAGAATGTTGTCAGTGAGCATAATCCCGGGACCAATTACATTTCCTTCAAAATGTTTATCGCGAAATCAGTTAGTATCATATAATTACAATTTCTAGGAGAGGGGCTTTTTAGTCCATATCTCCACAATTTTAGCATTTACACCGCAAATCTCAAATTCGGCTGCGATGATGCGTTAATTGATGTTTGCGTTCCAGCAATTTCCAGATATACCTGCTGTATCCTCCTTTTATTCACATCATGTTATTTCTATGCAGCGAGAAGAGGCTTTTCATGCAAGAGCCGGTATCTGTATTTAAAATGATTAATCTTAAACGGCAGATGATTGCGGGGCCTTGCAGCGCAAGTCGGCGCAAACCGCAGACTTGTTTATGACAAGTGGGCTATATCCTTCAAAGGAACAGGTTCATTTTGCTTCTCGTAATCACAGTGTGTTGTGTCTACATGCAGCTCTGCAGTTTGTGAGCAGGAGCACGCCCAGAGCATATAATTTGGTGAACACGATATTCAATAAATGCAATGCCTAACCTCGTTTCACCTAAAAAACATTTTAATTGCATAACACTCTTTCCTCGGGCCTCTTCTGCTCGCTGATGATAAAAGACGATAAGAGTTTGTTTTGGAGATACTGGCTAGTATTTTCATAATATTTTTAACCGGAGAGACAGACCGCCGAGACATTTGACATTAATTCGAAGGCGTCCTGGACTCTCGTCCAAAACAGCGGACGCTACCAAATCAGCGCGTTCGATCCTTTCACCTTTTTACATTCATAACGACTTCCTGTTGAGTGTGCGAGGGCGTGGGATTTAAAGTGAGCAGCATTCCAGAAGTGGCTTTACATTTTCCATTACATCAGAGCTGTCTGACGGGCATAAAGGGGTGAGAATTGCTGTCACTTAGCGAGACAAGGGCCTTGTCTTTTTAAAGAACGAGCAGGGATTCCATGATGCACATGGGACGGTGTATGGATGTGTCAACATTTTGGCGTTGTCCTCTCAGATTCCATGCAGCATATTGTCCACGTTACTCATTACTGGTACTTCTTCTAACGAGGCAGCTCGAGCAGCCTCAGTCCCTCCGTTGGCGGGGCTCTTATCTGCAGCTCTGCAGGAGCCACTCTGAGGTTCCTGTTATTGCGATCCCGTGGTGTGCAGGCAGATACTTGCACCCAAGTCTGGCTGCGGCCGGAGCGCTCGCCTTTTCCACCGCCCGACAATTTCGGATTGTATAAAAGCAGAAAATGAGGCTTGTTTGTTATCACAATGCCAGTCTACAGTGGCTGGAGCGTGCGTTGTTTTGACTCTGAGAACAATCAACTGTTGCAATAAAAGAGCCTCCCCCCTCCCTCCCCCGCACAGCTCCCCTCTGAACCCCCTTTCCCTTCCCTGTTTATTTACAGCACGGGTTGCTCTAAAAATGTCACTGTCCTTATTCTTTACTTTTCTTCTTACTTTTCAAAGAAGGAATTTCCTCTTGTGTTGACAGCTGTCAACAGTAGGTCTTAATTAATTAGATAATGATTTATAGGCGTCTTGTGTAAGCCTGGAAGAAAGGCATCATCAAACCACAAGTGTGTTGAATAGGAACGTCCTGGAAGGCTGTCATGCGGATGGGACTCTCAGCACGTCATACATTCGTTGTAATTGTATTGTAGTTGACTGTCCTCATTTGGTGACTGCTTTATTTTTAAACCTCCCTTCAATGACGGTTGTCTAAGCCCCGCCCCGTTTGTTGCTGTTGCCACACTTTGCATGCTTTGTGTTGTGCATGGATGGTGCGTATGCAGTTTCCAATGTTAACTGACAGATTATCCGTGCAAATTCGTGGGAGTCCTTGATTCCAGAAAGAAGTAGACAAAAGCAGACTTCTAATTGGTAGCCGGTGGTCGTTAATTTGCTGGCTTAAATGACAGCTGTTGCTGGCAAATGTAGGTCCAGCTAGCTGTCTGACTAACTTTACCTTTTTTTAATCATTTACAGTGGGTACGGAAAGTATTCAGACCCCTTTAAATTTTTCACTCTTTGTTTCATTGCAGCCATTTGCTAAAATCAAAAAAGTTCATTTTATTTCTCATTAATGTACACTCAGCACCCCATCTTGACAGAAAAAACAGAAATGTAGAAATTGTTGCAAATTTATTAAAAAAGAAAAACTGAAATATCACATGGTCCATAAGTATTCAGACCCGTTGCTGTGTCACTCATATTTAACTCACATGCTGTCCATTTCTTCTGATCCTCCTTGAGATGGTTCTACTCCTTCATTGGAGTCCAGCTGTGTTTAATTAAACTGATTGGACTTGATTAGGAAAGGCACACACCTGTCTATATAAGACCTTACATCTCACAGTGCATGTCAGAGCAAATGAGAATCATGAGGTCGAAGGAACTGCCCAAGGAGCTCAGAGACAGAATTGTGGCAAGGCACAGATCTGGCCAAGGTGAAATATGAAAGCCCGCATAGAGTTTGCCAAAAAACACATGAAGGACTCCCAGACTATGAGAAATAAGATTCTCTGGTCTGATGAGACCAAGATTGAACTTTTTGGCGTTAATTCTAAGCGGTATGTGTGGAGAAAACCAGGCACTGCTCATCACCTGCCCAATACAATCCCAACAGTGAAACATGGTGGTGGCAGCATCATGCTATGGGGGTGTTTTTCAGCTGCAGGGACAGGACGACTGGTTGCAATTGAAGGAAAGATGAATGCGGCCAAGTACAGAGATATCCTGGAAGAAAACCTCTTCCAGAGTGCTCTGGACCTCAGACTGGGCCGAAGGTTCACCTTCCAACAAGACAATGACCCTAAGCACACAGCTAAAATAACAAAGGAGTGGCTTCGGAACAACTCTGTGACCATTCTTGACTGGCCCAGCCAGAGCCCTGACCTAAACCCAATTGAGCATCTCTGGAGAGACCTGAAAATGGCTGTCCACCAACGTTCACCATCCAACCTGACGGAACTGGAGAGGATCTGCAAGGAAGAATGGCAGAGGATCCCCAAATCCAGGTGTGAAAAACTTGTTGCATCATTCCCAAGAAGACTCATGGCTGTACTAGCTCAAAAGGGTGCTTCTACTCAATACTGAGCAAAGGGTCTGAATACTTATGACCATGTGATATTTCAGTTTTTCTTTTTTAATAAATTTGCAAAAATTTCTACATTTCTGTTTTTTCTGTCTAGATGGGGTGCCGAGTGTACATTAATGAGAAATAAAATGAACTTTTTGGATTTTAGCAAATGGCTGCAATGAAACAGAGTGAAAAATTTAAAGGGGTCTGAATACTTTCCGTACCCACTGTATATAAATGAGGGTAGGCTAAATTACAGGCAGGTCTCAAACCACAGCCTCCAAAGTAATCATACAGTTGAATCACAACCTGAACTGCAGATTATAACCCGTCTTCATTGGTGTACGTGTGAAACTGCGCCCTGTGTTCTTCCTCGGGGCGACATCGCAACCTTTTCAACATTGCGGTAATTCAAAATGAAGAGGAACTGTTGACGTGTTTTCGTCAAGAGAAATGCTGCAGCACACGTTCCACCTGTCCCTGAGAGGCCAAGCCAGCGTCAGAGATAATCACTCCACCACCCGTCTCTGGTAAGATGCCCAACCCTGACCAGAGGTGCTGGATTCATTTCAGAAGGGTAATAATAGCACAAGACAACTTTACTGCCAATGTCCTCTCTGCTTCGATCGATCACCGAAGAGCTGATCTGCTCTCAATGTAATATAATAAAATATAATGTTGGTTTCTTGAGGAAAGAGGAGGGGGGGGCAATGGCCCCTTGGAGCCCCTACTTTTGGCACCCTCAACCCAACGTCTTCGGTGGAGATGGCCTCTTCTGACTCAAAATACATTCAAGTGCACCTTCAATCCTGTTTACAGGCATTTACTCTGTGTTAAGAAATTACCAATGGCAACTGACAAAAAGACACTGCTGGTGTGCACAGTATGAAAAGATTGATACCGTCGCCTCACAGTGTACTGTGTTTTTTTTAACAACTAGCTCTTTCATTGGGGTTAGCGCCACTTAGGAAAGTCTGGAGCGAACAGGAAGCTGAGCTGCATGTTTATGGAGCAGGTAACTTACAGATGTTACGGAGCCTTTTGTCACAGAAAAGCTGTGAACTCAATCACTCCGCAGAGACAACGTCTAAAATGGAAAACTACTTACTGATTGAGACTTAAAAAGCCTTTCAGCTTTCCTCTCCAGACGTTCCATCCTTTTCTTATGAAACTGAACACTCTGTGTGTCTGTTTGAGTGTGGGGGGGCTGTAGGTGGGCGGTGGAAAGGTGGGAGTCTCCCCTTTCAAAAGGGGCCGAGAACAAAACAGGAAGCCATCCCGTTGTTTTGGCTCGTGGTCGCTACAAGTGTTTGGAATTTGGCGGAGGTGAATTCACATGTTGTGTTCACGTCCGTGCTCAGGTCAGAGCATGCACACATGCAAACACAAACACATCCACGATCGCACACAGCAGAGGGGAATGTCTGGCATGCCTCAATAAGCAAGACCCACAAAGGCTACGAAACCCCCCCCCTTACCCAGCCCCCCCCCCCCCCCCCCGCCCCCCCCCCCCCCTCCCCCTGTGGATGTTATGAAGAGCAGTCGCTGAATAGACTAAATACCCGCTGAGATGGTTCTGTGACCTTGGTCCAAATCTGGACTCATGTTCTTTGTGGGTTAAAGTGCTGCTTGCGTCTTCATGATTTTGACTAAAAGGAAAAACCATCATGACCTTTTTCACGTACACAGGTCCTGGAGTTTTATCTGCCTTTTTTGCTTTGGAAATTAGGCAGAGGATGGATTCTTGGAAGTGATCTTATCACCTCCAACAGACAATAAGAAAGTTTTGATCTGCAGCAATGTGCGCCGTTGTTGTTGTGAAAGAAATCCTGTTAATGTTGTTCCTAGTTGGAGGTTTTCCTGCACTCCCTGTGGCATTACATTGTTTCGGCACAGTTGGCATCAGCGTGCAGTTGTGTGTGTGTCAGTCGGGTACTTTCTACTGCTGAGGTTAGCTGGCATCCTCTACACCCTGACAACAGAGCGACCAAACAAAGTGACACCTATTCTTCTCTGCTCATGCGAGGGAACCCCTCCTGCAGATGCCTTCCTGTGGCTGTCAGCTTCTTTGCTCCTGCCCTTGTGATAAACAACCTTAGAAGAGATGCCTCTCCTGATATTAGAGCTTTAATGCTTCCTATTATTGTGTGAAAGAATTTGGCTACATTAAGGTCAAAGCGTAGACAAAAAGATAAAAGGTTCGCCTGTGATTGATACATCGATTGTTTCAATTCAAGTGAACCATCAATCAAACTTCCTATTTTCTCTGTCACAATATGCAAACTCCTAATGGAAAGTCTCATGTTGTTTGTAAAGGGAACAGATCATTTATTTCATTGCATGACACCTGGCTACTGGGAGACATGTTGAAATATTTAATAATCTTTCAGTGGAATCCCTCCGCAAAAAACTGAATCGAAAGAATTGCACTGATATCGGGTTCATGCCTCAATAGTTTTCTTTGGACTACATTAATCAGCCAATAGATATAGATGTCAAAGAAAACGAGGCTACGTTCACACTGCAAGCCTTAGTGCTCAATTCTGAATTATTGCTCAGATCTGATTTGTTTGTTTGTCTGTTCACATATTTTTTTTTAATGTGGCCATTATCCGATTCCAGTGTGAACTGGTCCCGGTCCTGACGCATGCTCAGAAGATCAATAACAAAGGCCGTGGTTACACTTGTCTTTTCAATGCAACTTTTGTCATCCGATCATCCCAGGACACATTGACTGTCAAGTCTACAAGACAAGGTCGGATCTGGTTCGCATTGGGATCCGATCGGTCAGACCACATGCCAAGGTGGCCTGGCTCACATTAAATTCAGATCTCAGTGAGGTGTGGACAGCATGTGGGCAAAATCTAGACAAATTATCAAACGTAGGTCTCCATCATCTTCCCCCCCCCCCCCACACGAGAGTTCCTCTCCTGAGGAGAGCAAAGGGAAGATGGGAGGAAAACCGGGCCTGGAGCCCAGCTGAGACCTGCTGTCTGAGTGCTGTTGAGTTACTGCTGATGAAAAGCCAACGTCCCCTGATTTAGGGTTGGCTTTAAGTAACAAAATAACGGAGGCTTCAAGACGGCAGTCCACAAACCAATGGGTCTCGATGACTCCGTCCACTTCTTCTATACAGTCTATGGACGTAGCACGCTGTCGCACAGAAATAAACATTTAGGCCACTGAAGTCTTGTTTTCGGTTTCATTTAAAAGTACATTTTTCAGTGGAAGCCAGCGAAGGGTTACCCAAATACTTATGAGGTGTAACATCTCCCTGTCCCTCCACTGACTTCCTCCATCGCGGCTGTCTTCCATGTCTTTTTACAGAGTGACTCCTGTCTGCACGGAATTGTGACGAATGTCGTTCTGTGACGGAAAAGACATGAATTCTGATACGACTGTTCAGACTGAGGTTGCATTGAAAAAAAATCTAATCTGTGTCCGATTTAGATTCACACGTGAAAGCGGTCCAAATCAGAATTGAATAGATCAGATTCCATGTTATTCGTGCTGTTAAGACACTGACTGTAGAGTGAAAGAGTAATGTGCCAAAGAAAGACTACATTTTCCTTTTGTTCCTTTGAACCCAACATTTCTCTCATTACGCTCAGTGTTTTTTGTTTACATACAGATGTTGTCACTCAGGTTCAATAGCATGGACCTTTTGACCTTTGAGAAGTACTTCCAGGTGGGCCCTCTCTGGTCTCGCCCCGACACCGAGCGTAGACCTCCTGCAGCTACACACAGATATTTCAACCCTAAACAAACAGTGATCTGACCGCTCAGAAATGTTGCGTGATCTCTGTGAACATGCCAGCTCAGTCACTCACAGACTGACATGCAAAAATAAGAAAGGACCTCTCTGGACGAGGCTGTTTTAACTCGAAGACATTACTTTTCTAATTTAGATAAATATGTAGCAATTGGATTATCTATAGCCGTAATCCAGCTCTATTACTCGTATCATAAGTAGCACATTTCCTCTGTCACCCCATGCCTAACGCAGCCTCCGGAGGCTTCCGCTCAGCCCTTTTTCGATCTGAGCACGGAAAACAATGCCGTTTTCATTGTTATAATATAACTGATTTAGAGAATTTTGGGGTGGCGCAAAGCTCATTTGGACAGGCTGGCACCGAACCACAGATAAAAGGTTAGTCTACAACAATGCACCATGAATCCTCTACTGACTGATGTACGTTGCTTCCACCTGAGAGGTCAAAAAAACAAAAAACGCTATTCACATTCCTGTAATGAATCGTATGAATATTTAAATGTCCAGGATCTGTGACCATGCTACCAGGAAGGATATGTGGTACGACGCATTGCTGAGTCGGTGTAAAAGAGCTACATATAAAATCCCTTCTGGATCAATCTTGCCAAATATGCACAGCAGGCTTTTAAAAATACTCCCTGTAAAGAAAGAAACAAAATCATATTCTGCTGCCAAAGATTTGCAGTCTTTCCCATGAATATTTTTAAATGGAGTTCCTGTCATGTGTTACGTGAGGACAAGTATGTAGTTGTAGAAATTCTTAAGCACAGGGAAATACCGTAAATTATAGTCACTGCCTCAGTACACTACAATCCATTCAACTTTTCTATACGAGGTTATGCTGTCTTGAAGCCAATCCCAGGGCGAGAGGCAGGGTGCAACCTGGAGTTAAAAAACAGATAAACATGGGGTTTCCTCTGTGATCGAGGAAACGTTCCATTTTACTGCAACATCCAGAGTTAGATTTCTGGCTGTGGAAGGGTATTCCCAAGACAGACATTCACATCTCTGGGCGATTCAGATCGTCTTGGTCAGCCATATGTCTCTGGACAGTTGACTCTGCAGTCTCCTCATGGTAGAAGCTGCAGCCGGCCGGCTCAGGTTCCTACTCGGGGACCTTTTTTGCCGTGACGTAACCGTACCGCCCGGCAGCTCATTTGTCTCGTACATGGCAAAAGAGCTGATCAAAGTGAGTTCTGCATGACGTTTCAGTTGATTTTATCTTTTTTTTCCCATCACAAACTGTGCCGCTCGTGGCTGCAGAACATTGACAGTCTATCAACCTTTCTCTTGACTTGCAACACTCGCCCGTGTCTCCGAACATCAGCTGTCAGGCCGTCGCTCAGCCAAATCTGCTCCATGTGTCAGAGGAATGTGTGCAGCACAACGGCGCTTGTTGCATTAGCGAAGCTGGAAAGAAATTATCATTCCTTCCTCCAGTACCTCAGGAATGCTGGTTGTGTGAACCGAGGGGTCACTGCGGAGCATGCAGAACATGAATGTGAAGAATTTATTTTTCCAAAATCCTTAACAGGTGCCTGCAAGCACACTTTACTGTACAAGTAATCTTCCCTGAGGGAACCGTGGCGCCCCCGATATCACGCAGGTCTCCGTGCGACTTCTTAGTCACATCAGTCTGGGTCTGCTCTACCTTCGTGCAAAACACTAAACCTCAGGATGACTTGTACAACTCTGTCTTATATTCAACTCTCCAGGCGCCACCTGGGAGTCCTGAAATATGGAAAAACAGCTCGGCCATCACATCGACCTGCCACGTGGAAAATGTTCCGGAGGAGCCGTTTTTTTGGGACTGAAGCCGAAGCATAAGATGTTCATAACGATCGGTGTGACACTTTAAAAAGAGTCATGCGAGCAAAGCTGTCCACATTTTTCAGCTGATTTCACGGCAGTTTTTGGAAAGTTTGCAGAACTACAGGGAGGTCTGTCAGCTGTCAGACCAGCGAACAGACAAACTGGGATGCATTAAGATAATGCTGAGAGCTGAGGAAGGGGATGCTTCTCACAGTGTGGTGGTGGTGGTGAATGAATGATGCCAGGTGCCACCTGCACTGGACAGACCCCCACAAGTTTCCCCACCCGTTTCTGTCCTCACATTCAGCTTGTTTATGTGACTGAGGCATTACCGCCACAGTTCCTGTTGTTTAATGGCACCTCTCTCTCTCTCTCCTCATCCTGCTTCTCTTCCTCGTGTTCCGCCAACTTTTCTTTGGGATCAGTACTGGGAGGTAGTCCGTAGTCTGCTTCAATCAAAATAGACTGAATGCTGACCATAACGATTTACTTCTAAAGCTGTATCAACCGTGATTTCTGCATTTCCTCAGTGCGTGCAGCTGTCGTATGTATTTCTTAATTATTTAAGGATTTCACTGGGCCAAAACTGTGAGGCTCTAATGGTTTTCAAGTCCAGTGTCAGAGCAGCTAACAGTGTCGGGTGTCTAATGGTGCAATAAAAACAATCCCCAAAGTTCATTGCATGTGGGAGATGGGTTGAACAAAATCCTGCTCATTTTGTACCAGATTAAACATCGGACCACATCCAGGACCTCCTTTTTTTGTTTTTTTTACAACCAAAGATTTTATCTGGACAGAAATGGACAAAATGGGACAGTTAAGCCTCAAGTCATATCAGTCACATTACTTTAGGCTCTGCTTAATATTGAGCATTGTTTTCTGTTGCAAGTTCAACAAAACTTGTTCCCAAATGTGCTTAATGAATTAAGACTTATTTTATAATTAGTATTAAAGAGGTCATGTACAATGCTGGGTGAAACTTGTCAGAAGCTCAGTGGCGTCAGTCATCCCTGCTCCCTCTGGGCAATGCTGGTGCTTTAACTTCTTTCACCCTAAACCTCCCCCCCACAGGCCCACATGCCCCTCATCCCCCTGAACCCACTGCAGGATTAGCCCAGTGAGAAGCTGTCTGTCGACGCCTGCGGCCTGTGGCGGCGAGGTAATGGAGCAGTTAAGAGGTGTGTATCTGTCAGGCGGCGCTGGATGCTGCAGGCCCATGGCTCTGGGATTAGCGTGACAGAGGGGAGAAGGTTCTGTTTCCTTCGTATTTGAGTTGACTGGGTGACCTCATTGTCCGCAGGAGACGCGTTGCATACCGTCAGCCTTCCCGTTCGCCGCGGCAGCACGAGCAAATATTTCACGGTATGGTCAGAGAGCAAGTAACCGTGAAGTTTATTGCATTTGTTCGTGCAGCCATTGTTTCCGCTGCGTCTTTTGATGGCTCTAATCGGCCCACCAGGGGCCTGAACTCTGTGACCCCTGGGGTCCAGCTTTGATCCATGGTGTTGTTGCCCGGGCTCTCTGAGGGACGGGTCAGGAATTAGGAGAGAGTTGGGATCCTTCTACAAACAGGCGGTGTCACCAGCACTTTGCCAAAATATTTCACGCTTCGCCAGGCTTTCCCCCGAAGCTCATTACCTAAGTAAGGCGAGGTGGGGTGGGGGGGGGGGGTTCTGCCAGTGACACCAGCATCAGGCCAAGATGGAGAATGTGGATAACGCTGTTTGTGAGGATCTGCCTGCATACGGAATTTAAAATAACGAATGTCCAAATGGAGTCGTCAGGAGTTATTAAGTCTTTCGACAGGTGTTAACGGGGATTTGCTGATTCCTCCTGTCGCCAATAACAACACACTGACATGACGATGCTGTCGGGTGAAAACATTCTATCTCCAGGCATCAATATTTTATAGACACGCATGTATTTCGGTTTATAATTGTTGTTAGAGCAGAATTAGGAGGAAATATGGACAAGAATCTGATTTTATCAACATGCTATTTTCTACTTGACAACCATCTCAACTCCCTTTAGTAGCTGTTTAGTGCTTTCAGTCATATCACACAGATTTCATCAGCAGAAGTTTGTCCGAAGCTCAGTTTTTCTGAGCACTTCTCCTTCATGACCCTGATATAAAATGATATATGTGTATAGTGAATTCACTTTTAAGATAAGACTGAAGTTGTTGTTGTGGAAATTGTTGTGCAGCAGTTGCAGTACAACGTAGGAAAGAGTGCAAATATAAAATAAAAAGATATCCAAAATATACACATACAAATATAATTCCAAAAATACTAACAAGGATAAAGATCATGATCATAAGTTGCTCATTTCTCAAGTTTCTTCCTAGTGTGTATGGTTCTGGGTTTGTTCATAAATAGTCACTCTTGAGTTCTGATATTCAGAGCACCACTCTCCAGACTGTTACCAGCCAAGACATAGTCTGCCATTCATTTGGGGTTATGAGCCAATGTGTTGTTTTTACACTTCCATATTTGTACAGATTTAACAAACTAGATATGACGTTGCTAACTAGTGAGCTTTAGAGGCTCTGATGGACAAATGCCCCCTTTGGTCTCCTCCTGTTTCAAATCTTGTACTATGCTAAGCTAATCAACTACTTTTGAAGGACTACCCGGTATTTAATAAACAAAACTTGTTAGCAGTGGCGATAGCAACAGAACTGTTCTCTTCTTCCACAGGTGAACTGTATTGAACAAACACTGCATCAGCTTCTATTCACCAAATCAAATGAGCTGGAAGAAGTGAAGCTCAGCGACTCAATTAAGTTGGATTAGTTTACGGTATATTCATGTATTCGGTGAAGGTTGCATTATTGCGCATGCCCGTTATTACGATGAGTGGGACATGAGTGGAAGGACTGTTAGTCATGTTTATTTTAAATGTGTTTTCTGTAGGCGTGTTAGGATAAAGAAAGAATTCAAGGTATCCGCCTCATCTGATACTATCTATCTTCTCGGCTCTATCGCCCCTATTTGTCTTTTGCTACGATTACAGTGAATTCTGAGGCCTTCGAGTATCTCAAGATCAGGTGGGACCTCACTCTGGTTTATCGTAAGCAATGCGATAACATCAACGTGGTGAAATGTGCTGGAAAAAACAACAGGGCACTGGTGTGATCTCACCACACACAAGTATTTAGAAAGTGAAGCATGTCAGGTGTTAAACTCACACCACAGCATGCTCACTGTAAATTCACTCATAATTAGCAATATGTAGGTGTAACGCCATATTAAGGTGCTGTAGTTCTGCTTTAAGCCCACTTGAGTCTACTTTACCCCATGTCGCCACTTTGTGCTCTGTCCTTCCTGGACAAGTTTCTTTTTTTCCTTCCACTCTTCATTCATCTCTTCCTTTCAGCCTTTTGTCCCTGACTCTTGTCTTCCTCTGGCCTTTCAGGAGAGCGTGCTCCTTTCAGGTTTAGTGATCAACAAGCATTTAACACAACAGTTTTGAGTCTGAAAAATCGGGTTCGACTTGGCTCTTGTGCAGAGCAACCCGGTTCTTTCCAGTTTGTAAATGACAGAAAATAGACATTGTTTTCTTAACAGCGTTGTATAATGTCATTGGGGTGGCAATCCAATTATTAAGGGATAAGTCTGGTGTTATCCTGCGTTGTTCTTATTGTCAATAAATCCCATGAAGAGTTCAAAGCCTATAATGATTTGTTCCACCTAACAAGTATTGCCTGTGCAGCTTATTTATCTGTGCCATATTGCTCCATTATTGTCCAAAAACACATGAATGAGCCACACCGTTGCACTGGGTGACATGTTCCTTCAATACAATGAACAATCACCAAAGTAGTTTATTTTGAGTCAATCCCATATACACCGCCCTGCTGCTGGAAATACTCACTAATCCGTGTCTGAAAATAGTCCCCAACAAATGCTCTGTTGAATCCGGTTTGACTAAAGTTTGCTAAAAACTATAGTGCCAAGATGTTTTAGACAATTACTTAGCCTTTTAGAACTAAGTGAGTATAAAATATATAATTGTGAACACAATGTAGCTATGCCCTAAAGCATGCCCTGCCTTATTGTCTATTGTTCACTAAATGGAACCATAATTTACTAAATGAACATCATGCTGTGTTGAAGAAGACTTGAAACTGGCGATTGAGACCATAAACTCATGTTTACAATGTTTACTGAGGTAATAAATCAAGTGAGAAGTCGAGTCATTTTCTCATATAATCCATATAATCGGACCTATTTGTGCAACCAGAGGAGTCGCCCCCCGATGGCCATTAGAGAGAATGCACGTTTATCCGCCTTTGCTCACTTTACAGAACCCGGAGGTTGTCGCCTGGTTGGGACGGCATTATCAGCTGTAACTGCCGTATTAGAGCAGTGCACAGCAGCGACCGTGAGCTAGCTAATGGGGCACGTTCACATGACCTAACACGCACTAAAAGCAAGCAAGGCCGGCCCGGTTAATTCAACTTAATTTCTAACCCAAATTTAGCAAATCCTTCTATATTTGTCTCCTTGCTGAGAGACAGCACCCCTCCTCTTTCTCGCAGCGATGCCTGCAGGCCGTGAATTAGTAGAGGGAGGACAGAGGAATGACTGATACCGATTCATGTTTGTGTTCTTTATAAATCCCCTCAGGAATTTTGTTTATTTTATTGACATTTTAGATTTGTTTTCAGTGACTTATATTTAGAGTTTATACAGTGACTTTGCTTTAAACGTTACTGTTGCTGCTCTAGAAACATTTTAGCTCGCTATAATTCAATATTTATTCTAATCCGGTTCTGAATTCAAAAGGAAATGTATAGCTAATATGCACACATTGAATTATTGCAAGTTATATTTTCACCGCAATTTTGAAACATTTTAACGCGAGTTGCAGACTTTGGGCCCCATAAAAAGGTATCACATTGGGCCCCACCACCACAGGCCACACCAACCACACCTCCAGACCCAATCAACCCATTCAAAGCTCTACCTTTGCAGGCTTGCTACTCTCTTTACATCCAATAAGTATTTTATGTCTGAAGCTTGTCTTAGCCACAGACCTTATGTCAGTCATCTCACTAAGGAGACAATGCAAAAAACTGAATTCAAAGCGAGGTAACCAGAAGTGCAACAATGCTGACTTATTTCACAGTTTTAGGACACATTCTTGCGGTGCTCTATAGACCTGCCCGGTTCCAAACGGCCAAATCTTTGATTCGTGACGAGATTCATATCGCTCTGGTGTTGTGCTCAGTGAAGCAGTTTCCTCGGTTGGAAAAACAATTACAGCTTACGAAAATAACAGCTGTTAAATTGGCATATTTCTTCCACCGCTTCCTTGTAGAAATCACAACTGCCGTTGAAAGACGTCACTAGCTAATGATTGTTGAAGGCTAACCAGTATAGAAGAACTTCCTCTTGCAACAAGAAATTTCTGTAACGAAATAAAGTCTTGAGATGTCTGGCTGAATGAATCCATTGTAACAAAATATAAGTTTGTCTGATTAAAAAGCTAACACATTTAAACAATTCCTCCCTGGGAAGCAGCCACGAGGTAGACAGATGTGGAAAGCTTCAGCGACATTAAGGGGCTCGAGCTCTTCCACTGAACCACCAGTCCTCCTTTGCCCCCCAAACATCAGTCTTTTACTTCCCGCCTCTCCAAAAACAACACAAGTCACTCAGGTGAGGCGAGACGCTGACGTGCAGCAGCAGATCTCCCAGCAGTCCCTTTTGAAAAGTGGTTGTTTAGATTTCTGGTGGTGAAATCACTCCCATCTACAAAGGGACATTAGATTTCTTTATTTTTTTTACTCCGTGGTCCCTAAATGCCTTGTTAGGAATAGCAAACAAGCTGCCAAGATAAATCATGCCATGTTTTCCTTACTCGCCATTCTAAAGGCTGCAATTTCATCATACTGCTGTCATCCTCGCAGTGCCTTTCTTTGAGCAGATAAAGGGTCAAGAGACTAAGAGGGTGTAGAAAGCAAGCTGTCCTTCTGCTTTATTCACTTCACACAAGCACTCGCCCAGTTTGCGTCCTCCTGTCTGTGGCTTTTGGCAAGTGAGCATGAAAGGGAAATTTACATAGATTTGTCCGGATGTCTGCATTGCACCGGCCAGAACGTTGATATGAGGGGCTTTTACTGAGGAGATAAAAGCGCCGGACCAGCGGCCACGCAACAGGACTGGAGGGCAGCATCGGGCAGGATACACTCTGCTGAACAAATATGACCTGCGCATTGAGAGATGTGTCACTAAGCTATTATCACTTCTGCTCACTCTGATGGACAACACACCATTTTTCCCTCCATCGGAATGACAAACAAAGGCATTGAAGGGCCGTACCGCTGTTTATGTATGTTCTGTGGCATTGATAACACACCTCAAACAGACAGGCACATTTTCTACCATCATCACCAATTTAGAAGAAAAATAACAGGTGCTGAACTACCTGTTTTATGGAACAAAAAAGAAAGACAGTTGTCTGGAAACTACCCAATCTGCCAGATGGCCAGTCCATCCCTGGTTACAGTCAATAAAATGCACATGATCATGCAGGTCTGGGATGAGACTCCATGTTTTGTGCCACAAACAAGTGCAAATCTTCAGTTTAAGTCGAGTCATTTTTGCTGTATGCCCCACAGTTTGTTGTAAATAATATGGTGGATGTGAAAACATGTCCTTTCTTGTCCACTATAGTCTTTTCCTTGACTCTGTAAGCAGCCACCACACCTCAGAAATATGCTTTTGCAATCATTTTGACCACACCTTTAGGCTATTCAGTAATGCATAAGGAAGACTGGAACTGGTGAGCTGAGTTACAATTCAGCTTTTAATTGGTGCACTTTTATCTTTTGTCAGCCGTAAACGTAGTTTAAACACCTAGTTTCTATCAGGTGCAACCGGTAGTCATTAGTGGTCGCATGCTTCAGAGGAGGGACAAATGTTCAGATGCATGGTTCAAAGATCAATTAATGTAGAGCAGAGCCATATTTAAAAGAATCCCAAAGAAGAGATGCTCTTCGTGTACAAAGGTTTGCGTGACAATAAACTGGGTGTTAGCAATGGAGGTAAGTGTGTGGTTGCTTTTCATCTGATCAATAATCCTAAAATTAGAATTAGGCATTTTCATTCACGTCTCTAGTACAGCATGTATCGCTCCTGTACGGTTCTTCATATTCAAATCTGATTGAAATGTTCGGTGTGGCAACTTAAGAATACAACAGCACAAGGTTGTGATCGATCTTAATTAGCCTTCTATATGACCCACCTCGTTTGGAAAAAAAAATCCGACATACCGTTAAATGTGGGAAATCTTTAAACTACTGCCTCTACTCAGCCTCTATTGGTTTCTCACTCCCTCGTTGTTGGTGGTCTGGTGATGCTGGTGATGACCTGTGCGGTCTGAAATGTCGGGGTCAGGGGAAACCATAAAGTCTTAAGGATTTATACAACCAGTTAGGATCCAAGGGGAGAAACTCGGAGAAGTCAAGCAAACTGAGGGAAAAGGGGTTGAAATAGAGACTCAGCGGGTTGCACTGTGAGAAAACTGCTGAGTCACTTGTCTGAGAGCAAAGCAACACAGTTAAATGTGCAATTTGCAGACGGTGTCAGTGATATGACACATTGGTCCTAATTAAATGATCATTTATAACCAGCTAAACAAGTTTGGTAACATATTTTTATAAGAAGTGTGTGGGCATTGTACTTTAATAACCTGTTATGTTGGGTGAGGCAAAAGGATCTTCCTCCTTGACTAATTTGTCTTATGTTCGAGTTGTTTCGATAACAGTATCGGAAATGCCTCCGATACGGCCTAAAATGCTGGATCGGGTATCGGCGAGTACGTTGCACCGATCAGTTACAACTTCATGTAATTTATCAGCTCATTTACGCTACACAGAAACAACAACACGTGCCACTCGCTACCCGAACCATACACACTGTCAGACCTGTGGTCACACACTCTTGTGCATCCTATTTTTCCCTGATAATGCTCCATTGTGATCAAGAAATCTGTGTTGAACTCGGAACGAGGCGAGCTAGTAAAGGTTAGCTGTTAGCAGCCGGTTGGCAGCACAGCCCTGCTTGGCTAAATAACGGAGCTAACAGCGAACGGAGCGGAGTTGCACCGGCCAGAACGTTGATATGAGGGGCTTTTACTGAGGAGATAAAAGCGCCGGACCAGCGGCCACGCAACAGGACTGGAGGGCAGCATCGGGCAGGATACACTCTGCTGACAGCGGAGGCTTCTACTTATCTATTTTACAAGACCACAAGAACCAAAATGATTTTGGTGAACTCTGACCATTTTGTTGTTCACGATGTTCAGAATCAGGTGAGAAATCCCCGGCTTTTTAAAACACATTTGTCCATGACTTGGCATCTTGAATCTGAAATCTGATAAAAATTGGCAGAAGCAGTTTTTTTTCTGGTTTTTAGTCTTTCAGGCCAAATTTTCTCTCTAAATCAAATAAGCAGATTTCATTCAAGTTTCCCTGAGGATGGTCTCCTCTCCATTTGACATCTTTCCTGTATCATTCACCTTGAATTCAAATGATCCATCTCAGAATCTAGCAGGTAGATTACCACGACCGTACCAAATAAAGTGATGAGCCTACATATTGCTGCAGAAACGAACATTTCAGATGATGTTGAGACAGCCCAAGGAAGAACGGCAACAAAAAAATACATCCTTAGAAAAAGAAATATACATATATATATTTTTTGTGGAGTTTAATGACCAGCTGCTCCAAAGTTGCAGTTCGAAATTTGTTCCATGCGTTATGTAGTATTTCCTGATTGTACAAGCCGGAAAAGTAAATTGATTTGTTGTTTGCTTCACCTTAACCTTTTAATATGAGTATTATTTACTGTGTACTCTGTAGTTTGAAATTAGGACTCAGGTTTGTATTGTGGGTTAGAGTTATCCCCGTGGCCTCATGGGGCCGCTATCGGAGCTTCTTTGACTTGGTCTTTCACTTTTCTTATTTACACTTTTACAACTGTGTACCGAGTTAAATATTATGGAACATGCTGCCTAGTGTTTTCAAGCTGACAATGAGTTTTATTTCATCAAAAAGAGCCGTGTTTTTGGTACGGCGTGTGATGTCAGACGGTTACTAGAAAGCAGTGTGCTTTTTCAATATTAGATTTTTATTACAGCACCCAAACAAGATTACATCTGTTGTTCGGGGTCACACCTGCTAACCATTACTAGTCCATCTGTGGATGTGCAGGTTGTACAATAATAGTTTCTGCATGTTGCAGCTGCCGGGTGCTAAGCAGTGCTAAGCAATTTGAATTCAACATACAGTGAGACTTGAGTCTAGTTCGCCCTGTTGGAATCCATTAGAAGTTATCCTTGTCTTTTATATATAGCCGTTGCCAGTGGGTGGCCGCTGTATTTTTCTGCAGCCTGCTCAAATGGAGGCCATTCAGTGTTCCCCTGCCACTCCCTCTCTGCCCCCGAGGCCGTATCCCCGCAGGGAGGGTCATCACGGCCTGAATGGTGTCGCAAATAGCCCTCATAAAGGCTTAGTGGGTGCAAGACCTCTGTGAGGATCAGGTAGAACATTGGGGGTCCCACAGACGAGGCGGGGCTCAGCACATTTGGCAGGAGAGGAGGGTGAGATCTGACCCTCCAATGGTCACACTCGATAGGAAACCGGAGGTTAAGCCGAGCCAAATGTGGTTATCTGTTGAGTACCAAGCCCAAACAGAGTATCGCAATACTCAATGTGACATCTTTGAATTGCCTGTCTGGTCTGTTTGTCTTAAAATTTCGCATTTTTTTTATTTAGGGCCATCCTTCTGATTGAAGGATGGCCCTGCTCTCCACTTAGCCACATTCGCTCCCAGATTACATGCAAAGTCAATGCAAAGACGTGAATGGACGTGAGTAAATGCAAAATTGAGTTGGGCTGTGTCGCGATAGCCTATCAGCGTTAAGATGCTCCTCCTGTCATCACTGAGGTTCTGTCGTACCTATATTGTAGCTGTAGGTGGGCACCAGGAGCTCTACGATATCTCATTTGGAGTGACCGGATTATAAACAATGGTACAAACAATTGGTACAAACAATGAAAACAATGTTAGCCTAGCCTAGCACTGATCGATCTGAGCTCCATTGAGAAAACAAGTATTTTAAAAGTGATTTGCTTGTCGTCTTGCGGAGAGAACTAACTAAACATTAATTCAGACTTCACTACATGAACCTGCTAAAATTAGGTGTTGTGAAAATATGCTTTCTTGTCAAGAAAATGAGAAGATTTGAACCACTGTCATGTCTGTAAGGCAAATATGAAGCTGCAGCGGGTTAGCTTAGCTTAGCATAAAGACTAGAAAAGGTGGGAATCGCTAGCCTGGCTACCTACCAAAACCTCTAAAGCTCATTAATAACACATTATATCCAATTTTTTGAATCCATTCAAAAAGGGATGTACAGACACGACACGTTGCTGTTTCACAACATTTGTTGTCCGGTAGCAGTGACTTCCTGGAATGCCCATGGTTGCTTACCAACCTTACTGCAAGTCTTCCAGGAATAAGCTTTTCCCTTTAAAGACAGTTGTAGACAAAAGATTTCTATATTATCATCCTAGCTTCATTGTTAGCACATTATGTAATATCCCTCACTGATGATACTGTAAATAATGTTCTGTTAGATACATGGGTTTAGGCGGAGGTTCACTCTAGGCTGAGATAATCCATGTTATTTGGGTTAGAGATGCCTGTGTGTTGGGTGGCAGCTGGCTCACCCGTTGTTGACAGAGTCGGAGGTTTGTTTTGGAACGGCTGCCTCAACATGCCGCAGGTGCACCCAATGTTGTTTAGCCTCAGGGAGCTAGCGCCAAAGAAGTGAGGGAGAAGGTACGTTCAATGATGGGGCAAAGTGACGCGTTCAGAGCCGCGCATGGACGGCAGCAGCCCGGTTATAAAGGATGGAGTGATGGTCTCTGATGACAGGTCACAGCCAACGCACAACAGAAAGTCACATCATCAAATTAGCTGGCTGGAACTGGGATGTTTACACAAATTAAGGCGAGAAGAACAGCTCTGACCGCAAAACTGCAGAGAGCACAAAATAAATACCTCTACTCGTCCTTTTGTTTTGTCCAGTGGTTTAGCTGACATCCCAGAGCAACAAAGTACATTTTAGCATCGAAGCAGGAAGTGCAAACAACAGGAAAGTGCATGGAGATGTATTATGGGGATTAATTAATGTTTAAAACGTAAAACAATCAAAAGTAGTATGAAGTATGCACTGAAGAATGAAAGAATGTAATAATGTTGCATTTGCACATTATGCTACAATGAAAAACAGCTGTTATGTCCTGTTAAATGCATCACAGCGAAAAGTAAAGGTGGTGAGATTATAAAAAAATTGATGAATCGCATCAATTGTCAAAAGATACCAAAATGACAGTTCTAGATCAATAAAAGAATCATTGATCAATGGATCAAACATTGTTTTTCCTGTGACTCCTTCACAATAAAAGCACCTTATAAGCCCTTATAAGTTTTAGTCTTTGCTACAATTGCTCCACACTGTACCAAACACAGTCTGTGATGCACAATCTCTCACGTGATGGGGCCTCTGGACCTGTCGGAGCACTGGTGCAGACGGTGCAGCTGCACTGGGGGCCCGCGGTCTGAGCGTGGTGTTCAGTGTTGAGTGGGGCCTCGGTGCAGACTGACAGATGCTTTGGGAAATGGGACAAAGTCTTGCAGGAGATATGTCTGGAATGCTGCAACAAGGAGAGAGAGAGAAAAAAAGAGCCATAACTTTAATAACCAAACCAAATGAAGGTAACGGTAACAGCGCGGTAATCTCCCAGTTTGACCCCTCAGCCTTGGAGATAATTTTCAAGGATATTGGCCAAGCTCTGGATATCATTGACATCAGTATGTGCGGTAATTTAGTTTAGTAATTTACTTCAGGTAACTGGGATCAAGGTTGTGGGTCATGTCTTCTTTATAATGCAGTTCATTCTCTGGTTTGTGCTACTTGAAATCCTCATATGTGGTGGAGAATTATGTGAATTATGTAAGCTTATCTTAAATAACAATGGGGAAACAGCAAGCCTGTCTTAGTCTTAGGGGAAGATAAACGTAAGAAGTGCGTCTACCAGCACCTCTAAAGTGTAAATAAACGGCAAGTTGTTTTTTTCCAGGTGTTTATATGCAGGACTATGTTTTGGCCGGATGCAGTGACTACATGAATGTACTACGTGTGATGGCCTTGAGGTTGCCAGGTGACTAGTAGAGGAAGTCAGTTCGCAGGAAACACATCAGCCCTATGAAACCACAAATTGTTGTTGTTTTTTCACTTATACAGACTAAAAAATGTATGTTTGTTAACTAGTGATCTTTAGAGGTGCGAGTAAGCTGTTTTTGGTAACTTTGGATAGATCCAGGATAGCGGTTTCCTCCCTGTTTTCCAGTCTTTAGGCTAAGCTAAGCTAACTGGCTGCTGGACTGTTGCCTTTCATTTAGACAGGTATGAGAGGGGTCTTCTTATGTAAATCTCTCTATGGGTTATTTGCATTAAGGGGGGTTACAAGCGAAAAGGGTTGGGAATGACTGGTGTAGGAGACCTTATGATTACATGACTTTTATAAGTTTTTAGAATACTCTCCAAATAGGCCCAGAAATCCATCATGTACACCAGATCACCTTGGTAACTACCCACCTTAGTGTCAGCCATGGCTCTTTGCACAGACCTGTCGGCCTGCACGGCTCTGCACTTCAAAGAATCACAATGTTTGCATCCCGGGTTGCATCCATGTAGTATCAGTGCACACATGTCAACAGTCTTCTCATTCCTGTGCGCTCCCGTATTCATAGAGCACATTCTGCAGCTCGCCCCGTATGGTTGTTACTCCCTTATTTCCCGCCTCGGGATGGGATTAAATCTCTGAACTTCCACTGAACTACATCAATCCAATTTAACACAAAAAATACGACACATGTTGAAGGCTGCAGCAACCAGCTGATGTGTTCCGTTAATTCTACTTCAAACACGGCAGCTAACCTGTGATGGTATAACAAAGTGAGTACCTGTTGCAACAAAGGCTTGGAAAAGCTTCAGACTCTTTCAAACAACATTAATTACAAGCAAAAATGTCAGTATGTTATGTAATCTGATCGGCCCAGTTACTCCTTGAAAAATGATTGAATGATGATTGTTTCCATTTTAACTGATTTCCATGAGACTGTATCAACACAAAATAAACGCGACTCTATTCATGAGAATATAAAAATATCTCCAGAGATATTAGTGATATGAGTGCAGAGTGAATCATAGTGGGCAGCAGCATGTTATTGTTTCGGCTGTGACTGCTGTCGGATCAAGCCACATTTTTTTCTTTTGGTGTTGACAATAGAGGGGAATGAACAATTGTCTTGGCACGACCGTATACAATGAAAGGCTGAGCTAAAGAGGACGATGATGGAGCATATAAAAAGACTTGACACAATGAGTCAAACCCAGAAGTTTATTACTTGGCAGTCGTCCTGTCAAAACAGCAACCCGGACTCTTGGTGCTGGTGTCCCAGCTGGGGTTGGCTGCTGACTGGCAGCTAGACGGCAGAGAGGCGCTTGATACTCGCTCAGATCATTCAGGTCTTAACAGACGGGGTTAGGTGTGTTTAGGGTGTGAGGTTGTTGTTGAAGGAATACTCCCAACATTTTAGGAGATCCAATTATGTCAATGTCTGTGGGTGCATTGCGAAAGTCAGGACGTGTTTAGCCTAGCTTAGCATTAAAACTGGAAACAGGTGGAAACTCGCTCTGTCCAAAGTAAACAAAACAGTATGCCAAAAACAGAAACCCACAACACTTCAAACAAGTGTGCCTTTTTTCTGAGGGTAAGATGAGAACATATCATTGTCAAGGCTGTTTGCTGTGTGTGGAGCTTAAGTCAGGTTGTGTTTAGGCAAGCCTAGCATCAAGACTGGAAGCAGCGGGAAACCGTTTGCCTGGTTTGTAAAGAAAATACACCAAAAACAAATTAACGAATTAATACATTTGTGTTACATTACAGATTAAACAAGCAAAGAAACAATGTGTGAATTAGTGAGCTTTAAAGGGTATCGGTAGGTGTATTCCACACGTGTCAAACTCGAGGCCCACGGGCCGAATCCGGCCTGCCACGTCATTTTAGGTGGCCTGCGAATCCACCAGCAAAAAAAAAAAAATAAATAAATCAATTTTTTTATTTTGGAAAGAAAATAGTTAGACTTGAAAATAAAAGTATCCCCATGGTCGAAATTATGAGATAGCATGTTGTCTGTGTACCGACATTAAAACTATCACAACAGGTGGACAGGAGAGGGAACAGCCCGTAAAGAGGTTTTCCAACAAGTGATTGAGTTGAAAAAGATCGACAAATAATCCCAAAATGTCCACGAAGAGAACAATTGATGCAGAGGGAAGAAAATGTAATGAAAGATGGGAAAGCGAATACATGTCTGTGCTTCAGGGAGAAAAACGGGTCTGTCTTCTGTGTTATGTGTGTCGGTGATGAAGGATACAATTCACGTCGGCATTTTGACACCAAACA
This sequence comes from Anarrhichthys ocellatus, assembly GCF_004355925.1. Classification (NCBI taxonomy): domain Eukaryota; kingdom Metazoa; phylum Chordata; class Actinopteri; order Perciformes; family Anarhichadidae; genus Anarrhichthys; species Anarrhichthys ocellatus. Next base: position 1,280,483 of record NW_022280114.1, read on the forward strand.
CAGAGCTAAATTTAGCCTCCAAGAAAAACATAAAATTGTCCAAGAATTAAGAGGCAGACTGCAATCACAGCAGAATATATTTACAAAAGTTAAGGCCCAGTGCACGCTAAAGGTATGTGAGCAGGTGAGCTCCGACCAGATACAGACTTTTACAAATGTCAGTTTGTGAAGAAACACCATCGCAGACCGAGTTCAGGAACTAGCAGCAATCTAACAACACAGCTAGCTCAGAGACGAGCAGGTACTCGTCTTCTTCATTAGCTGTTGATGAAAGCATGGACACAGAGCATCTATCCATGGTTATTAAACCTGACTCTCAGTGAGGAGCTCTTGGATGTAGCTGCCATGCACGGGACAACGACAGGGACATTAGTGATGCAGAGAGGTGACAAAAATAGCTTTGAACAAAGTTAATGTAATAACTTGTGTTTGATGATATTTGTCTTTGTTATTTTCTTTAAAAGTTTGATCTTTGAAAGACTAATGTGGGTTTCTTAACCCTAAATTAAAATTATTTATGTTATAATAACAGAAATGTGCTTAAATATCATTTTACATTTATATAACTGCATGTACAATATTTTTACACTTGAATAAACAATAATCAAATGCAGAGAGTTAGTTAACAATATGTTAGGGAGTTGTTACATTTATACAGTCTTAGAGTTACAACCGGCCCTTTGAGGGAAACTATGATGCTGATGTGGCCCGGAGTAAAAATGAGTTTGACACCCCTGGTGTATTCTTTCACTTTAAACAGAGCCATGCTAGCTGTTCCCCCCTGTGCCCAGTCTTCATGCTAAGCTAAGCTAACCATCTCCTGACTCCAACTCCGTGCTTAAAGCAGTAGTTTGACATTTTGGGAAATTTACTTATTCCCTTTCTTGTTAAGTTTGATGAGAATTTCGGTACCGCTCACATATTTTTGCTTTGAGTGGGAAGCTGGAGCGAGCAGATGGTTATCTTAGCTTAGCATAAAGATTAGAAACAATGGGAAACTGATGGCTCTGTCCAAGGGTAAAAAAATGCACAAGTTTACTTATTAACATGTTATATCATACATACAACATTCATTTTGCCTCTTTTTTATTATCCATCTGCACTGTGAAGCTCCATCCAATCAGTTTTGTAGCATCAGGCTGAATCTGAGCAGATAGTTTAGCCCTAAAGACCTCAGAACCTATCCTGCTGCTTCTATCAGCTGTGACATCACCAACAAACACCAGTGACCCAGTTCCATTGGCAGCCATACATGCCCATCCAAAGCACTGCCTCCACCATGTTAGACAGATGATGTGGTTTGCTTTGGATCACGAGCCGTTCCTTTCCTTCTCCACTCTTTTCTCTTCCATCATTCTGGTACAAGTTCATCTTGGTTTCATCCGTCCAAAGATTCTTTTTCCAAAACCGGTCTTTTTTAGATGTTTTCTGGCAAAGTCTAATCGGGCCTTCCTGTTCTTCAGTGTTACCAGTGGTTTGCACCTTGTTGTAAACCCTCTGTATGTAGATTTATGAAGGCGTCTCTAGACTGTAGACTTTAACAATGACACGCCTACCTCCTCCAGAGTGTTCTTGACTTCGGTAGATGTTATGAAGGGATTTTCTTCACTAAGGAAAGAAATGTGCAACCATCCACTTTCGATGTTTGTGTTGGTGAGCTTGCCAGTGCATTCCTTATTTTTAAGAATGTACCAAAGTGTTTATTTGGTGCATGCTCTGAGTTCCAAGGAGCAGCTACCAAATGCAAACATTTTGACTTAACTCCAGAGCTTTTATCTGCTTAATTTGTCATGAAATAGTGAGCGCACCTGGCCATGAAACTGTTTGTAACACAATTAGTTTTGAGCCTCTGAAAATGTGGGGGATTGTGTAAAAATGACCGTAAATCCTAAACGGTTAATGTGATATTGATTTCAAATCAGGGCGACTGTGGCTAAGTGGATAGCAGGACCGTCTTTCAATCAGAGGGTTGGCGGTTCAATCCCCGGCTCCGCCTCTGCTAGTCGCATGTCGATGTGTCCTTGAGCAAGACACTTAACCCCAAAATTGCTCCCGTAGTTGTGCCTACGGTGTAGAAATGTGATAGACTCTGAATTGTAAGTCGCTTTGGATAAAAGCGTCTGCTAAATGACTGTAATGTAATGTAAATCCATTGAAGTTATGTAAAAAGGCAAATTTAGAAAACATGTGTCACCGTCCAGTTACTTATGGCCTTGACTGTATTTAAATGTAAAAATTACAATGTGGACTCTTTCTTGGCCGGGAGCTAAGCTATCATCAATCATCCCCAGCTTCATACTTAACGTACGTCTCATCTAACTCCCGACAAGAAAGGGAATACAGTAAGTGTATTTCCCAACAATAACACTTATTACTTATTTCCCCAAAATGTTCACTTCCTTATCGCACGGTAATAAGATTGATATCAAGAAAGAAGTAAGTGTACTTATCAAATGTATAAATATTACTTTAAAACAAGGATGCTACTGTATTTTAAGTTGCATTAGTTTCAAAGTTGTGTAACTCAGATTCTGGTGCATTTTCAAGTTTTGATTTTAGTTCAACAGTTACATGTTAAATTAACCTATTGGATCATTTCAAAATGAGTTAACATCAAGTAAATAACGAGGCTTTTTTTCCTTTCTTACCAACATGTTGGAAACCGAAGCTATTAACTGCACAGTAACCTATAGCATTTTAAAAGAGCGTTGGCTTTGACAGGATGCGTTATGAAACGGTTTGTGTGCTGATGGATAAGCTGCGCCAGATGAAAATTGCTTGAATAACTCAAACATTTAAAACTCCAAAAAAACGTTGTTTCAAACTCATTCTAAAGACTGGTGCGTTGCTTTGATATTTTACCTGCATTAACAAATGAAAACTGAGATAATGGCATTGATCTCTGATGAAATGTCCTTTTTTTTAAAGTGGCTTGCACATAAAAGAAAAGACTTCACAGCTTCATACACACCATCAATGTCTATCAATGTTGACCTTATGCATCCTTTAGAAAGGATTTTCATCCCGTGTTGAGAGAGGCCGAGCAAGGCAAAAAGAGACAGAATAAGAGCTTAATCTCCAAGCAATGTACACAAACACAGTGATAAAGGAGAGCAAAATGGACACAAACATTCGTATTAACATTAACATGAGTGATCCCATTTCTTATGTATTATTATTTGAATTTATCTTTGGAAACCCAAAGCAGGTTGATATCGGTCTGTTGGCTCGGTGCAATGTTTTCTCGGATACTGTAATGTTTATTTTTGCTCCAATATATCAGCACTTACTGTTGACAATTATAGTAGTGAGAAAAATATGGGTCAAAATCATCAAGCCGAAGGGGACATTCCTATCAGTGGTACATTATCATTGGACTAAGATAACCTATATAAAATTAAGCTTCAGTGAAAAGAGAGTCGACAGCCATGCTAGCAGGTCTGTGAGGCTGTACTTACAGTGGAGCTCTGAGCTAAAAGCTGCATGATCACAATAAATAGCCAATATGTTTATGCTTTGCAGCTGTAATGTTTACCATGTTCACTATCAGCACTAGATACAAAGAGCTCAGGCTGATGGGGAATCTAGTTTATTTAGAAGGTGTTTGATCAGAAACCAATTTTTTTTTCATTTGATGATAATGCTAGATGAAATATTTGGGCATCAATTCTTCCTAAAGGGACCATGAATGTCTATACCAAATTTCACGAAAATCCATGCAATTCTTGTCGAGATATTTCCATTAAATTGTCAAGTTGCTGGTGGCGCTAGAGGAAAAGTCAGGATCAAAGTCACTAGGATACATCGTCTGGGAACCATGAATGACTATCACATTTTTAGCCAATCCATGGAGTAGATGTTGAGATATCTTTCTATTTATTCTTTCTAATGATGCTGTTTTAAAGCTTTCACTGAGGTTAAACTGTACTGTACTCCTACATAGCACACCCGCAGGCTTTCTCTTGTCAGACGTTGATGAATGTTCGACAGGCGGAATTACTCCATCTGGAATGCTCTAAGACTAACACCTGTTAGGCTCTTCAACAAAAATGCAAATAATTACGTCAAGTGCCAAATAAATACATATTTCCCCATGCATTTATTATCCGTGTGCATCAAGTGTATATAGTTATGTAACTTGTATACGTTTGACCGAGCTAATTTTGGACCACAGAGTTCAAAATGCGACCTGTTCCTGAAACTTGGTGTATAATTCCTTGCATTCTGAACATTCCCTCCAAAACGTGCACATGAGCAACGTGTGACGGGCCCCCCCCACACACACTCTCTTTGACTCCACACTACAAATAGTGAAGTTAAATAAAGCCAGGGAAGAGCAGAAGCACATAACCGCGAACACCACTCATCCTGACATTCATGTCTGCCAGCAAAGCATTTTTTAAATATCTCGGGGATAATTCGGGTAATGCTTTTCAGTATTTGTTGTGCTCCTGGCAGGGAGTTACTGGGCTGGGTTAGACTGAGAGTGGGATTACAGGCAGACAGAGTGCTGAGAGATACCTGCAGATTCCCATAATCAGCCCTCTGAGAAGTGTGTCATCCCCTCTCGCCCAGATGTGATGACAAGTCAAACTTAACCACAAAGGAGAGTCTCACGTTGCCAGTCTTGACTTTCTCTTGCAAAGCTCGACACTAAAAGAGCAACCCCCCCCCCCCCACCAACTCAACCCTGTGAGTTTCCTGTGAGTTCGACTCAGCCTGCCACCTGAATTAATCCCTCACTGGTGGAGCAAAAGGGATTCGTGACATGCTTTGGCACAGCTGGGAGTGCTGGTTGGATAACAGGGCGTAACTGGAGGTAGAGTCGGGCGTCGATCGAACGTCAGAAGTCGAGGCCAGTCCGCCCTGCCCACATATTCCTCTCGGAGTCCTATTGTTCGGGTCCTAAGCTCGAGAATTCCTGTCGAGTCGGGGAGATTCCTCGCTGCGTATGGGGTATTATGTTAGCGCTAGCACTATTCAATACACTAATGAGTTGTGCCAAAACCTAATGTCTCAGGGGAGTTCCTTGCGTAGATGCTGCATAGTTTAGAAGGTAAGTGCCATTGTGTTTGGTCCCGGGCCCGTCTGCATGCCGTTGACCTCTTCAGTGTGCAGAGGGCCTCTCCTTTCTAGCAATGCTGCTGCGGAACTGAGAGCTTAATAAAGCGGCGGCTGGCTCGTGAAGTAAAGGGCATGGGATGAGTTTGAAGATAAGAGTGAAAGAGCCGCGTCGCAGAGGCAAACATGCAGCAGTCGTTTTGATAAAGGTGATCTGATAAAACCGTGGAGGCAGTGTTGTGGCTCCACCAAGTCCAGATGTGAAAGCTCTCTGCTCTGACGCCGCAGCCTCGGAGAAGCCAACATGGAGTGCGTTGGCCCGAGCTCCTCTGGGCTCTCCATCGTCTTTACACGGGGCTCCCCTCTGGCTGTAGTGATACAGATGTTTAATAAGTGGGGTAGAATAATAATGTCAGTGGAGGAAAGTACATTCAGTACAATTTGGTACCCTCCATCCTATCATCCAGCAATATTTTAGCTTTTTTTGTTTCTTATGTAGCAAAATGGGACTAAAACTGCAGATTGTTGCACAACCCTGTGTTGTGCAATGACAATAAATGAATCTTGGACCTACCTTGTACTTTAATATATGCCACTTTATACTTCTACTTCACTACATTTCAGACAGATAGGTTTTTTTTTTACTCAATTACAGTTATTTGACAGATTTAATTACTTTTCACATTCTGATTTTACATTAAAAAAAGCATATGATGAGCTTATAGAACAAGCATTTCATTATTTAAACTACTCAACAGTATGGAAACTACTTCCAGTTAGCACCGTTTTGATCAACTACAACATTAAAATGCTGCTTTGGTAACAATAATCCAATATATAATATGATCATTCTTCTGCAGAATGAGTGTTTTTTACATTTGATCCTTTACATGCACAGTATTTACTGTGGCATTGTCACCTTTTACTGAAGAATCTGAATACTTTTGGTCTCAAACATCATGCATCTTGTCCATAAACCTGAGAGAGAAATATATGTAGAGAGATGTTGTAATACAGCCTCTTTTAAAATGGAAAGCATCCCCTTTGTGGCTCAGTTTAACTTGTTATGTAACATGCTGTGGACCAGTCACTTTAAGCATTAGGCTGGCCTCTTGTCAACTCGATGTCCTTTAAAATCCCAAGAGACCGCAGATTTGCGTCCACGAACAGACGGTTTGTTTGGCTGCAAACACTCTACCTGCACGGTGGAGTAAATCCAGAACAGTTCTTGCGTGTCATCGTGACTTTTCTCTCTTTTGTCCTCTGCAGTCCTGACTGTCTTTTGTTTCTTAAGCAAAAAGTAGGTCTTGTCTGGACAATATGACCTCATTGTTATTATTATGATTGTCCTCTTTGCACGCAGGAGGACACGACTGATTTCTTTCAGTAAGCCGAGGCACAGACTCCACCGTGGATTTGTTTGCTAAATGGGCTGGATAGATAAGACTACTCCACCATTTGCATTGGATTGTTCACCGCTGCCAGATCAAGCAGCTCTGTGATGAGTGATGGGAGCGAGTTAAAGGCGCTCCCAATGTTTGAACGCAACCCAAGAACAACTTGTACGACATTCATATTTACAACGGAGAGGGGACACCCCCTTGCAAAGTTTTTAAAGTGCTTGTGACGGTAAAAACTTTTAAGAATACCTACTTAGATCGTTGGTCCTCAGAGAGTTTAAGTTAGGGGTTACTTTCTAATCCATGCTTACTGTGTGAGTCTTCAGAGGTTTTTGAGAGAAACGGCTTTGCTCTCCATGTTTGGTGGTAAAATTAACTTGTTCACATGGAGGACTGCATGATTGTCTATTGGTGAAGTAAATTCTCCATCTTGGGCTTTTTTAAAAACAGATTTTTCTTTTCTTCAAAAATGCACTTCTCTTAGTTCCTGCAAAGTTGGCATTTTCACAGTGCGAGGTTTTCTCTTTGACAGCAGCTAAATTAACCGGATGACGGATTTACTGAAATGCAATGAAAGTTGATTTATGAGCCGAGATCAAATTAACGATATCTGCGGAAGCTCCAGGAGGATCGGCTTAAGGAGAAAAACAGATGCAAAGGCCCCTGGAGGAGGAGGAGTGGTAAAGCGTGAATAAGGGACGGCAGCTGTAAACAGCGGCCTTTATCTGCAGTAATCGTCGGAGGTGAGCCGAGAGGCCAGGACAGGTGGTTAAGAACATAACACAAGAGTGACTCAGGCTTTGATGAATTATGCCGTGTCACTCATCGGGGAAATGCTTGAAAAGCTCAGGTTGAAGGGTGATGGATATCTAAACGTATTTTAAAGCAAAGGAGATCATTACGGCGCTGAAAACAAACTGTCTTTGAAATCTAAGCTGCTGAGAGAAACCTTCCATCTACATGCAGCTGATTTAGATATGTCAGTGTGTACGGAGATGAAAGGGCAGCAAGGTTAAGAGCTTTATGACTCTCTGCCTCGTTGTCTTCCACATCAACACTCTCTTTATCCCCGTCTCTCACACTTCGTCTCACTCCTTTCTTGTTCACTTTTAGTGTTTTTATTTACCGGTTTAAAATCGTCTCAGCACTGAACCCAGACTGCTTTTGTTACACCTCTTGTTTTATAAGAGTCATTGTTCACAGAAGATGTTGGCGCATCAGTTCCCTCTATTCCCGATTGTCTTCAATTGAAGATGGTTACGCATCTTTTCTCAGGTCAGGGATCTGTTTAAGCTGCAGAGATCCAATTCATTGCACACGAAACAATAATGGTAGTTGATCAGTTGTCTTTTTTTAAATAAGGGTGTACAACTTTTATTTCAGTTTGGCCAAAATTTGGCAACTTGGTGACAAAACATTTCATGGAAATGACAAACCCAAAACGTGACGGACCAATATGGCCATCAAATTACAATGTGTAAAAAAAGAATAAATACATGGAACACGTGCAGAGCATATTTAGTGAAAAATAATTAAATTATGACAAATGCAGAGAAATCTTTGATAACATCAGCATGACAGTAAGCAGCTACTGTACAGCATAGCTACGCTGACTAGACATAAATGAGACGTAGCCAATAGTTTCAGTCGGTGGAGAAACGTCTCGCTCTATTACACAGTACATCTTGTACAACAGCCGGCTTTTGCCTCCGTATAATGGCATTTTGAAATATAATAAGCAGGACCGCCTTCATCCATATACCGCAGTGATTTGTATGCTCTGTAACAGAGGGATTCGTCTTAAATCCTTCCAGTAATGTCAAGTTTTTGAAATGCTATTTGGTTCTTGAGTCCAAAGGGTCCGACGGCAAACACCTACAAGATGAATGTCCTCGACTCTGCAGGCCGAGGCCCCGAGTCCTCTGCTCGGCTTATCTTCCTTCACCTGAACTCCCTCTGTTGTCTCTGACCTCGTTCGTCTGTCTCATGAAGCGCCACCAAGTTCAGATGTGAAAGCTCTCTGCTCTGACGCCGCAGCCTCGGAGAAGCCAATGCGGAGTGCGTTAGCCGAGCTCCTCTGGGCTCTCCATCGTCTTTCCACGGGGCTCCCCACTGGCTTTTAGAGAAGGGCTAATGAAACCCTCTCTCTCTCCCCCCTTTCTGCATGACAAGGTGCGGAGGTCATCTGTCGTCTTTAGGAGGCCGTGCTCTCGCCCTCCCACGCTCTCGCCCTGTGCCGCTGCCTCGCCCTCCACTTCTTGAGCAGCAGACGGGTTCTCAAGGCGGCCCTGATTGCCAGAGGCGACACCCGCTTCTTGTTGCCGTTCCTCATCCTGTGTACACAGAGACGGAAAAACAGCCGGTCACCCAAACCATCCATTTCCCCAGGTTATGTCAAATGCGAGCCTCTAAAGCTGGCTGGACTTGAGCCATCAGTCACTCGCATTCAAACCGCCGAGCATGCCAAGTGTCATGCACAACACACTTTTAAGTGGTTTCAGCAGATTGTCGTTTGTTTTTCCCTCTTATTAATGTGTCAAAGTGCAGACGAATGGCGCCGCAGCTTTGAGAGGTTGAGTTTGCCACAGCAGCACTCGTGTACCATCATGTTCCAGAGAGCCCACATTACTCTCACTCCTAAGCGATGGAAAGTGATGCATTGAATTCTATTCGGCAATCCTAGAGGTTTTATAGAAGGCATTATTGTGCTCAGTCCTCATGTAGGGAATCCCTTGCTTGAGGGTTAATTTAGAAATTCCACGTGCTGCTTATTTTTAATCTCTGCAGGCTCACCATGATATATATATATATATATATATATATATATATATATATACACACACCCTGAGAGAGCCTCAGTGTTGCTTGAGTTTATAACTACAATGTACATTTATTGTTGCAAATACACTGAGATATTCCGCCTCCTTCAGTCTAAGCGGGTCGTTTTACCTCTTAATCCTGCCCGTGTCGGCTGCCAGCTCGTGTTTGCATTGCGCCCCTGCGCAACCAGCGCCCTGGGCAGAGCGGATCACCGTGTCTGGGGATGTTTCATACCTGCGAGCGCAGAAAAACACACACACGATGAGACCGGGATCCCATTTCATTTAAGCGTCCCACAGTTTCGACACACTCGCGGCGTCATTTAAGACGCGGAACTTGTTCCCACACGCGGGGAAAGGAGCACGAAAGCTCAGACTCGGGCCAATTCTAGTATCGCTGACAGTATCCGATAAACGGGTGGCGTGTTATTATTATTGTCTGCTCACGAGATGTTTGGGAAGCTGTGATGGAAATGCAAATGACTTGTCGTTACCTGAGGCGGGTTTCCAGCCGGCAGAAGTTTCTACACGCGATGTCGTTTTGGCGGAGACACTGGCAGCGCGAGTCCGAGACCGCGCGCTTCGTTCTGGGAGCGTTGCCCAGTCCGTACGAGACCACGCGCCTGGAATGCAAGCGTGACATAATTCAGGTTAAACACCTTATGAATGACTGGAATCTGATTGTTTAATGTTTATAAAGTAAAACGTCTCAAAAGCAAACTGTAAGCTACTTTAATTTCAGTTAAAATCTCCATCTTAATATTTGCTTATTAAACTTCTGTCCAATATTTCTAATAAGTAAATAATTAGCTCTCTTTGTTGTTGTGGCCCCAAATGAAGTGTCTCACTCTCAAGTATGTGTTGATGTTGACTTACTCGGGAGTGTTGACCCATATGATGTCCAGGTGGCAGAAGTAGACGCACTCGTTGTCCATGAAAGTGGCGCAGGAGCAGCGTTTGGTCCGCACATGTCGCCGCAGCTGGGTGTCGGTGGAGGCAGTGGGTGTCTCTCCAGCTGGCGCAGACTGCACTGTAATTGAATCATCGTTATCAAAACACCGCATTTTGTGTCCGCATAATTGCAGCAATAGTTTGTTTTGCTACTTTGCAGATACACGATTCACACTTTAACTGTAAAATAATGAAAGTAATATAGATGTTATGTGGCTAAAATGTATTGAAGCTACTGCACAGGTTAAATAGGTCAAATAAGTCGTTTGTCTGTCGGAGAAAAAAAAACATGCAAAAGTTACCTGCGCACATAATGCAGGAGTGCATCACTGACAACGCGGAAATCCAAATGTATACATCCATGACTGCAGGCTCTTCTAAAAATCTAAAATAATGTTGCTCAAGAAAATGAATAATTCTCCAGCAGTGGACAAAATAACCATCCAGTCAATCAATCCTACGCAAAATGTGTCGGGGATCGTCCTCAAGAGATTCCCGCAGGGAGCGCAGAGGCGTCAGTCTGGAGTCTCTCTGTCAATGTGGCCCCACATGTGCAGCCCTTTGACTTTATACAAGAGCGCGCACCCCCCTCCCCCCTCCCTCCTCCTGTAGTGTTGTCCTTTTGGCTCGTACCCAAACACTGGTGTTTGTTAGTGGTCGCGTAGACCAAGCTGAGGGCTTCTTGTGATGCAGCCTTGGTTACAGTTGGTGGATGGAGGAGACGCCGGCTGACTGAATGAGAGCTGCACTCTCACTGCACTCTGTTGGATGAGTTGCACTGCTGAGTCAGCAGGTGGCAGTCACGCGACAGGATGAGTGTCTCCGTTTTTACTGGAGAGCACTGAAGCACTGTGGAATGATGTAGGATCCGTGGAAATTATATATACTGAAAATGTATACTTGTACTTTTCCAGCAGTAGGAGTTTTTTTCTTTACGTGATAAAAAAGGGTCCAAACTGAACGAACACATGGTGGTGTCTTCTGTTATTCTTGCCTTTTGAAAACAAAGTACCATACTACAGTATGTACATCAAATATGCGCTGAAGTGAAAATAGAAGAAAGTGTACTAAAATACTTCCTTGTACATTTTCTTAATTACAACAATGAAGGTAATTCTCATAAGATATTTCATTCCATTCTAAGGCAGCGATCCTGTCACATGTTAAAGATTGAGATCCAGTCAAAGTGTACATGCTGCTGCAGACAGCTGCCTGGTAGAGGGGGGGGAGGGGGGGGGGAGTTTATTTAACTGCTTGAAATACAGATGTGTACAAATCAATATTTATAGTCTAGTGTTACTGATTGTGTGTTGTCTTACATCATAATATAAGGCCCTGTTTTCACTGTATCCTGTGTGCCACAGCTGCTGTTTTATTCATTGATGAATGATTACAGACTAAGTACAAACCAGGTCCCAAAGTGCAGGCTCAAAGT
>NW_022280114.1:1312148-1327516 GCF_004355925.1 Anarrhichthys ocellatus
GACAATCTATAACAAGCAACAGAGACTCCTGGTGCATGGGAGGGATCGATTAGTTACAATAGTGTGTACAAAAAAAATAAAAGATGTATTAGTACAGTGTATCAAAATTATATTGAAAAGTTAAGATCCAGAATGTCAAAAAGAAAGTCATACAGTAGTGTAGTTAATCAAAATGTCATAAAAATATCATTAACGTCGTTAAAGTAATTCTAGAATGTTGTGTGATGAAAAGTTATGTCTAGAAAAAGTAGACAAATAGCCATAGTATATAGTATGTCAAAAAGTCAGAAAAAGTAGTAGTATATCACAAAAGCCATTAAACATAATATAAAGCATAATGTCGAAAAAAAGTACAAAAAGGCCATAATACAGTGTCTTAAAATGGTCATAAAAGGTTATTGTATACAAGTATTAGTTATACTATATGGACGAGTATAGTATGTCTAAAAGTCAAAAATGTGATTAAAAAAAGCCACAGTATAGTATGTGTGAAATACGTGAGGCAGAAGTCGTAGCATAGTATGAAAAGTTTGGTCTCTGCAGAACATGTCGGGGAGAGTCGACCTTGTACAGTCGCTGTAGATCATCAAATATTAACTCTTAATATCTCTGATTTACTGGAGTCGATTGTAATTTTATGAAAAGTTGCACACAAACAAAATGATGCTAGCTTGGTGCAATATTTGTACACTTGAGTTGTGGTTGCTTGGACATAGCCATTAATGACGATCATACTGTCTATGCATTTACTGAATTAAAACTGAATCTAGTTAAAACTCTAAACTACTATTTTACTGTGAATTAATCTACCTCGTGTTCTCTTGATTATTGATGTTTGGTCTCTAAAATGTCGGCAAATTGTACACAAAAAAAACAGAGCTCATGGTGATGTTTCCAAATGTTAGATTATTCAAACCAACACCAACTATATTCTGTTCATCATTATATAAGTATAAGAAAACCAGAAAATCATTTGAAGCTGAACCAGGGACGTTTTTCCATTTTTGCTTATAATTTGGTAAAATTATTAATCAAATATTAAAATGTTGCCAATTAATTTTCTGTTGATCGATTATATTTTTCGGGTTGAGTTTCTATATGTTTTAATATGGGAAATGTGGCGCCCACAATATTAAATGTGACATAATAAACGACAGAATAGATAATAAACACAAATTCCATATGGACGTACTAAACGGGATCGACCACAGTCCACTTTAAATATGTTATCGTTGTTGAACTGACAAATATAGACAACACTTTAATGTTTGTAAACAAATTTTTACTGATACAGTTAAGAATATTGATACAGCAATGTAAAGCTACCATAATGCACATACCTATGGACTTATGAATCATAATGGGCACTAGATGGATTATAATAAATAGTTGAACACAACATCTGTACACAAACATTGCCCAATAATCCATAGAAATGTACATATACCAGTACAACATTTATAATTCCATAAATTTAATTTACGAATGACAAATCCTCCAAAATTAAATTGATATCCTCCATTTTTATGCCTCTCTTTACTTCTGTCTCTCTTTTTTAAATAAACAAGCAACTACTGAATTTATAAGGAATTATGTACAGGTTCCTAAACAAGAAACTCCATAAAGGCACAATTGTCTATACAACATGTACAAAAAAAGAAATTGTCTGGAGCGGACAAAAAAAAAGGTACAAATAAAAATTATTGGTCATTATTATAATTGTATGATTGCACGTACAATATGAATGTCAGCATCTGTGCTTTGAAAGGTGATTTGCAACGAAACAAACCCCCTGAAAAGTGTTTTCAGTCTTACAAAGTGACAAGAATTACAAAAAGAGAACAAGAAGAGCTTTCCGTGTGGGGTTTTCAGGTGGCAATGACCAGTCTGTCTTCATCATCACTGGATACCTCATTATAGTCATCATTCACCCTCTGCCAGCTGGGCACTGGCGGTGGTCTAGGAGGTGCAGGATCACTAGCTCCCTCAACTGGTGACTCCGTAGCACTGTCTGCTCTTCTCTCAGGGGCTGGTGTTCGATGCTGCCGTGGGGATTTATCCCTTTCTCGCCTCTCAACGGTCTGTGTGAGCTCTGCGCTGCTGCTGCTGCTGCTGCTGCTGTTGCCTCCGGGGCTAGCTCTGCTGCCCGAGGCCACTTCTGGACAGCTGCTGACCTTAAACGGGCCGGTCGGGGAAGCAGACATGCAGCTCCGTAAAGAACCAAGCCAATGTTCACTATGAGACGGCTGAGCTCCCGGAGCTTCAGGGCTGCACTGCCTCTCTGACAACCCAGGGAGAGGACTACGTGTGGAGAGGGGGCTGAGAGAGGGAATGATGGCAGGCAGGGCGATGTTAACTATCTGCAGACCTGGGATGTGTGTCTGCGGGCAGGTGCTGCTTTGGGAGGTGGGGTTGGCAGCTAACACCTGCAGCCCGAGGGTGGCATTGAGGGTGAGCCCTTGCTGGGGCAGCAGCTGTGTGGATGCCAGGCCTGTGTTTGTGAGCCCCATGAGGTTTAGTGTCTCCAGACCTACTGGCTGTATTGTTTGAGCCTGCAGGCCAGTGACCTGCCCTAAGGGGAAGCAGGGCAGCACACTACTGATTGGTTCCTGCACCACAAGTGGCTGGGTTTGCAAGCCCTCCGGATGGGGTGGAGTGTTGAGAGCTGGTAACGGGCTTGTGTTCCTGTGAATGACGCTCACTGCTGGGATGGTGAGCTGGACGGGGCCCGCCTGGATCGGTAAGAAGGTGGAGTAAGCTGCCAGGCCAGCGGGCACCAGGTGGATTCCCCCAATCGGTACCATGCTGTAAGAGGAGCGAGACGGCTGCTGGGAGTGCAGGGGCAGGTGACTGAACAGGTGCGTCTGGGTCTCTGTTCCTGGCGTTTGGGATAGACCATGTGGGGGAAAGTGCACGAGGCCTTGAGAAGCATAAGAGGAAGTCTGAGTGCTGCGGTTCACGGGTATGCCCGATTCGCTGGTTGCCACAGCGGGAGGTGCCGAGGAGGTGTTCTGTGGAAAGAGAGAAAATTCAATATTCAGTCTTATTTATCGAGGCAAAATCAAAAATGGTATTTGGAGCAGTCCACTAAGTTGAATCAGAATCAACAAGACAGAACATTCACAGGAGCTTTGTGGAAGTGCCCCGCATGCAGGATTCAAAGTAAGAGTATTGATAGGAAAGTAAGGATGGGTGGACAGAGACACAACGAGAATACATGGGTCTCACCTGGCCTAGCTTGGAGCCCTTGCCTGGCACTGGGGGACTAGGGGGCACTTCAAAGTCAGGGTAGTCGATGGACATCTGCCTGCACGGGGACACTGGGCTCATCATCTGCACCGACTCTGTGTCTGAGGTGTAGGAGTCTGATGTGGTGGCAACAGGCGGAGGAGAGTAAGGGAGGGGCATTGAGCTGCAGCAGGACCCAGAGATGAATATCTGCTTGCTCAGGGACACGGGGCTCATCATGGGGACAGATTCAAAGTCTGATGCGTAGGATTGAGAGGCTGGAGGCCGGGAGAAAGGCAGGGAGACTGAGCAGATTGACATCTTGGCTAGCAGGGTGCTAGGAGGGACTTCAGGCTCTTTGGAAGCGATGTGCTGAGGGCTGGCGCAGACAGAAGGGTTGGTAGACAGACCAGACTCTGCCTGGCTATCCTCCTCTTCCTCCTCGTTGTCGTCATTCTCCTCATCATCGGGGCCATCGGAGTCGTCGCCCTCTGAATCTTGGCGGTCTGCACTGCTCACCTGACTCCGGTCCCCTGTAGATGATAGGATATGTAAGAAGTTAGTCTATTCTTGGTATTTTGCGGAACAAATGAGTCATCAGAGCTGATATGAACATATATGTGTTGAACCACTTTTATTCATTAAAGATCTTCTATCATCATGTCAGTTTCTTCCACACAGTGAGAAAACACCACTCAGATTAACAATTCGGTGAGGTTTTGTGCTGCTGCAGTGTTTCACACCCCACATCACCACATGCCCCTGAGCTCCATCACAGGCAGAGGAGGAAAAACAAATATGCTCTTAACAGACTGGGACCATAGAATGCTTTCAGGGAGCTTCTCTCTCTCCCTTTTTTTTTTTCTTCTAAAATTAGACGCAGCAATTTCCTTTCTAAATGCTGTGCATGCCGCCCACATGCGCTTTGAGTTAACAGAGGAAGGAGCTGCATTTAGCATTTCTAATTAGAACATGGCAAAGCTATTGATCGACACAGCAACAGAGCACAAGTGGGGACAATCTGTGTTTTATATCTCAGGTCATGACCGTGGGAGAATTATTCCAAGAAGGTTAATCCTGTTTGAAACCAAAGCAAATGGGGAAAACAAGACCTCTCTGTATTAAGTCACTTTGTCACTGTAAATAAAGCCTTTAATTTACAGAGAATGGTTCAGTTTGTTTGATAAGCCTTTGAGCACACCAATTCTTCCGTGTTTCCCTCTTGGCAAAGACCAGTGAAGCACTGTACCTGAGTCCTCTGCATCCTGATCCTCAATGAGACCCTCAGGAACCCCCATCTCCATGCATTTCTTACTGTGGGCCTTGGATTTCATGTGCTTGGTCAGATTCCCTGCAAGAAGAGAGGCAGTGAGGTCTTCCGGGTGGGTAGAGCTCAAACAATAGCACAGAAGGAGTTTATGTAAGAGAATGCGGTCTTTGGGCAAGCTGTACGTAGAGGGTGAGTAACTGATAAAGACATTTTTAAATGAACGTGGGTTGCTCTGACACCGAGTACTGTTCTGCAGTGTGGTGTGGGTAGGCAAGTTCGATAAAGAATAGTGAATCATACTGTCTTGGTTTAAGAGATGGGGAAACATCTTACATTTTATAAAAAAAGATGTTGAACTGTAGCAGTTCAAAGTTATTAAAAATATGTCTCAAATATGAATTGTAGTAAAAACTAAGAGTATGTTCAGATATGAGATCAGTGTCCCAAAATGTTATTGAAATTTGAGGTACCATATTCATCATGGTGCATATGTATTCAGTAATATAGAACCACATACAGCGCAGTATGTTTAAAGACAACGCAATTTAACGGAAAAACATTACATTTTGAGAAATCACACAGATGGTTAACATCTGGATCAGAGAATACATTCCATCTTATTTACTAGAATGTTTTTTGATTCATTTTGTAGAAGTGATTATTGTGAAAGTCCAGAGACTTCGCCACATTCAAACAAGTTCAAACTTCCTGGTTGATGGAAAAATTGATAAATCCATCTCCAACCATGCCATGACAAGTAGAGGAGCAGCAGCTTTAGATTCGTAGCTTTGGACACTGATCGACCAATGAGCACGAACCTTTCGTCTTGAAAGAGAAGTTGCAGTGGACGCAGTGGTATGGCCGGACATCTGAGTGGGTGCGGATGTGTTTGCGTAGCATGCTCGGCTTCTTGCAGCGGATCCCACATTCCTCACAGATGTATTTACCGCGTCCACGCCCACGTACGTAAATATACTCCTCGTTAGATTTGTATCTGTGGGGTTGCAACAGAACCATGAAGGACAAAGACAAACCCATAAAACCAAGCATATAAGATCTTTAATATTAATATAATATAAATTAAATTAATAGTTCTGAATCATACCCGCCATCGAATATTTTGACCCGTCTTGGTTCTGTTTTAGATACCACCTCCTTGTCTGACTCGATGCTGGCCTGAGGTTCTGGCTGCACTTTACTTCTGCTTTCAACTGATATAGACTTCTGGGTTATTGGCACCTGCAGAGAGAAGAGGTGATTGATGTATTTATTGATTTCATTTAAGAAAAAAGTCAGCAGTATATCAGAAACATAAAAACAATATAAACTTTGCGTCAGATCTTACCCTGGGCATGACGTCTTTCAGCTTGCCCGAGTAAGACAAGATGTCGGATTTCCCGCTAGTTGTTATGGCCGAGGTGTAGTGCATTTTCTTGGAGCTCTGCTTGGAGTCAAACAGAGACATGACCACCTTGGTGGGCAACCCAAGCAGGTTATGGTTGTTAGGGCTGACAGTCCAGACAGCATAGGCTGAAGTCTTCAGGTCAGTCTGTGGAACGTGAAGAGGTTTCCGCTTCATCAAAAAACACCACGTGAAAGTGGTGGCAGTCTTCAAGCTGGGGAAAGACAGGCGATGACTGTCTTTGGTGTTTACCATAGACACAGATGTGGTCAGTTTCACCTGACCACCGTGAAAGCTGGAGGGCCTAATAGGAGATTTGGCAAGAGTCCATCTCTGTTCCTCAGCTTTCTCTTGGGGTTTCAGAGTGTTGTTAGCTGGCATGGAGGTGCCCTGGCTACCAGTTGTAATATTAAGGGCAGGGCCTGCCTCTTCATGAATAACAGTGCTTGTGTCTTTATTCAGCCCAGCACTGTCAGGTGACATGGGCTTAACGTCATCAGTAGCCTGTGAGTCCTTCTCCCCATCGGTTTTAACCTGCGGCAGAGGTGGGGCCTCAGTTTCAATGGGACTGTCCACTGGTTCAGTTGTGCAAACCTGCCTAACAAGTGTAAACTTCCGCTGTCTGGTAACCTCTGACATCTTAGAATTAAGATAATTGACCGATCTGCCGTCAGTTAGACAGGCCACGCCATGCTCATCCTTAGCCCGTTTTTGGTGCTTTTCCATGTAGATGTCCAAGCTGTTGGCAGGTGACAGCATTCGTTTACTTGAAGCAGTGGGTTCCTGCTGTGGGCATAGAGTCACTGAAGACAGTTTCTTTGTGCAATGTAAAGACCCAAGAGAAGGTGCTTGTTCACCAGTATGGTTATGAGTGCTAACTGTTTGAGTCCTGTCCTTCTTTGTTGTTGGTACAGCATGACTATCACTCTCTACACTGTGAGTGGATGAGAGACTATTTTTATTGGACACAGAGGGAGCAGGGTGCATCTGCTCGTGAGTAATGAGGATCTGTGGCAATGGTATAACACCTGCTTGGTTCTGACCAAATGGGTCCCTTTGGTGTTCACCTGACAAAACGACAGTCTGTGTCTTAATCTCAGAGGCCTGTTGATTGGGTTGACCAACGTATACATTTTGGAGTACGTCTGACGTGCTCAAGATTGGATTAGCAATAGGTATTGTTAAAATTGGCAAGGCTGTCTGCGTGCCCTGTGTGCTGGAGAATGAAAATGTTTGGCTTGCTCTCAGAGCGGGACACTGCAGTTGGTATTTGGGCACAAAACTTCTTTCTTTCTTTTCTTCAGAGGTGGCTGGTTTGTTTTGGACATTCTCACGACAAACTACGATCTGGCTCAGAGGTGGTTGCATCTTTTGGCATATTTGAACCCTTGATGTTTGATGCCAAGGGTGTGGAAGGCCATGGACTTGAGGCTGCTGAATTAGGCTACCCAAATGAATGCTTTGCACAATCTGCTCATTCTTTTGCAAGGGTGCTTCTCCAGTGTGCAGGATGAAAGGCTGAGCCACATTGCGCCTATTGGCAATGTGAATCTGCTGGGATCTAGTCTGAGTTAAAGAGCTAACATTCGTAATGGGAGGTTTATCTAGAGGAATGACAGCTTTCCGAACAGGTTGCTGACTCTCGAGGCCTATCTTTAAAGACATTTGGGGAACTAATGGCCCCCGCCTCCTTTCAATAAGTGGCACCTGGGAAACTTGAGGGATTTGTCCACTTTTTGGCTGGCCAGCAGGTGACAGAGATCTGCTGGGGGATACATTGCCACAGTCAAAGGACTTGCTACGGTAGTCGCATGAAATCTCCACAGATGGTTGAGTACAAGTGATCTGTTCAGATGCGGCACGCCTCATCATACCAGGCACACCAAGGGTGTTGAAGGCTATTGGCAAACCTTTTGGCTCTGGAACTTTGTTGACACACTCCCCTCTGGAAGGACTCTCTGACCTAGATGGCTCATCTCTGTCAAAAGAGGCAGAGATGCTGGAACAACGAGAAAGACTACTCTCCCTGCTGAGGCTTCGCGAGAGGCTGGACTCAAAACTGGATTCACCCGAGGAGTGATCCATTTGAGCAAGACGAATTCTTTTCTTTTTCGGCGGAAGTTTCTCTGCTGGTACCTTTGACAAGCTCTCACTTCTCGGAGGCCAGCTGAACTGATCTGCAGGCTTATCCGATGGCTCAGTAGTCTGCGTTTCATGTTCTCTGTCGGGCTCCTCTGTGACCAGAATCTCAGGAACTTGGATGTTATTTTGACGAACCAGACGAGACTGATGGACAGGAGTAGTGTTGTCACCAACTGCTGCTACTGCGCCATCAGTGCATTGTTCCTTCCTTTGTTTTCCATAGTCAGCATTCTTGGGTTGGGACATTTTTTCATGGTAGCTGTCAGCTGAGACATTTGCTATTGCATCAGTTTTGAGTTTGTTGAGGGGATCCTTCTCCAAAATATCAACAGGAGAGGCCCTGTCAACAGATTCAGTTTCAAATGAATTGGGTCTGCTGAGAGAGTTGGTGTGTCTGATGACGGAAGTACCACTGCCTTGCCTTTGCAATTGTCCTTTAGGAGAAGTGCTGATCTGGGTCTCTCGTATTGGTGACAGTCTGGAATCCGAAGTATTAATACTTCTAGCTAACAGCTGAATCTGAGGTAGCTTTGACTGATTGTTTTTGGGCTGTATGTCTACTATTACAGCATGCTGAGAAATAGTCTGACTTGCCAAAGCTGTCGGTAGCTCAAAACTAACCGAACAAGGTGGAATGGTGTCAGTCGGAGATTGATCGTCCTCATCTCCAACACTTTTCATTTTCCTTCTCTTCCTAATTGATGTCTGTTGATCAAGTATTCCTGTGCCACTAGTTGATCTAGGGACTGTGGGCTGCATTATGTTAACGTGAAAAACATCTTGATCCGTTTCTTTAACCATGATTGACTTGTTTTTTGGACCATGAAGCTCAGAGCAATAGAATTTCTTGTGAGTTTCAAAATTTTCTAACTTTCTGTACCGATTCCGACACGTTTCACACTCGTACATCGTGCCTTTGTTCTGCTGAGGCTTTCTGTTTCTGTCCTGACTGTGCTCAAAAGATCTGCTTCTTTGCATCAGCTCAGTGGAACTGCTTTGACCATGATAGCCCTCATCCATGGAGCGAACAGTAGGGAGGCCATGTCCCTCACTTGTGGTAAAGTCTTCCACTGCTGCTTGTCTGACTAAGGTACGAGAATGTATTGCTGGATTTGGAGTTGATGGGGCTGATGAAAATACTTCATCATTAAACAAACTCATCTTGTCATCAAATGACTGACAAATTCGCAGAGGGTGGGGGATGGGGGCAACATTAAGGGGAACAGCAGAGTGTCCTGGTGTAGTAGGCATAGAGTTACTTCTTGTTATTGGCAAACAATCCATTGGTGGGTATTGAGAAGGTACAGAGAGAAGAAATACTGGCTTTGATTTATCTGTAGGCGTAAATGGGGACTTGGGAATGTCTGAGCTGGAACTTGACCTTCTTCCTATTGGTTTAAGATCAAATTGAAATGAGTCTTTAAATATGTATGATTTAGGAGAGTCTATGCTGCCTCTCCTTGAGAGAGATGTCCTCCTTGGCTTTACACTGTCCAGCTGCTTGTTGTCAACTACTGCCTCATTATCGGATATCAACTTTGAAATTCGTTCTTCCAGAGAGAGTGCTTTGGCTTCTAATGGTGGACGCATCTGTCCTTCTGTGGCTCGTGGCTTTTGCTCAGCTGCTACATGCATTACTGTGGCAGCCACAGGAGGGACATTGGGAAGGGTATTCTTGGCAATGTCAATGTCCACTGGTGGAGTTATCTTAACAAAGGGGCTAGGTGGACTCATTGCCTGGTCAGCACTTTCAGAACGCGAGAAGTAGCCAGAATCTGTACTTCCTAAACTGCGAGGGCTTAGTAGACACTTGACCAGCTGCTGTTGGGAAAAGTCTGTTGCTTGTTGCCTCTGAAGCTGAGCATGTCCACCTAACAGTGGAGACTTGCAATGTTGGTCTTCATCTTCACTCACAGTATCTAGTGAAGGATTTGTACCATCCACCTCTTTAAGAGATGACAGGACTGTGATGCTTGATCTCATATTAGCAGTCTGGAACTCTCGTTGCCGTTGTGCAGCCGCTTGCTCAGGTGCTGCGCATGTGACTCTCGGGCTATCTGCCCTCAGAGGGGAGACATTGACAGGGTATACAACAACTTTTGGAAGTGCAGCTGTGACTTTGGGCTCATGCGTCCTCTGACCTGGGGCTGCTTTAATTGACTCAAACATAGCCGATGAGTCTGCTTCCCCGTGGCTTGCTTGGGTTGTACCTACACTCTGTAAACTATTTTCAGACATAGCTGCCACACTACTCTGTGACGAGTCAGGGTCCAGGTCTGCAGTGCTACCATCCTCGTCACTGTCCCCACTCTCTTCTGCCTCTGAATGTGTTCCTAGGGCTTTGTCTGATTCTTGAGAGAGTGAGCCACCTCCAGATTCAGAGCGTGCAATGAGACCCAGTTTTATAGCATGAGCATGTGATTTCTTATGCTTGTACAAGTTGCTCTTGGTTTTGAATGAGAAGCCACAAGTTACACAGGGGTATGGTCTTTCCCCTGTGTGAGACCTGATGTGTTTGAGCAGCACGCTGGGTTTTGCACATGCCCGACTGCAGTATTCACAAACATACTTTCCAGGCTTCTTAGGCTTTTGGTCCTTGGAAACCTGATCAGCACCAAAATTCATTACAGAGGTCATCTGAACTTGGTTGCTGCAAGGTGTAACTGGGACCTGAATGGTGCTGGGAACACTTGCTGAGAGAGACTGGCATGTGTGCACAACAGGTGGTTGGCTTTGTGGCAAAGCATTGGAGCCTGAGGGAACAGGTGCATGTGTTATAGTTGATGGTCCAGTATTAAAGCTCACGTGCAAGCTATTCTTTTCCGGCATAAAATGCGGTGTAGCAAGCGGAGAGGACTGCATGGGAGTACCCTGTGTAGATGTCTGCATATTTCCCTGTAGTGGTGCTGCAATGCCAATAAAGTTGCCTTGCTTGTCAATATAATAAGTCTGCATATGGGAAGCTGGGTTCTGAAGACCAATATTGACAGCTGGCATTGTTGTTAATTCACAACTAGATTGAGCATTAAGGGTGGAAGCTGGTTTTCCGATTTCTGCGACCTGCAAGGAGTTCTTCTTCTCGGCCAGTGTACTAAAGTCAGGCTCCATTGCCTTAAGTAGAACATCAAGTGGAGCACTGCTGTGGTAAGGATCCCCCTCAAAGCTGGGCTCTCTGCTCTCGCTGTCTTTGGACTGAGACACTTTAGTCAATGAGCCCTTCTCACCAGCAATGGGCTC
The DNA here is from genome assembly GCF_004355925.1 of Anarrhichthys ocellatus. Classification (NCBI taxonomy): domain Eukaryota; kingdom Metazoa; phylum Chordata; class Actinopteri; order Perciformes; family Anarhichadidae; genus Anarrhichthys; species Anarrhichthys ocellatus. The sequence continues at coordinate 1,323,428 of NW_022280114.1, forward strand.
AAGTGATGGTGGCCTGGAGGTCGTTTCTTCCTGCTTCAGCCTGTCAGCGTCGGTGGAAGGTGACCCCTTGTGAGGGGATGTCGCAACTGGTTGGGCATATTGTGGGTCTCTTTTCTCACTGGGGGATGTTGACGGATTGTGGGAAGGACTGTTGGAGGAGGAGCAGCAAGAAGAAGGTGTAGTTTCCTTGGACGCTGCTTCGTGAAGCGCAGTTTCAGATGTTTTCAAATGCAGGGGCTTCTTCACCGGTGATTTCGGAATTTTCTCGAGCCGATTCTCTGTAACAACCTTTTTTCTCTTTAGGCCTTTTATGTTATCTGCATTTCTCCGACTGCTTTCAGATATCCCTGTGGGAGAAGGAGACAGTAAAGCACAGTTGGAACAACAACACCATCTTTCTCGAAACTTTCCCCAACACCCGACCATATGAGCAGAGTGAGCTCAAAAGGCCCCTCTGAGAAAATCATTTCTAAATGTGTTCAATTGTTTAGAGAGAGTGCAGATAATTCTAGCATAGTAAATACAATTTAGAGATCAAACATTTTATACAATTAGTTATTTGGTGCCTATTTTCAAATTAGTAAAATAGTGGAGAAGTCTGAGCAACCAATACCCAAAGCTATGGCAGTTGTGTTTTTTGAACTAGTCAATTATATAACTGTCATTTAAACATTAGTAACATTACTTGAACAGAGTTTAGCATGTGAAGGAAAATAATGGGTGCAGTTTATCTCCCAAATAATCAATAAACATTAGATTTTTCTCTACCAATTTATTGTTTTTTACGTCTAATTTCTATATTCCTCACAGTTGCTTTATAACCTTTTTCTGCAAACATATTTCTTTCTTAGATTAAAAAGCAAACAAGTATTATTTAAGTTACTACAGTATTTGCCTCCTATTATACTACCTTTATTTGATTCCTCACTCACTTATGTTTCATAGTTATTCTCCTCCATATAAACTGTGCAAACTCTGGTGACCATTAGAGGTTTACACTTTCTGCACCCCTAATACAAAACACTCAACACTCTCAGACTGAATCAAAACTAATACTTATGTTTGAATTGCTTTGTTATAGAGCCATGCGGTCATTCTGGAAACCAGTGACGACCGTACAATTATAGTGCAAAACAATTACATTATTGATATTTAACATGCATAACTGTTACATAAAGCAAAACACTGAAGTGTAGCTTAAAGTTACAGAGCATAACCTTTCACATTCAATTTCTGTAAAGCTTTCACTAAAGCTTAACCCATTTCATTGTAATTTATTGTTTTTATCAATAGCTTCTTTTGTTGAAATTGGATGGGGATATATTTGTATCATTTAGACAAATCACCCTTAGTTGTGTTTAATTTGCTGTGTGACACCACAGAGGCACACGCTTCATTATATAAGAGAGTCGCTGAGAGTACGGTGGCTGATCAGAAAATGCAACCGCTTTCAAAACTGCATTCCAACAATAAAGCAGCTCTGTTTTTAAAAAAGGGAACACCCATACCATGCAGTCCCATAATTTGTCGAGTGGTGATTCAGCCGTGTGTTTTTTCAGAACATGTTGCATAAGATCAGCAGTGCCCCGTCACAGTTTCCTGGCCTGTGTAGGTATTTCCCAAGATGAGGTCACGGTTCCCTCAAGGTCTCCAGTGTAAGTAGATTGAGGAACGCCTTGTCTTTACATAAGTGAATCCATTCTCCGACACAAACATGAAAACGTTTGAAAGCTGCACACAACCAATGCGACACGCTCTCAAAGCAAACCCTGTGACTTTCAATAGCTCGCCTCACAGAGAAACACATTTGTATCAACTGCTGGTGAAAGACATGGGAAAAGGATTAGTTCCTCAAACCCACAACTAGGACAAGTCTGTAAAAGAGATTCCATGACTTCACCAAGACTTTTCCATCATAACAAAAAAGGCACTTTGCAAACAAACAACATTGTCACTGTCTACATTCAGCTTTAACTTAGAAAAACGTGTGAAGGCTTATCGCCGGATAAAAATAAAATTCAACCGATCAGCAAATTCTGTCTGTTCTGATGTCGTTTTCCTCCCCTCTCTAATTATTCGCTACCCGTATGAAGCTTGGTGGTTTTTATATACACAATAGAGACAGTGGCCGAATGATCCACGTGCGAAAGAGCTTCTGACAGAATTATGGTCTTTTTAAAAAGGTGCTGGTCAAAGGGATTACAATGAATGAAGAAAATGCTCATGTGTTATAATACCATTGTTGTAGTGTCACTGTTGTAAAATATTCACTCTGCAGAGGCCAAATAAACTTGTATATTGCAAATAGTTTTACTGAGGGAGTACAAAAACGTGGTGGCTGCTGCAAAGTTCCAGATGACTCACAGCAACTAGTTACCAAATATTATCACTAACTCCACAGTGTAAATATACCATTCTGAATAAATCAAATCGGTAATGGGTGTCATTAAATTACAGCTAAATAAAAGGAAAAACAAATACTGCAACGACAAACCAGTGAATTTTATTTATTTTGAGCTTTCAGTGAAAAACCCAAAGGAGGCATTTTATTCATTTTAAACTAGCAAAAAACAAACAAAAAAAAAAAACTACAAAAGCAAACTGCCATGCAAATGAAAGAGAAGAGATTTAACCCATTTTGTATTAAAAACAATAGTTTTCATTCATAGTCTTGATAAAAACACCTCTTACCTTTCTGTGAGCCTTTGGGGTCTTTGAGCTCTTTCTGTGCCTCTTCGATTTTATCTGCAAGACAAGAACAGAAACATTTTCAGCCCAAATGCACACGGACTCTCGCTCCGCGGCAGAAGGCAGTGCAGAATGTCACTAATGGATGCTGGGGGTGCTTCCCACACGGCTGTAGCGGGACGAAGGTCCTTCAAATGAAAAACAGATATTCTTCCATAGCTGAGAGAGAGAGAAAGAGAGACAGAGAGACAGAGAAAAGAGAGAGAGAGAGAGCAAGCACACTATTCCATTATGGAAACTACTGTAATTATGAAGGAGGGCAAGCCCTGAGCGCACACACAATAACACAACCATGCAAGCACACCCACTTACAGAAATAACCGCGTTGAGTATGTATGGTACGCGGGGTTAAGTTTGCAAACAAGTCAATGTGGTGGGTTCGTTCTCATCATCACGGAGCGAGCGCTAACCCACGGGCCAATTTGCATATTTAAAGACCATTGACACCCCTCTGGGAAGCTGTTCTATACATCACACTCATCACCCACAATGCAGCAGGTGAAGAACCTGTTTCTGCACAAGCATATGGATGTGTGGGAGGTGACGCGGTATAAACTTTGTGTTACTGTAATCAATATTAATTACATACGCTGGCTCAGCGTGGCGTGAATGGCTTATACACAGTGGAATAGAGGGAATCGCCACCACAGGCTGTGGGAGTGTGTACATCGTGAGTGTGCACTTGCATGTCCGATGCTCATTCGATTCAGTTTTTTATAAAAAAAATAAAAAAATAAAAAAAGTTTAGTTTACAGGCTGAATTGTGACTGATACAAATATACGTATATGAAAACAACATTTCAGTGCAAAACTCTCATTTTAACAGTTTGTTTTTCTTATTAGTTGAGGGAAATCTGAAGCTTTTTTTTGTTGTATTTTCTCCCTATTTGTCTCTCTACTTTTGAAACATATTCTGGGCTGTGCGTGTGGATGTGCAAAGGGCCCAAAAGCAACGAGGAAATGAAATGAAGCAGGAAATCTGCTTTTCTGTGTGTGTAAAGAGTAAAAACAGAAAACAGTGAGCATTTCACATGTTGGTACTAGATGGAAAAACAAACCCTCCGTAGCTCCTGTGCCCTGCGCACGACATTACTGTGCGAGACGAATCCTCGAGGACCAATGGTAACTATTATTTTCCTAGATTGCACAGATGTTAATGGGAGTGTGAAGGAGGGCGTTCTTCTGTGGTTCCCAAAAATCGCAGCGCTATGCCGGGAACACGAGGAGGAGGAGGAGGAGGAGGGGGGGGGGACACGAGCGGGCCACAGAAGAGGTCAGTGGATTATGTCATCAAGTGTGTGTGTGTGTGTGTGTGTGTGTGTGTGTGTGTGTGTGTGTGTG
>NW_022280114.1:1327526-1336900 GCF_004355925.1 Anarrhichthys ocellatus
TGTGTGTGTGTGTGTGTGTGTGTGTGTGTGTGTGTGTGTGTGTGTGTTACTAGAGTCACACCCTTCTCCATCTCTGTATCCCAGGCACACGCCACGGATTACATAACGCATCCCCACCCCTCCTGTGCTGCCGTGGAGCAAAACAAAGGCACCCTGCCAGCAGAAACACAGCAACCGAGGCTCATGAGGAGAGAGGGCAGAGCGTTTGTGTGTGTGTGTCTTTGACAGAGAGGTATGCGTTTGTGTGTCTGGATCTATTAACATATGAATGGCCATGTGAACGCCCTCCTACAAAAAGGAACCGGGTAGGTTGTGTTTTCCTGGCGGCGACACAGAGGATCCCGTAGCTTCCCTCGCGGCTCGACCTCACAGCTTCCTCGAGCAAACGTCTGTTATTGCAAAACCAATTTTGGATAATACATGCTTATTTTTAGTGGTTACAAGATTTAGAGGTAGATTTCTTTTTGCGAGCATATGCTTCATTTTTTGCGCTGCCCTGATACACGTGTCTCGTATTAGACCGCACTGGCAAACCGAGGCGCAAGTGATTACTGCCCAACAAAAATCGTATTAGTGGTTGCGTATGGTAGGAGACCATACAGTGGAAGCTGTTAAAGACCGGGTTGCATTTCTTACATAACAAGCCGCAGAGAAGACCCCTCGTGCTGAATGAAGTGAAGCTCTGGAGCACGGAAAAGAACAGGAAACACCCAAATCAGTGGAAAGGGACAAGGCAGCACTGGCCTCAAAAAATATTCCATGCACAGCGGCCGAGTTATTAAGACAGCAGGGAATGATTACAGGGTCGTTCATATTTCCCTCATTATGGCTGTTGGGGTTGCCGAGGTGGTGACATTGCACTGCTTGTTTTACTGTGAGGCTTCGAGACCGTCATCATGCCGTCTGAAAATCAGTGTAATTGTCAAGTAACTGCAGGGAAAACAATGGGACGTACACACACATGCTGCCGGTGATGAAAACCAGAGCACTTTAATGAAAACATGAAACTCGAAATCTGTGGGGAAACACAGTTTGAGGGTTCTAAACACACAAAGAGGACCCCCTTAAGACCAACTGTGTGGTCTTAAACAAAACAGAAGGAAATGAACAATACTGTGCTTTACATTCTGCAGACAGAGTCATGCTGTAATTCTTTGTTGTTCAAGCCAATAAATGTTAATTCAAAATGAAAATTCACCAAGAATCTGCAAAGCACATTGAGTTGTTTTTTTTGTTTTTTTTTAAAGTGGGCTGTAAGCAAAGAGCATGTGAAGCATCTGACCGTCCTTCATAGTTCAGTAGAAGATGAGTCAATACACCTGAACATGTGGCTGTGATATTATATCTTCATCTACAGCTGACACGTCTTGTTTAGCCATCTTTCCCTCCTTTAACTACCCACTGAACTCCCTGATAACTCTCCTAACGCGGCGCTGTTTGACCGCGGTCCTGCAAATGTGGGGCCGGTATGGCCGATCAAATCCGAAATGCAGAGCGAGGTTTGGGCACTTGTGATCTTTGATCCGAGCAACGTGACGCCGTGGCGGGAGGCTATGTCAATTAAACGGGAGTTTGTGGGCCTCCTCCATGGTCGCTGTCATGACAACCGCAAAATCTTTAATGCAACACCCCCCCACCCCCTCCCAGCATCTTCCAGCCCGCTCCTCTTTCTGCGTTGTCGACTGGGAAATGCGATTATCTGCGCCCGGAGGGGCCACAGTGACGTCACCACACAGGAAAACGTGCACGCTTTTCAGTCCCGACGCCCACCTGATGTATTCACCCCCCGTGGGGGGGGGGGGGGGGGGGGAAGAGCCCATCTCAACTCCATTAAGGCATCTGACAGACAATTATCAGTGAAGACGTGGCCGTGGACACATGCTAATGAGCTGGAGCGCCAGCTCGCCTCTAAATGGAAAATGGACCCAATAAACTCCTGTGTGGAGCTAGACCCCCGCCTGTCTAATGAATAACAATGTTACATTACAGCAAAGTGGCAACCTCCACCCACACGGCACAGCTGCACCGGACCCCCCTGCCTGTTGGCCGACAAATAACCACCAGGCTCCACACGCCCCCCACCCCCCCCTCCATCACTGCCAGCCTGCAGCACATCCATATTTGGCTCGACAGCCTGCCCTGCTGGGCCTCCACATGCCAAATGGCGGGCATCAACGGCAGCTTTTCACAGAGTCCATATGCACGGCGTTCACGTCTTTCACATGGCCCCGACGGCTCGGCTCTCCCTATATGTAAGATCTGCGTGTGGGGCGGAGGGGACAAGTTGTTTTGCGAAAAAACAGCATCTGTGAGGGTTTCGGTGTCATCAGTATGCGTGACACCCCACCAGTATACCAGCAACAAGCCAGAGCAATGCCAGTAGGCAGGCGTCCACGAGCGATCGAGACGTAAATGCTGCCACAGATCCCTTTATCTCGCCACATTTAATATTTCAGGACAAAACAGCAGAGCGAGTGTTCAAAGGTGGGAGTCGTGCGCCTGCTAGTGTGAAGCAAACTGTCGATTCGAGACAACGTACAGCGATAGCAGATTGACGTCTGGGTGCACCGCCAGCTGGATGTGGAAGCGCACAGTGTGGCAAAGCAAACAAATGCAGTGTTCGGAGAGAGGAAGAAGATGAGGAGGATGAGGAGATGCCTCAGCAGGCTGAAAATGACGAGATGGGAGTCGGCAGCTGCCCCCTTCTTCCCCGTCACTGTGTGGGAGGGAGATGGAGATTATGTAACTGGAGCACCTCCACCAGCCCGCCGTACACGTCCCGGCCGCGTGCAGACGCACACACGTCAAACACACCCTCGCAGTGGCCGATGCGTTCCTGCAACGATCACCGACAGTTCTCAGTAAACAACGGCGGACGTGAACGTACAGCTGAGACGATAAGTCGATTATTCAGCACCTATTGTTATATTCCATCAATTGTTGAAGTCGTTCTAGAAGGAAAGAAAGCAGACATTCCCTGGTTACTGCGTGTCTTCGTCTTATGCGATAGTGAACCGATTATCTCTGTGGTTTCAGACTGCTGGTCGGATAAAAATGAGTGTGACTTCACCGTGCTCAAACCGTTTTCTGATATTGTGCAGATATATGGATAATAAAAATAAATGTTAATTGCAACGGAGGTTTTGAAGCGTTTGTTCAGACAGAACAAGCGATCTGAAGATCTCATGTTGAGCTCTGGGAACTTGTGATGGGCATTTTTATAGACCAACCAATCTATTAATTATAGTGCTATAGGCTTCTCCTGTATAATTACATCAGTATCACTCCCTGAAGAAAAATGCTAAACAGGCTTCATATGACGATAACTATTATTAAACCTCTCCTCCTATTATAATCACAACAACAGCTGGGCGACGCATGAGCTTAGCAGAATTCCCTGTCACCTTTCAAGGGAAGTGTGTTGATTGTATTTTTTTTCCCTCTCCTGCGGCCTGCGGGAGGAGACGCAGCCTTTCCGCCATCCTCAGCTGACCCACGCAATAAGCGTCCATAAGAGTCACTGTCAGCATCTGACACGCTCTCTATCGTCACGGAAACGCCGGCACAGAGAGACGGCCTCGGGGGAGACGAGCCGGTCTGAAAGCAGAGCCCAGACTGAGAGACTCACAAGTGCTACAGGAAGCACTCCCAGACGATGATGCGGAGCGGAGGAATCCCCCTCCATCCCGAGAGTGTCCCGTTACCCTGCAGTCCATCATCATCATCATCATCAGCTGGCTCAGGAGGGGAGCGCAAAGTGACTTCCCTCCCTCTCCTGCCTCACATTAGCCGGGCCGAGAGCCGGAGAGGCTCGCTCTATCGAGTGTAATTGACGCGAAAATGGACAGAGACGGAGAAGATGAAAGGTGGAGGCACAGATGGAGCAGGAAATCGAGCCTCGAGACGACCGGAATGTGCTCATAGTGGGGCTTAAACGAGGACATTTTAAAACAAATTAATTTCTTACAGTTGTTATAATGTTCAAATGTTCAGCCTCCTCGCCTCCTAGTTTTCTGACCGCAATAATATCTGCTGCAGCAAAATGGCTTCACGCGGGTTTGTTTGTAGCTGGTTTCACTTGTTAAAGAACAGCTTCCAGACAGGTGAGCCAACAAAACAGTAGTTCAGTTAGGCTACTTGAATGAAGTGACTGAAAGGGTTAGGAAAGTATTTCATCCATTAGTAATTTATCAGGAAAAACTCCAAATATTTGCTAACCCAAACCCACCTCATTTGAAGACATCGTCTTGGACTTTGTGTGGATAAAATGTTACAAAATAATGAAAAATGAATTTTATAATTTCTCGAAGTCCAAAGCGACGTCTTTAAACTTCTTTCTTTTGTCTCATCAACAGTCCAAAAACAACTACATATTCAGCTTGAGAGACCAAAACCATATTTGCTTGATAAGTTACTTGAAACCATTATTATATTTCCAAAATAGCTGTCAAATGTTGGACTTGCGCTGGCAGGCTGTAAGGATTGTTCTTGATCGTTGGAGGAGTCACACAAAGCTTGTTTTTGATGAATTATTAATGATCAATGACGGACATTCACTCTTTTGAATCTTTAATTTCTAAGATTAATAATTTACCACGGGACGTTTTATGAAGTCTGGTCTCATTTCTTTTTGACGTATATAAAGAGAGAAACATAACAGAATGAAATATTCCTATATCGTTTATGGAATAAAACATTTTAAACTGTATTTCATTGACATGTTCTCAGACATTTCACAATTAAGAAAATGAAAAACATACAAAGAATCACGATTATATTTAAGCGAGATACACGCAGGTATTGTACACCAGAATTATTCTAAGGCGATACGTGTCCTTCAACACAGATAAAGAGTAACAAGGGAACAGGAAGAGGAAGAGGAGGGTTTGGTATGTCGGAAAACAAAGCCTAAAACAAAGCATTCAAGCAAGTCCTGCTCACTGCAGCCTGGAGATCAGCTGCTGACTGCTGAGCATCAAGAGGGAGGGAGGGAGGGAGGCAGCGGTCGAGCCTCCCTCAACTGGTGGAGATGTTTAATGAGAATGACGGAGCAGGTAAAAAAAGAACACACCGCCCTGACTAGAGCTTTGGGCGGGCGACCTTAATAATGCACGTCTATAAAAAGAAGAAGAAATGCTGATCTTGTACACAAACACACACAAGATGTTCAGCCATAAGCAGAAATGTGGATTTACTTGTTCCAGTTGCCCGTCCCGTTTTCTAAAATAACAGCAATTATTAAAGGACACATACTCATTACTCCTGCGCTCGTAATACTTCGGGACGAGACTGCAAACGCGCAGTAAACAAATTAAATATTGATCTCTCTCACACACACACACACACACACACACACACACACACAGGTTTGGTATCTGTACAGCGCTGCTGCCCCCGCAGGACTCTGTAGGTGGAAGAAGCAGCAGACTGGAGGCCACTGATTATTGGGACTGCGTGGGCACCCTTGTGAAAAATTGATATAACGAGAACTCGGCCGGGTGGGTAGAAAAGTGTGCCTGTGTGGGGGGGGGGGGGGGTTAATGGTGCAGGCGGGGAGGAACGTGAATATTACCTCTTCCATCTTTTTCAGACCACACACACACACACACACACACACACACACACTCCCCCCCCCCCCCCCCCCAAAAAAAAAAAAAGATCTGCCGGCACCAAAATAGAGAAAGAGCCAGACTCCAAACACTAAATAATGAGTTTCTTCCCTCGCAGTCACAAATCATGAAAGATGTGAAGCCTGTTTTATTCAGATTTTATTTCAAATTAAATCAAAAGCTGCCTCGAAGAATCTGCAACTACTGTCACTATCAAGTGATCTCTTTAGTCTTTTATCAATTACTTAATTAACCTGGTGGGGTGGGTGGGGGGGCACAAATTCAGTCTTGTGATTATTAAGATATCACAGCAGAAAAAAATAAATAATTCTACGACATAAAATTCCTCCAATCTTTGTTTTTTTCATATAAATTATTGGGGTAAGTTTTGCATTTGGAGCCTTTTAAAGAGAATTCAAAGAAATGAAGGATGTAAAAATCCCTCTTCGGTTAAACTTCTCATAATTGGGGGAAAATTGCATCATGAGGGATAACGAGCCATAAAGTTTAGGAAACACCGATTTAGTCAACAAGGTGCCAGAAAAAGTCAAACATAATTTCCCAGAATCCAAAGTGTTCAAAGTGTTTTATTGGACTAAACTGTACAAAAACACAAAAGATATTCAGTTAACTATCATATTAAGCAGTATTCAGATCCTTTACTTAAGTAAAAGTACCAATACCACATTGGCAAAATACTCTATTACTTGTAAAGGTTATGCATTATATAGTAAAAATACATATGTTATGCTATTATATTATATTATTAGAAGGCATTCATGTTTGAGCAGCATTTTACAGTCATTTTTTAATATTTGGTAACCAATGAGTATTGACACTATAGATTCATCTGTAGATCGTTTCATTAATCTTTTGGTTTGTAAAACATTACAAAATAATGAGAAATGCCCCCAAAGGATTCAATTGACTATAATTGAAGATGAAGAAACGCAGCAAATTGTAACATTTGAAGAGATATCGGTTATGAAAATAGCTGCAGATGAAATGTAGTGGACGTATAAAGTAGAGGACAAGGGAAGTCCCCAAGTGAAGTAAAGCACTACTGGTTACTGTTTCAGATAAGACGTGAAAACACTGAACTTCAGCAGCGAGTCAGTCTTCACACAAACACCTGCTTCTTTATTTCTGTCTTTCAGAGGCAAGACAAAAAAAAGGAAGTAAAACAAGCTGCACGTCAAACTTCATCCAGTCAGCGAGTTCCCCCTCCGGGTTGTGAGGTGCTGTGACACAGAACTAACCCAGCTCAGCGACTGACGGCCGGTCTGTGGACGGGCCTCGTGGGACAGGAAGCACATCTTAATTTTATTTTAGAGCCAAAAACTAATTTTGCACACATACAGTGAGCTCTGTGCATCATCCGAAGAAGATGGAGAAGAAGAAGAGGAGGAGGAGAAGGGGTCACAACAATTTTACCACCCAAAAAAAATCTTTTGTTTTTCCTTTTGTTACTTTTCATATACTTATCTCATGTTTCTTTATTGTTGTTACTCTATGAAACTTGCTCAATACTGCTTTTTTTATTTGTAATGTATTCATGTTTTTTGTTTGTTTGACTGGTTTTAGAAATAAAATAAATAAATAAAAGGTGAATTCTACAGTTCTATGACAGCTGGGTAATTCCATTTCCAGAGGAAGACAGTGGGATACGATTAAAAGCTCCAGAACAGACTCTGAATGGACTTTGAGGCGAGATTGTTTTCACCAACTACTTCTTTCCAAAGTCAAGAATGAACTTTCAAACTCCATTAAACTGAATATTGTTGGGGTTCCACCAACAAAACAAGCAATTTTAAAGGAATAGTTTGACATATTGGGAAACTTTCATGTGAGAGTTAGAAGAGAACATTGACCACTCTTGTATGTACAGAAAATGTAGAGCTACAGCCAGCAGTTAGCTTAGCATAAAGACCAGAAAACCGGTGAAAAAAAGCTAGCGTGACTCCGTCCGGAGATATGACAACAGACCTGCCAGCAGCTCTAAAGCGCAGTAATTACCATGTTATATGTCGTTTGTTTGTAGGACTATTTTTATTTGGGCAGGAGCCGTTGCCAGGCAACTAGCAGAGACTCCAGGAAGTAACTGGTCCCAATCGAGACACTTTGTGTTTTTGTACAGATTAAAGAAACAAGACATAACACGTTAATCAGTGAGTTTGCTGATTTTGTTACCTCTTGACAGCGCCAGGCTAGCTGTTTCTACCCGTTTCCAGTCTTTATGCTAAGCTAAGCTAATCGACTGCTGGGTCCAGCTTCATACTCGTGCGACTCTCGGCAATAAAGTGAATAAGTGTATTTCTCAAAATGTCAAACAATTCCTGAAATAGAAGTCACCTTGAAGAAAACTATTAATAGAATGTTCTTGAGAAAACAATTTGCAGATTCAACAACAATGAAAATGATTGTAAGTTGCAGCCTAGTTAATTAATAAACTATTTGCCCTGAGGTTGCCATACACAAACGCTAAGCACTTAAAGGTGCAGGATCAGAGATCGGGAGCATTTCGATTGCCTCTCAACGGCTCTCAACATGTCGACGGTGAGACGCTGTCGGTCGGGACAGCGTTATGAGCTGTAACTGCCATATGCGAGCGGTGCAGAGCAGCGGCCTTGAGCTAACTAGTGGTGCATGCTCACATGCACAAAAACATCCAGGATCTCTGCTCAGGTAGACATCACTCAACTGTATCTTTGCAAAGCAAACAGTTGTTCGCTGCTATATTGATGTTAAACACAACATCCACAGAGTCTCAGAGAATGGAGGGCTTTACAGTAACAATTTACAGTAAAAATCAAACTTCGTCACAAATTAAACCCAGGGCTGACACGTCAGTCTGTATTCGACAGAGCAGCCCGGCGCCCCACAGGTCCTGTCAAATCAAAATTGAAAGCAGCGCTGCCCTCGGTTGAAAGAACTTGTTGGTTACCGTGGCGCCGTGGCAGCACAGCCACTGCTTCCTGTCTGTGTCGTTCACTTTGTCGAGAGCCTTTCTCACTCAGTTTGACGAGAGCGGAGGTGTTTCGCTTCGGACTTTTATTAGAAGTCAAAAAACATCCCAAACAAACAGAACTACGTCTGACCTCACTCCCGACACCAGCGTCCCCAATTCAGCTACTTTATGACAATAAATAATGCAGGATATGTCCGAGTGTTTCACAACAGTCTATAGGACAAAATGTTCATGTCTTACCCTGCTGTTGTTTCATGGAACAAATACTCTGAAGCTCCTATTGTTCGGGAACAAAAAAAAAAAAAAAAAACATGGAGAAAGAACAACAAGTGCACACAGACACACACTCACTCAAGTGTCAACACAAGTAGTCACAAGTCTGTGTTTCCGCCCTATCAGCTGTGACTCTGCAACGGTGCGGGGCGGTTTCCTACGAACAATGTGACGAGGAGGGGAATTCCTGTAAGGCTCAGGAGGGGGGGGGGGGGGGGGGAGAGAGGGCCTGCCCAGACAGAGCAGGCCGGGTGACGTCACTTAAACCAGCTTTGGCACCCTTCAGGGGATCCTGCTATCTCGCTCTCCGTCCCTCTATCCGTTTGTGTCGGAGGGGGAGGAATTTAATGTGCCCTGCCAAATGCTGGTTGCCCAACAGCTCACTCACCGGGTGAGGAAGGCTTCCAACTCTCCTCCTACGGCTTCTCTTTCAATTCATTCTCAGCAAAGAGGTCGAATCGTAACTGTTGCGTAGTTTTGTTTTCAGGGTGTCTGACACACTTAAAGGCGACCAACCGACATAT
>NW_022280114.1:1346900-1353099 GCF_004355925.1 Anarrhichthys ocellatus
ATACATATATATATACACATATATACATATATATATACACATATATATATACACATATATATACGTATATATACATATATATATACACATATATACGTATATATATACACATATATACGTATATATACACATATATATACATATATATACACATACATACACATATATATACATACATACACATACACATATATCTACACACACATATATACACATATATATACACACACATATACACATATATATATACACATATATACACATACATACATACATACATACATACATATATATAAACATACATATACATAAGCAAGCAAAATACATTTTTGACTGAAGGGGGACTTTAAGTTTGTGGTTGTGTAAAACACACTGGACGTCCTATAGAGTTTCCCACGTCGGGCCTTAAAAGCAGCAAACTACTTGTGTTCTTTATCTCAACTGAGGAAATCCGCGGAAAACGGAGACACCCCGGAGCAATATTGTTCTTCTTTATAACTCCAAAGAAGAAAGCTATGCAAGCGTGTGGGAGAAAAATCAACAGTCTGGTGACCGTGAAAACTGCAGAATTTTTAAAAGTCAACAATAAATTTAGCTACTCGGTTGAAGCTTGGGGGGGGGGGGGGGTAGATAGATGACATAAGCATCTCTCTGAGTGAAGCTCATCTGTACGTTTAACCTCACTGCACTGGAGGGAGAAAAAAAGGAAGCTCCCTCTGCTTGTTTTTGGATTAGTCATTACGGGGAATTCTGAGGGTTTTACAGTTTGGCCGCAAAAGAGGTTCAGAAAATCTGATGAATATTTACACATGGCCAGGGACAACAAACAGTGTGACCAAGCAGTTTCTGCAGTGTCATTGCCGGGGTACAGACGGTAAATACTTCACAGGCAAAGACTCCAGAATCAACATCGCGCTCTGTAATTACACCGGCCAAAGCGACGGCACAGAGCTGGTGTTGGCAAAAAATAAGCACCGAGTCACTGAAACGGCCTCTACTGTTCTTAAAAATGACCTAAGGAGGGATCACTGAGCAAACGCTGCCCATGTAAGTGTTTATGTCGGTGCGGGGGGAGAGGGTTAGGATGCACCGCCTCCTCCCTTTGGGAACAATCTGAGTTAATGACAGCTGAGCTGGTGATAATGCAACAGAGCCTAAATTAAATAATCCAGCTAGTAACCTCTAATACTCTGTGCGTGCTGGATGTTCATTGGGTTAAAGATGTCCGCAAACGCACACGAACACACAGTCAGTCAGTCAGTCTTCTGTTGCTAAAAAATGTCTCCGCATACAACCAGACGCCCACGCTGACCCCTTCACACCCTGAATACCAAACACACCAATCCACAACCACAGGGGGGGGGGGTGAATAACAAAGCCCAATCGCAGAATTAGACACTATTGAGAAAGCTCCCATCATAACCTTCTTTTCACTGGGCTTCATGTCAAAGAGGAACGCGCTCAGAAAGGCCACAGTCACATGTCCCTTCGTTCATACGGAATGAGCTGATTTTTGGGCACAAATACTTCAACTTTTATCAGAAGCAACAAGTCAAACTGCAGTCTAAAACCAGCGTGTTTGAGATGCTTGCACTTTGATTATTTCTATTCCATGCTACGTTAAACTTCTACTCCACTACATTTAAATCGTACATTGGAAAGTTAATTGAAAGTAAATGGTTACTTTTCAAATAAGGATTTCACAAAGAAACAGCAGCAACAGTAAAATGCTGTCAGTATAAAGTCTAATAATGTCATATATATAAGAATATATCAGTCCCAGGTGTACCGATACTTAAGTTTCATAAGCAGCCTACATTGTAACTGATATGAATACTTGTTCCACAGCTGCTAACGTTCCAGAGAAGCCTGAACACGACCACTTACCATCAGAGACACATTTATAGCTCACAGGCATTGACGCAACCGTGAGTCCAATCAGAGGAATCTCACACATATCTGGCCAATAAGTTTCATCCGGTTGACAGATGTTGCTCTCGAATCTCTGAATCTAATCACAGCGCCGTCCTCGCTACGGGAGGAGACACTATTGCAGCCGCCAAGCCTTCTAGGAAAAGAGACGACTCTTAATCAGATCTGGAGCTTATGAGGCTGAGCGCAGCAAGAGGCAGCGGGTGTAACAAAAGGCAGTGGGCCTGTACAGGAAATAAGGATCTAAACGGTACGTGAGGTCATTGATCATGTTATAAAACAGCAGTGGTATCCTGCTCAGGATCAGCTTCTGTGTCTTGGCTGCCTCTCACCTACCCTCTTCCGTCTCCCTCCTCCTTTCTGCTGTTTCAACTGCAAAACAGCCGTCAGCCTCCCCATCCGCTGCCTCCCACTGCTCACTCCTTAAGGGAGGAGCTGAGATGTTAATGAAGGCTGTTGTGATGTAAGTCTAAGTGAAGTGTTGTTCATGGAAACATGTGAGACACGTTGCCAGCATGAATTCCATTTTGATTTAATTCAAACAAATGTCCTTTTTCGTTCTTGTCTTAATTGTGGAATGAAGACATAATTCTTATTTCAGCTGTTCAGCCGGTTTAGAGCTGAAATCATGAATTCATTAGTCAAGAAGCAGCTACTTTGATAGTCGATTAATCATTTTACAGTGTGGTGCATTATGGTTCTGCCATACAGTGTTATTACATTGTGTTGTTACTGTGTGTTTCTACTATACAGTGTGTTGTTACTGTGTGTTTCTACTATACAGTGTTATTACAGTGTGTTGTTACTGTGTGTTTCTACTATACAGTGTTATTACAGTATGTTGCTACAGTGTGTTTCTGCCAAACAGTGTTGTTACAGTGTGTTGTTACAGCATGTTATTACAGCGTGTTGTTGCAGCGTGTTGTTGCAGTGTATTTCTGCCATACATTGTGAACAGTGTTTTGTTGCTGGGTGTTTCTGTCTTACAGTGTTGTTACAGTGTGCAGTTACAGTGTGTTGTTACAGTGTGCAGTTACAGTGCGTTGTAACAGTGTGCAGTTGGCTTGTCTGCAGAGACCGGTGGCTGTCTCTGCAGACTCCCACAGGGCTCTCCTGTAGCTGCTCTGAGGCTCTCTCTGGTTTCTCTCTCTGTGGATGCCGCCACACAACCATCTGCTTTTATAGCTCATTTAGCACATACACGCTCTCGTATATGCATGACTGGTACCGCATGTAAACACAGAGGGACATGTTTCAACAGTGGCCATAACCGACAGCCTTGTGTATGTCAGCCAGCGAAGCGTTGAGAGTCAGAAAATGTACCTTTTGAGGGATTCAACCTGGGAAAAAACAATCAAAATATAATTTTCTTTACAGAAAACCATCACCTAGCAATATTGCTTTTCACAGAAACGAGCCTGAGCGTGGTCCAAAAACTGTACGTGAGCCAATTGACTGTTATCATCTTACAGTTACCGTTACTGTCGTCCATATTACATATTAGGGCTGCAACTAACAATTATGTTCCTTGTCTCACTTAATCAATTCATTGTTTGGTCAATAGAGTGTCAGTGAAAAATACCTTGCAGAATTGATGTATCCAGATGACTTGCTTTGTCCAATCTCCATTCCAAAAACCCCAAATCCATTGACTTACTACCACATTTGAATCAAAGAAAAGCAGGTTTCGACTGTCTGTCGAACCACAAACATTCTGAATTACAGAAACGTAAAAGCAGCTTTTGACCTTTGATACGGTTCCGATGGATACTGCCGCAGCGTCTTCCTCTGTGGTGTTGTTGTTGCCACCCACCTCCACGCCATTCACTGCTGTTACTCTGTGCTTTCCTCCGCCATCAGCAGTAGGCAGGAGGTAACATTACATAACCACACACAGCTCGAGAGACATGGCGTTCCCTCGCTGTCTCTTTATGCTCCTCCTCCTCCTCCTCCAAATCCCCAATTTCCCCACCTTGTCTTCCTGTTCTCCTCCCTCCCTTCTGCCTCTTCCCATCATCATCAACCTCATCCCCCAATTTTCAAATGTTCTCCCTCACAGTCTCTTTCCTGCCTCTGCTGCCCACTCCCTCTCCTCCGATACGATCACATCAGAGTTTAAAAACAGAACCAGGACGAGGAAACCAACAACATGTCTGCGTCTTATACAACCAAACTGCTCCACTCACATGTTCACATCTATACGAGCACAAAAATACCAATGCCTGCCCTAATTGGAGCTGCAACTAACTGTCATTTTCATCATTGAATAAACATTTTGCCAATAAAAACCCACATCACAACTTCCTATCAGAAGAGCCCAAGATAACCTCTTTCATGGCTTGTTTTGTTTGACCAAAGATATTCAGTTTATCAAACTAAAGTAAGACAAATAGAAGACGCTAAGTCTCACGCTTAAGGTGCTGGAACCATGACAAGATGACTAATTAATAGTCAAAACATTATCGTAAACATTATCGTTTCTCTCCAAGATAATAATCAAGTTTCCAAACCAATTTCCAGAAAATCTACAACACCAAAATGACAATATATGCTCATTTCCATCTACGATTGCTGGTTATGTCAATATTGAGAGTTGGTTCATCTAGATAAACAGCTGGTGACTCTAATTCTTAGGTCACCTGCCATTAAACTATCAGAGAAGTAGAAGAGGATGCTGCTAGAATTAAAAGACGGGATGGAAATTTGGCCTTTGTTTCATGTACTACTTTGAGGAACATTGCGGTCTCCTTATTGCGCCACACAGATGTGATGATTTTGTCTCGTCACTGGATGTTTAAGTCACCTACATCATGGACGTCAAAATGCCTGTTCACATTTCACCTATGTTTTTAATCGATAGATCAACTTTTCCACCTCAGCCGAGCTAAAAACTAGATATTTTTCCTCATTTTCGGCGTTTTTTTTATGCAAATTGAAACTATCCATAAAAAAAAAAAAAAGAAAACTTAATAAGTAAATGTGACAAACAATAAATCCTGCACCACTGGAGGATTAACGGAGGCCACTGCAGACTGGGGGGACGTTTCCAGGAGAGCTAATGAGATGACGCATTTAAAAGAGCCTAATGGAATTACGGCGGAATTTAATAGGAAAGCAAATTAACAAAAGGATGTTTGCAAATGAACGAACTCCGTCAGGATGCGTTCACGTAACGGCACTCATAACTGACCTCAGCGTGCTGCTCCTCTGTGATAGCTCCATCTATACATGAAGCGGAGTGAGTCTGGTGGTCCCATGGTGCGTTGAGGAACAAGTCAGAAGTGTCTTAAGTTCAGCTCTGCTCTATCTCCGGGCCGAGACACCGGTTGCGTAACACCGGCAGCTCATCCACAGGCTTATCCCGTCCTCGTGTTGTCCGACGGGTGGGGGGGTAGGAGCCCTTCCGACCGACGTACGTCACACATCTCAGAGCAGATGTCAATGAGAAAGACGAGCAGCGGGAAATGTTTTGGGCCGGTGTGGAATGCAATACTCAGATTTGACAAAAAAACAAAAACGCTTGAGGAACTTGTGTTCTTGGTTACATTCAGATTATTTTCTGTTGAAATGAACTGTAAAATAAGAACAGCTGACACAGTTAGTTGGTTAATTGATCAGTCGACTATTTTAATATGCCTTTGACATTTCATGGTTCCAGCTTCTCAAATGTGAGGATTTTCTGCATGTTCCTTGTCTTACATTATAGTAAACTGAATATATATTTATATGGAGCCTATCTTTTTATATTGTCTTGCGCAAGCAAAACTGTTGTTGGACACAATAAAAAAAAAAGCAATCTGAAGAAGTCGCCTTAAACTGTACAACTTCTGACTTTGAAGACCCTCATTTCTATCAATCGAGAAAACAAATTCTCAGATGAATCAATGATGAAAACCCTGCAAAATAAGTGAAAAATTCTGATCAATTTAAATACAATTCATCCCATCGCAGCAGGGTCAACATCTCATAAAAACAACAAACCACAAACAGCGAGGCAGGAAGGGAACATACAGAAGAAAGGAGGAGAACTGAAACGATGTAAAATGACATGAGAGAAAGAGAAAAGGAAGAGATGTCGTCACACAATGTGACTGAGCAAACAAGAACAAACTCCGCGAGCTCAGGCAGCACACAGCACACAGTACCTGTTAGCAGGGAGAAGTCGAGCCAACCAAAGTGGACACTTTCTCAGAAAGAGTAGCTGCTGGTTCTCCCTCCCGGAGTCAAGTGTGCTTACAAGGGAGGGAGGGGCAGGAGCAATTTAAAT
>NW_022280114.1:1353199-1360066 GCF_004355925.1 Anarrhichthys ocellatus
CACAGACAGTCAGAGACTTCCCCAACTAATAACCGCTGACATTCCTCTGCCTCTGTCTCCCGGAGAGCGTCTGTCCTCAGTCTGTCCTCTCTCACTAACTGTGTCGCTGTGCTTTCACTTCTCACTTCTGGCTGCTTTTCTCCACTGTCAGTGTAACCACGCTTCTTCTTCCTCCTCCCTGCCTGCCTTTGTGTTCCTTCTCCCTCCCTCCTCTCCTCTCCCTTTTTTTTCTTCTTCTTTTAAAAATCCCTGCTCTTAAACCAGGGAAAGCCCTCCCTGCCGAGCAGCTCTCTCTCTCTCTCCCTCTCTCTCTCTCTCTCTGTCTCTGTCTCTGTCTCTCTTATAAAAAAGAAAACAGGACGGCGGATCTAAAAACAGCACTAATTCCTCCATAACTCACACGCGCGTTGTCGACATCAGATTAGCAGCTAACCTACTTGTGGCGTAGCTACAAACCTCCCGCGCCTCCGCAGAGGCTATAAATACTCCTCCGTTGTATCGGCGCATTGATCCGATCGGCGGGGACTAATGAGGGCGCTAATGAGGAAGAGGTGCGCGGCGCGACCTGCACCGCCTCCACGTCAACACCACGAGGAAAAAGGAGGGACTGAAGAGTGTGGATGCAAGTCATGATTATGTTATGTTTTTTATGAATCAAGACACATCTCGTCTTGTTTTGTCTGACCAACAGCACAGAGACACATCAGACGAAACAAATGCTGCCTCACAAATGAAATATTTGATGTTTTTGCTAGAAATAAAATGTATGTATCAAATCATTAAACTGGCTCTGATACACACGTGGAGTCCACCTCATCAGGTACACCTGCATGATATGCTGAGTCATGTTGAAAACTCCTGTGAATCCATTGCCAACAATAGGCGAAAGTAAGGCAGCTTTGGTATTGACGACCTCCCAAAATCTCTGCCAGGTGTGGGCTCACGTAAAAAGAAAAGCAATGTTGTTTAGTCTGTAGTAATGTGGAAGAGCGGACATCAAAATGTCCCTGATGTCATGAGGTTGTTCACAAAACTGTGCAACAAACAGGTCAAATCCAACAGATGATTCAATATGCAACGATGTCAAAAGCTGCAAAAGCTTTGAATTGAACAGCGATCAGTCAGTGAACGTTTGTCATTTCTGATCCATGAAATGACTTGAATGATTGAAAGGAAAAGTTTTTACGTTTCTGTTTGTGTATGAATGAAACAGAGATATCTGTTCATTAGTGAGGTTTGCAAGTGCAGGTGGAGCCAAGCCAGCTACTGTTTCCAGCCTTTATGCTAAGCTAAGCTAAGCACCTTATTTTTGATCTTCTTGAACTCTCAGAAAGAAAAACAAATGCTGAACGAGCAGTCACCAAAGTTGCTGTCCATTCTCTCTGTTCATATCAGCGCTACAGGTGAGGATGACTGTTTTCTTCATCGCTCACTCAACTGGACGGGGCTGATAACACACGCCCACACACACACACACACACACACACACCATCAGACACGACACCTGCACACACACACACACACACCGCTGAGACTCACTGATAGTCATGCCAAGCACATGAAGAAAATGTAAAAAATAAAAATAGTTCTAAACAATTCCCGGATTTCATTTTTACAAGACACACCTGAACCAGAGAATGAGTCACACATCAACGCCCTGCAGGTTCACACACACACACACACACACACACACACACACACACACACACACACACACACACACACACACACACACACGGCGGCAGCTTCCTTGTTATTTATTTTGATGAAGTGTGTTTGGGGGTAGCCGGCAGAATCAACCAGAATGCGAGGTCTAAAAATATCACTGGAGGATTGTTTTTCTTAAACTCGCTGTTCCTCGCTCTTCCTCGCTGTTCGAGGAGGAAAGTCGTGGCTCAGAATCCCCCAGAGTCTCTCCCGCCCGGGAGGCATCGGGGAGCTCAGAACCCCCCTCCCAACATCTCTTCCCATGGCAACAGCGGCTAAAGGAAGAGATGGCCCGTGTTACGCAAGAGGATGAAGCTTCCCCTTCCTCCTGCTCCTCCTCCTCCTCCCTCTCTCACATATTTCCACAGCCTCCCTATTAACCCTCTTTACGTTTGCCCCTATATCGCTCTCCTTACCCTGACATCATTCCCCCCTCTCTTTCACGCTCTCTTTCACACCCTCAACTCTGGCGCTCTGCCATCATCCCCTTCCCCATCCTCGACTGCCTCCCCCCCCCCCCCCTCCCTCTCCATTTGTCCCCCTTTCACCCTCTCTCCCCAGTCTTCTTCCAAGGCATTTATATTTGACCGTGGCTGCAGAAACACTGCTGCCGCAGCACTGCTGAGCGGTTTTCGGTTTAAAAAAAAAAAAAGCTGTTCCTCCAGTCAGCTGTTGGTTGGTTTGCTGGAGGCTTGATGTGACCCCATGACCCTGCTGAGGGGAGCGGAGCTGCCCATCATAAAGCCGTCGTCACCTTTTCAGGGTTTCTGCAGGATTCACCAACTTTAGGACTTTTACGATCCTTGTAACACCACATAGTGAGATGTAACATACTTTGTATTAATGAAGGTATCCCTTCTAGAAGTTACAAACTGTTTCCTTCAATGCGTATTTGCTGTGGCTGAACATTAAAAGGTATTTTAGACATGTGGGTCAGGGTCGTGTGGGACGAGGACTCGTCACACCTGACGGCCGCTTGTCACTCCGCTCCTGCAGCAAGCCAGAGGGTGGCGGCCGACGACCTCCTGACCTCGCTCTAAATATAGGTGTGTGCCTACGTCTTTAAAATATTGACCCGACCTCGTCCGACCCGGCTCAACCTTTCCGATGACTGACACTCTGTTCGGGGGGGGGGGGCTTTCAATCTTTCACCATTGACCCACCAGAGTCCACAGGGTCGTTGGGCAGCCAAGGACGAACTCCCCACCCCTCTGCTCCCCCCTCCCCACCGACGGCCACTTCGGGGCGTGCAACACTCACTCTCTCCGTCATACTCCTCCCCCGCATACCTCACTGAGTCGATACCTAACTAAACACACACACGGATGAAGCAAAAACACGTTTCCCGCCGGTGGCGAGCAGCGAGGAAGCAAAACAAAGAGTTTATGAATGAACAGGCTTCGTCATATGAGGCAGGGCCCCTGTTTTTATGTGTGTTTTTTTTAAAAGAGGCCCTACAGGAGGAAGTTGTTTGCCTACATGATAAGGGTCTGCTGATTCCTGTAAAATCTCACACTGAGCAGACAGTTACATGAACGTGTGCAGAAGTCGCTTATTCAAGTTCCGTTGGAGATTCTGCCAGTTTCAAGTCGGATTTTATTCAGACAAAGTTCTTGGATGACTGTTTGTGATGGGACACATTTGAGACATTTTTATTGTTCAACAAAATTGTTGTTTATTTCTCTGTGTTGCTCAAACTATTGATTATTGATTGTCTTTTTTTGGGGTAATTTGTTTACTGTTTAAGTCATTTATAAAGCAGAGACAGCCTAACATTAGCTGGTTCCAGCTTCTCAAATGTGAAGATTTGTGACTTTTCTCAGTTTTATAACATTTTAAATTGATTATAGGAGTTTTGGGACCGATGGTTGGACAAAATCAAACGTATGAAGATGACACTTGGACTCTGGGAAACAATCGGGGGTATTTTTCACCTTTTTCTTGACAATTTAGAGAAAAACAAAGATTAGTGAGGAATGGCACTAATATAAAAGAAGACTCACAATGTGGATTGAGTACGGACCTTAAAGTCACAACATGGTTAGCTTAGCTTAGCATAAAAACTGGTAGCAAGGGGAAACACCAAGCCTTGCTCTTTCCAAAACGCTTACAAACTTTTCTCTAACTAAACTAACACACGTCTTGTCCTTAAGTACAAGCCGACAAGATGTTATTTTTATAGCACCGCCATCACAAACTATTGTCTCAGCAGTGTTGTACCAACAAACACAAAGAGCATCAGTCACTGCTCGCCACAAAATGCTCGCTGCAATTTTCTCTATAATCATTTCAAAATGCTTGTTTTGCCACTAAATGCACAGCACTTCTTCAAGTTTCCTCTCCGAGCTTCTCCACAGATCACTGAGTGTTTAAGAGGGGAGGAGGACAAAAAAAAAAAAAAAGCCTCTACAGAAGCAGAGAAGTGCTGTGTGGAGATTTTTTAAGAAAGCAGACAGACACGTCTCCTGACGGCAAAGTGTCACTTTAGTTTGTCGCCTGTAAGCGAAGCAACAGTTTCTGATCGTTGGTCCTCCCCCCCCCCCCCCCTCGTGCATGTGACCCCCACGCTGCCTGATGATGGCGGACGTCCCACGTGGCGGAGAAACGACAAGTGTCAGGGTTGATAAATACAGCCCACAGCCTGACCTTCAGCAAACCACGCGGCTAACCTCTGCCCTTCTCGCCCACTTGCCCTTCACATCTGGTGGGCACAGCGGCAGAGGACTCTCCTGAAGGCTAGACTCACAAATTGAACCTCAAATTCGGCCGTAACGTGTGTAATCAGTGAAGAAAATACACGTCCGTGAGCAGAATTAAGACGCTGACATTGAATTAATTATGAGCCGTTGTGCCGCTGCGGCAAAACTGCTCCCACTAATGCTAATAGCGGAGCGGCTTCATTGGCATGGGGGGAAATCGGAGTCAGCAGCTCTCCTGACGACGGCCTTATGAATCAATGCATGATCTGAGCGCAGCCCCAGACTGGACGCCGACTTGAGAAAAAAAACAAAAAAAAAAAAACAGGATGAGGAGCAGTGAGCAGAGAAGAGGATTCTCAGAGGAGTTTTTGAGCCAGAGAGGAATGACTGAGTGTACCTTCAGGGCTTGTCGCTCAAGAGGACGGGAGGGGGGGCACCAGATCTGAAGCGACGTCGGCACATTTCCACCATTTTCTCCCTCGAACCTTACTGCCCAGCTCCTCGGGTTGAATCAACAGTACGGCTGCTCTCTCCTCCTCTTAGAGCGATTCGTTCTTTTTTCCCCCTCAAACCTTCTCCGACAACACGATTGTGGCTACGAAAACCTTTTCAGACGTGTCCACCCAGGCTGGCTTCGTCAAGCTGTTGAAGCGCTGGCATTCTGTCATTCAGACATGACTTATACGTTCACGAAACATTTGGCTGATGCGGAAAAATTGGTGCAAGTGCAATGGAAAAAAACTGAGCGAATACGTCGAGAGGCACATGAAGCACGCGACTTAAACGTCGACTAAAGAGAACTACAATTTGATGCCTTCACGGTCGTATGCCTCCGCCAACCATGTCAAGTTCCAGGTTGCAGGTTGCGACATACATCCATGTTTGTCCAAAATGTCATCACTTTATCATTTCCTATTAGACATTTGCGCAGAACTGTCATAATGAGAGTGAAAAAAAACTTGGTTTTGTGAGGCCACAGTGACTTTTAACCACCAAAATCTAATCAGTTCAGTCGGACGTTTGTGGCAAATCTTTAAGAAATTCCCTTCAGAGGTTTCCTGAGACATAGTGTTCACGAGAATGGGACAAACGTACGGACCGTCGCTGGCGAGGAGACATAAAAATGGCGGCAGATGAAAACCTCTGACTTGACTGATGAGCAGACTGCAACCTTCCTCAAATGAATACATGAAATAAATGTACATATTTGCCATTTTTCCAATTTGTTTGACTGGATCTTTTTTGGATGACGTCATCTCGTTGCGCCATCTTCCAAATCTGATACATTTTCGTATTGATTTCGTCATTTATCAGTGAGCGACTTCTGCTGCCTAAAAAACATGCACAAGCACTTAAATGACAGGACGTTAAACTGCGACTCAGGTGACATGAATATTTTTGGGGTTTTGGACTTTTGTTTCAATAAAACAGGCCATTTTGAAGAAGTGGGCATTATGGGAAGTTTTGATAGAAACTTTTTTTTACAAAAACACGCTCGTACAACCATATAACCAGACCAGCGCTCCTTCTAGCAGAGCTCTTAACATACAAGTGAGCCCCCCCAGCCCCCTCCCAGAATGCTCCTCTGCCCTCCTCCCTCCCTGCACATTCGTGGGAGGTTCCAGCCGTAGGACACAAGGAACAGCACCTGCAGACCGAGACTCATGCTGCTCTGTTTCCCTGGCAACCCCTACATCGGGCTTTGCGTGTGCAAACCATTAAGCAATGCCAGCTCTGCACACACACACGCACACGCACACAACAAACCTTTTAAGGGTTTCCGGCTTACAGACGTTCCCTTCTCTTTTTTTTTTTTATTTGAGTTTTTCCAAAGCATTTTAATTTTTTAGGAGTTTTTTTAAACTCCTGCAGCTTAACTGGCGTCACATTTTCCCCCACAATCATGAAAAAAAAGACGGACCCCCGGAGTTTCAGAGTCCAAACAGAGGCAGGTTTTGTCGGGGCACTTCTCTGCAGATGACATACGTCCTCGCTGCGTATAGGAGCTCTCCGCCCCCCGCCCCCCACCCCATCTGTGTGTCGTGAGCACATCTCCGAAATAATGTGACATCCAGCCTCGCCAGCGCCAGGAGAATTTCTTCCACTATTCTGGGCCTGTGCGCTGACGTGAGCAGAGGCAAATCCTGCCGGCCCCCACCCTGGTTTTTTTTTTTCCTTCTCCTTCCCTTAACTCGTCATTCCCACTCAGACGCTCACGCCTCTCCGAGTTGCCAACATCAATGCCGCTCAGCAAAGTTTCCAGGAAGTGGCTCGGGGGGGGCCACAAAAGCTCACCTGTGGAGGGGAGAAAGGTACTAACAAGTAGGGGAAGGTCAACCGTTCGTTAGCTCCAATTTAACTCGGCGTCTCTGAGCCCTTCACTTGTGCTTTGCTTTGAAAAGTTTAAGCCCAATACACACACACACACACACACACACACACACACACACACACACACACA
>NW_022280114.1:1360076-1362052 GCF_004355925.1 Anarrhichthys ocellatus
CACACACACACACACACACACACACACACACACACACACACACACACGCACACACACACGCAGGCCGTAAACAGTCAGGTCATCTGTCTTCAGGGGGTCGTACGTAAATGGCCGAGTGGGTGGCGACACACACACAAAAAGCAGCTGTGGACATCTGAGCAGCGACAGGTAAACAGGCCTTGGCAGGCTGTTAATGAAGGATGCCTCGATCATTCGTAGAACATTTTGTCTTGCATGGAAGTGCATCTCTGCCTCCACAGAGAGATGCTCGCAGCACAAGATGAGAAGGTGCACGACTTAACGAATGGAGAAACACACACACACACACACACACACACACACAAGACCTTCTCTGCACAAGCAGGCGGGTGGTGTTGGCTGTGGTATTAGTCACCAGCGTCGGATAAAACAGGCAGGAGTTTGAGAGACATTCATACTGAGAGTGTGCACACAGCGAATGGGTTTAGGTGAGGTGGGAGGAAGAAACGCCAAAGTGGGAGGGAATTCAAATAATTTCTTTGTTTCACGTGAAAGTAAACTGAAGATCTTTTGGTGTGTGAAGTTATGAAAAATGTTTGTTATCGTCCCGGCCGACAGTCTAAACCCAAAATGATTGATCAAGAAAACAATCAGCAGAATATTCGCTACAGTGAAAAAAACGGGTGGTCACCGCACAGGAGCTTGTGAAAGTATATGAACAATACGGCTACAAGTGAATTCAGACTTTACCTTTGATTGAAAACGGTTTGAATTGTGATCATATATTTGGTTACAGTCACATTAGGATCAGCTGGATGACCTTTGCAGTGCAGTAATTAAGAAGGGCTCCACTAGGATTAACATGTTCTTCATTATGGTGCAACACTTTTAACGAGACACAGAGAAGTTACCATGGGAGACAAATGTCAGCTCACAATAGAGGAGAAAGAGAGAAGTACTCTGAGAACTGAAAGAGAAACTTGCGTGTGAGCGCTATGGTTAAAGAGCCAATCTCCAAAGGTCTTCATTTAAATAAATGTCTGTTGCTGAAGGAGGCAACACAACGGTGATTGAGCGTATGACCCCCAGATCAAAGTATTGCAATAGTTATATATTTGCACTATTATGAGCTGGGTGTCTGTGGTGACATTCACAGGGGGAAAAATGCTGTATTACAGTTTTCTCAGTTGTGTACACACACACACACAAATTGAACGATGCCCAAGACTCCAGACTGCTAAACTCAAAGCACATTTCCTTTGTTTTTACTCAAATAGAAATTCTAAATCAACTAGGAGTGAAATCTTAAGGAAGAAGTGAAAATACTCTAATAAAAGTAAAACTCATGCATTGAAAATCTAACTCAAATAAAAGTACACAAGTGATCAAATTGTACTTAAAGTACAAGATAATAAAAAAGTACTTTAAACAGTTGCTGATTAATTGACTAATTGTAGCAGCTCTGATTCTTACAATTCATTGGGAAACATGGTGTGTTGTCTCGTCAGCTAATTAAGTGGTTAAATAATTCCAATGAAATAAATAAAAAAGTGTTAATGTTTCTTAATTCACTTCTCCTTAATTAATCATATTTTCTTAATTTACAGCGAGCAAACGTTTGACCGGCAGTTGGCCGTCTGAAAATCCTCACAAATTATCCAACTCACAAACTGGCTTCCTCTAAACCAGATGTTGCCAGGTGTTGGGGAGGTTCCTCTCTCCCCCGCCGCGGTGAACTTCTTAACCTGAGTGGGGTGATCTGTCGCGGGGCGAACACCCGTTCGCGTGTCAAACGGCCCACGGTAATAAAACAAAAATCACACCTCACAATTAAGAGTTCAGTCAAAATGGAGAAAGGGCACAAGCTCCCGAAAATCACTTTTTCCATCATCAAAAATATATTTTGCAGAATGTCTCACCGATTGAAACCAGCACACACGCGCGCGCGCGCACACACACACACACACACACACACACACACACACACACACACACAC
>NW_022280114.1:1362062-1390435 GCF_004355925.1 Anarrhichthys ocellatus
CACACACACACACACACACACACACACACACACACACACACACACACACACACACACACACACAGGGGAAAATGATTAAAGTAGATGCTTTTATTCCTCGTTCAATAACAAGGAATATACATTATCGCACATTTCAGGATGGCAAAGTGAGCCATTTCCTTCACCTTATTCAATTTCACTCGCACAAACGATGGCCATAAAGATTCCTCCCTACCCGTCCCCAGCGCTGCCTCTCGGTCAAAGTGAAAGCCTCTCCGTTGGTTACCACTAATTCAAACAGACATCCCTGAACTAGTTTCGGCCCGTCTGTTGTAGTTACTGTTGCTAAAACCCAGGTTTATTCCTGCCTCTGGGAGAGAAGTTCCCTTTGTGTGAGTCTCGCTGTGTTCAAACACACTGTAATTTGAAGGGACCGTACGGAAACACTGGTTTGGCTGCCTGTGCATGACACAACATGCAAAAATCCAGTCTCCGGGGGCCAACACGTTAACTCTTTCTCTGCACCGCCGAGGCGTTCAATTAAGACGAATGGTTTTTTTAATAGTTTAAACCAGTGATAGTCAACTGCGTGTCCCACCGACAACTTCAGAATTCACAAGGAAAAAAAATGGATTCATAACGGGAAATGTTTTTTATACCTTTTATGAAAATAAGGTGCCAGAGTGCATACAAAAACATCGAAATAAACTATAGCTTGTTTGTATTAAAGAGAAGGGAAAAAGAGTGCCAGGGGAGGAACCAGCTAAGCCCCACATTGTCCTCAAATCCTAGAAATGATTAACTGGCCCCTGACCTCCTGTGATTCTGCAAAAAGTGGACCCTGTGCAGGGCGAAGTGTCCCTGGTAGAGTCCCGCTGATAGGATAGAGGTACCTTTGGACATATTTGAATAAACAGTCTAAGCTACGGGGCGTATTCCACGCCAACGGTTGACTGACATTTCAGGGCCGTTGTTGCTAGGAGCCGACGAACCTACCGAGCTAGGCTAACTAGCTCACACACTGAAAGTGGTGGACTACTACTTGACCTTATAGGGAGCAAGAACCCCTGTGCAGAAGTACTCGGTTACAAATAAAAGTCCTGTATTTAAAAGGTTACTTAACAGAGCTCTATATGACATTCACCACATTAATATAGCAGCAGACATCTGTTTGCTATGTAAAGATATAGTGGAGTAATGCAAAGTATACTCATGCAACGGTTTGTGTCACATCTTACCAAAAAGTTACTCCTCATTTTTTGGTGCGTTTACCTACCAAAGTCCAGCAACACGTGGAACAGTTTTGGCTCATTACATGAATACGGACTTTTCAAAATAAACGATCGTCTTCACAGGAAACAAGTTAGTTACTTTGTTAAGGTTTAGGAAAAGATTGTGGTTTGGATAAAAATAATATTCTTCTGACAATAACGGAAGTGATGGCGTGACTCAAGCATGGTAGTCGCATGACAAATAAATCCACCTCGACGTCGGACTCCTGGCTGAAAGAACATTTCAACATTGTATGTTTCTCTGTAACACATGAAGAAACGTACAATGTTACAGATGTTACAGATGGACAGCGTTGAGGTCACAGATGGGACGGACAACAGCAACGGCTGGTTACCCACCTGTGTGTGTGTGTGTGTACAATTAAAGTGGCATTACGAGTAACTTTAAACAGATATTACAAAAGTCAAAATTAATTTAATAGTCTGAATATAAAATGTAGGGTGTATTGCGTCTACAGAAAAATAAATAAACTTAAATGCGTTTCTTTTTGGTCAAAGTTTTGACTGAATAAGTACAGATCACCGTGAATATGCCAATTTCTTATCAAGAACTATTTTGGGTAGGGCTCATGATTTACAGTGTGTTCTCCACAAAGCCAAATGTTGCTGAGGCAGTGGTGGGGTATGCAAGAGACCCTAACTGTGGGATTAAAAGGGATTGGGAAGGAACGTCAGAGCAGGTTGTAGAGCACAAGGCCGGGGGCAGAGAGCTGACAGAAGAGCCGCCACAAACCTCTCCGACCTTCATTTGTTGAGACACTCCGAGGTTTAAATGTAGCTCAAAATGAGGGCCGGAGAAGCCGGACTCTGTGTCTTCAAAAGCAACAAAAACAAACAACTACGTGTCCGGCATCGGGCCGTCTTCGGGTTATCGGACAACTCTGATTAGTGCAGTTCATTCCGACCCTGGATATTTAACCGCAGTCAGCACCGAGGTCCGAGGCACAGTCGATCATTAACAGGACACTGTTGTCACTTTGCTGTAAGTCACCGAGGCGGTGAAAAAAAAAAAAAACACATCACGGAAATCCATCATCGTCCTATCAAACTGTGCTGTTGAAGGCAATTGTTGCGCCTGCTTAGAGCACAATAAAACATAAAACATTAATCGGCCACCAGAGTTGATGCAATAAAACCTGCAAACTTTATTTCTGTGCATAAACATCTTCGTCAGCGTGGTGAAGGATGTCGTGTTGGGGGGGGGGGGAGACTCCATCTCCGTCTCCCTGCATCGGCTTTATGGGTGTAAACATTTTCCACCTTGTTAAACGTACCACCCCACACACACACACACACACACACCTTTCACTGCAGTTGTTCACCATTCATCACGCAGCATGTTCTTCACTAAAGACCTGTTGGGTTCTGGTGTGAGGAGCCTTTTCTTTATAAGGCAGGAGGAATGCCAGAGTCAGTTCTATAAACACTGGTGTTGCTAACAAGTCTGGGCATTTTCAGGGGCACGCTGAAAAGCCAACGCCACACAGACGGATGACAAACACCACGCACCGTCCGGTATGAAAGAAGTATATAGATCCTATACACACACTGTGAAAATACTCAAATAATAAGTCAAATAATAGCAAAAGTGTTTATTTAGCTGAAGAAGTAGGAGGATTTTCTCAACATAGAGGAACACTTCATCCTTCAGTTTATCACAAACATACATCAACACATCTGGAGATATGTGTAAATGTAGTGGAGTAAAAAGTACAATATTTACCTCTGTGATGTAGTAGAGCGCAAGTATAAAAATGCACAAAATGGAAATACTAAAGTATAAGTATCTGAAATATGTACTTAACTGCAGCACCTGAGTAAATGTATTTAGTTACTTTGCGTCACTGGAGACATGAGCAGCAGGAGGAGAGAGAGGAACTACAGTCACTGGATGTATACAGACAGAGAGTGAAAGCAGCAGCAAGGTTAATGAACTGCACTCATTTCTAAAGCGGAGGGTTTTAACTTGGGGGTCACATTTTTCCGTTGTGACTGAGTAACCAGGCCACACATCCTACAGCGCGCTGCACAACAGCGACTGCATGCTAATTTAAAGCACTTGAGAAGTGAGCTTACAGGTGTGCACCACACAGGAGAAATCATTGTTTCATTGTTTCATCTTGAAGCCCAACCAACGGTACAATCCTCAAAATTACTAAAAGCAGAGAAAAAAAAATCTGCACATTTGGAAAAGCTGGCACTATGAAATGTTTGGCATTTTTGCATGAAAAAGGACTTAAACAATTAATTAAAGGATTAATTGTCAAGTACATACAGATAGTACAATACAGATCTGCTCACTAAGAAAAATCTGGTCGGAGGAACTACACTGTTCAGTCTGAATAAACTAACTTTTTCTTGTTGGTTTTACACTTTCCGCTGTATTACATTAAGAAACCCTAATATCTCATTACTCATTACAGTTTGCCTGGGAGCAGTGAGTATTATGCTGCTGTCCACAGAGACGGAGTCTGTCTGAGGGGGAAACCACTGAGTGTCCCTGCTCGGAGGCCAGCTGTGTGACAAAAGTAAAAAAAAGACTGGGGGGCAGGAGTTCCTAACTTCCTGCGTTGCTGCCCACAAACTGAGTCATAGGACACACAAACACCAGGAGCGCATGAGCTGTATGCCGACAGGCCTCAGGCGGGTTAGAAAGCGGTGTCAGTGTGTGCTGCAAAAATGTTGATGAAACATTTGTCAAATTAAGATTTACGTCCCGTTTGTTTGCTGGTTTTTTTCTCCTTTCTTGACATCTCAGATAAGAAAAAACTAGAATTGCCAGTCAACCAGACAAGTTGCACTTAACATCCACGTCTGTCCAAAATATCCTCACTCAATCATTTTACCCTGTTAGACATTTGTGTGATATTATCATGATTAACATATGAATTCTTAACTTATGGCCCAAAACGTGTTTTGTGAGGTCACAGTGACCTTTGACCAACAAATTCTAACCAAACAAGCTCACGTGGAAGTTTGTGCCAAAATTTAGAAAATTTGCTGAAGGTGTTCCTGAGACCTCATGAGAAAGAGGTCACAGTGAGGTATATGACCTGTGAGGTCACAGTGTCCTTGACCTTTGACCTCCACTTCCAATCAGTTCACCTTTGAGTCCATACGAACGTTTGTGCCAAATTTGAAGAAGTTCCCTCCAGGCTGAGATATCGAGCTAACGAGAACGGACAACAGGAATAACTAGAGCCCATATAACAGCTCATGATGTACTTTGTTCCTTGTTTACAGTGTGTGGTGGTTTATTATGTTTCATATAAAAGAAACACAGACAGAAATGTTCTCCCAAAGACTCAGAACAGACTCAATGTTCCTTACTCTCTGCCAGTTGTATTGATCCGTTCATGTTTTGGTCATTTCTGCATTTGAAAACAGAGTCACCACTTTAGGCAGACAGGAAGTAGTTCTTAGGTGCATTTTAGCTTTCTACAATTAATAATTCCTGGAAAGTTGCAATTAAAAGCTGAACAAAATTAGTTTTATGTTATACATGTACATGTATACATAGCTTGTAACTACTTATGAGAGTATTTCCTTTTTGCATTCAATAAAGTTCACACTGGATTTTTTGGAAATGCTGGTTTAAAATATGTTTTAGAATACAAAATTGCTTTGGAAGTCATATAAAATATCATGCTTAAGAGTGAAGACAATATCATATCATGCAAAGTTTTGTCAGACTGCTGACAGCATGCTTGTACTCGTTCCCCTCCTACGCCAGCAAGAATGCAGCGCCGCCTTAAATTCACCTGATAGATGCAGCCGGGTCGGGACGGTGTCAATAAAACAAATGATTCTTTGTGCCCCCGACAGAGCCGAGGCTTCCCATCATTAAGCCAGAACTCAGAATGCTGAGGTAAAAACCGCGTTGACGTCGGTGTTGCGATTAATTGCTGCCATAAAGCAAAGAAAACACAACGTTAAAGTCGCACTTGGCTTCAAGTGCAGAGTTGTTGTTGTTGTTTTTTAAGCTATCCTCAGGCATTGAGCTTCATTAGCCTATGTGACGCGGAAAAGAGTTCAAGCATGTGATCGCATGCCATGCAATTATCGTTTCCTGTCTGATGAAGGAAAAGCCTCGAGTGCAGGCCAGGGAGGAGTTAACTGGGTTAAAGGGAAAAACAAGAAGCCAAACAAATATCTCAGCGAGTTATCAGATGATGAGGAAGTGAACTGGGTACTGCCCACAACATGTTGAGTCATTTCACTGGAACTGGAGACGTCAAGTTGCATCAAGTTCACACTAACACCTCTAAGGCCGCATAAGAGATAAAATGATCACAAAGACACACTAAATGTTTAAAAAGAGACAAAAACAACTACAAAGAGACGCAAAACGGCAACAAAAGACACACAAAATGACCACAAAGAGACACAAAATGACCACAGTCATTACCACAGTGTCACTCCAGGGGTCTGTTGTCTCATAACCTGCCCATAGCTGTATTTCATACATTTGGCATATTCATCTATTACAGTGAATAAAACAATGTAACTTTTAATAATGTACAGTTTATTATTGCTGAGAACCAGGGTTTTAAATTGAAGTCTTAACACACCTAGACTCATTTTACAAATGCGCCCCCACCTTCTTTAAGTGTCAAAACCCGCCCTTGAATTTAGGATCTTCAACCCCTTCCCCATCACCGTCGATTATACTCTCTTCACGTCCAGATCTTTTACCCTCAAGTACAAAAATGCCAAAACACTGCAGCAACTGCAGCTCCGTTGTCTGCACCACGAGAAAAAAAAGAGTCGCCAATAAAAATAGAATAAAGTTTTATCCGGCTGCTGTGTCGATCGTCCTCTGTCGGGCGATGTAATGTACTGTTCTAAAACTCAATTATTGATGTTTGGCCAGTGAAAATAAAAGCGCAGGAAGTGTTTGTACGATGAATAAACAGAGGGACTCTGGCTCGCCGCTCACAGACATGAGGAAATCTGTCGCGTGGATCTGCTGCTGGGGAATGGCAGTGATGCACACTTTCACACCCAGCGTGTAACGATGCAAATTCCTGGATCTGTGAACTGCAAACGTCTGGTGACGCGTAAATCTGTCAATTCTCAACCTAACACGAAATCCCTCAAGCCAGTTGGTGTTCTGTGTTAGCATGGGGAGATGCTGTAGCTCCACTATGTCAGCCCTGTTGGCTTCAATATGTACTTCTACTGCATTTTGTTATATTTTGGCAGTTTATCTCCAAGTGTTTTAAAGTCGGATATGATATACTATTGTATATACTATACTATATTAAAAGACCCATGCCCATACAACACTCTTATTTGCTATGAATAACAATTTGTGCTGAAGATGATTTTTTTCAACCAGAAAGTTCAATTACATCAACTCCTTCTCCCTCGTTGACAAAAACCCATCATCCATGAAAATGCAAGTTCAACTGCTGTAAACAAGGTGTCTCGGGTTTGTTTGTTGTAACCTAATCTTCAGCCATTTGACTCTTCCACTCCAACATAAACTGAGACAGGAAGTAGCGTAATGGTGGTAAATGGAATTAGTAAATGGACTTGCATTTTCATACTGCCTTTCAAGTCTTCCGTCCACTCAAAGTGCTTCGAACACACATACGCTTTTCAAGTTCAGTCAGGTGCCAACCCATTCTTTCTAATGGCGACTCCTCTGGTTACAAAGAGAAGTCTGGTTGTATAGAAGTCTATGAGAAAATGACTCTACTTCTCTCTTGATTTATTACCTCGGTAAACATTGTAAACATGAGTTTATGGTCTCAATCTCTAGTTTCAAGTCAATACAGCATGTTTATTTAGTAAGTTAAGTAAAGCAAGGCTGGGCTACCTTGTGATTGACAGGTAGCTGCCATGGCGTTGTTCAGTCTCGTCAACTCTAAACCTTTCACAATCGTTGTGTTTTCAGTTCACGAAAGTTACTTTTAAAATGTTTGCGTGTCTTAGTCGGAGTTCACTTGTTCTTGGCTCCACTCTCTCGTGTCGCTTCTTGCTGCAAAACATCAAGAGGGTAAAGGCAAAAAATGCAGAACTTCAGGCTTTAAAAACAGCACAACCAATGGGTGACGTCACGGTGACTACGTCCACTTCTTATAATCAGTCTATAGCTTCAGTGTCTTGCCAAAGGACACTTCCACAGGAAGCAGCCAAGAATCGGACCACCGATCTTCCGATTAGAGGACGACCTGCTCTACCTACTCAGCCACGGCCACCCCTTTCTGATCATTGATGGTTTGTTCTTTATACTATGACAGCTTTTCTCGAATTAGATCGAAAAAATAGTGTAAGTGTAACATAAGAACTCCCATCTGAAGAGCAAGCAACCGGTTTAGGAAGAAAGCCATCACATGATCATCGCTGTCCTGTGAAAAGCATGCATCTCTAAAAGGAAAAACAGCCCCGTTCATAAGACCATCCCATGGATCCTTCAGGTCTTTTTGTTCGGGGGGAGGTTACAAATTTCTCTCTTAATGCATAAAAAGACAGTTAATGTGACACATTAAAAATCACCAAATTTAGAGATACATCACTGGAGAGCAACATGACGTGTGGTTAAAAAAAACAAACAGACAAATTACAACTGGCAGAGCCGAGCATCAACACACCAGTGTTGGCAAGGATTTTATCATATATGCCATGAATGGATTTCGCAATATGTGGCCTCATTTAAAAACAATATCACTCACTACTATGACAGAGACAGTATACGCCTGCCGTTACGAAAAGTCTTCCTGTAATCGTATTTCAGGACACGTAGGAAGATAATGATCACACTATTTTAGGACAAACATCTCAGAACAAGATGAAATGACCTCATTACTTTGTGGTCAAAAGAGGCAACCGAGCAGTTTCTCTTTAGGCCTTCGTAAAAAAATCCAAACCAACAAAATCCACCAGCTGACAGGAAAACGCAGATCGCAGCAGCGTGAACTCACCTTTTAAGTTTTTCGGGTTGTTCTGTTTGGTGCGCGGCATCTTTTCCGCCCTCAGTTCACGGGTTGCATCTTGGGGAAACTCGGACGTGGGACCTCGAGAACAGTTGGCTCCTGAGCCACAGGGTTCATCTACAGCAAACACACATATATGTATACATTGAGTCAGAATCGGCTAAACATGAGCTCCCACAGATCAATAAGGCACTAATGCTGGCCCCCGCAAGCGAGCGGAGTCCTCTGCTCTCGCTTGGGAGCAGCCTGGGAGTCCGGGGCAGAGTGAGTTCATTCCTCAAACAGGTGCCACAAAACAAGAATGGGCTTTTCATTTCGAGCCTTTTGCCTCTCTGAGCTGCTGTGCAATAAACGTGCAGTGCGACTCGGGCTACCGTCTGTGGGGAGGAGGTGTGAATATGCCCCCCCCTCCCTCCATATCAATATAACCTCTGCAGCAGCTGCTATCTGCCACTCTGATCTGGAACAAAAAGGCGGCGGATCGGCCGTTGTGTACGACTGATGTGAGATGTCAGCGGCTGATACAGGGGTGGCCCGCGCTTCACTTTGGCGAATGTCAGTGCGAATGATGAACAATGCAAACAATGAGGTCCTGCGTGTGACGCCGATGAACGCTTCAGGTCGGGCAGCTGGGAGGAGGGGGGGGGGGGCACATGGAGGTTACTGTCTGAGAGAGAGACCTCCCTGTTAGAAATTGGATCACTGCAGAGAGGCAGAATGCCAGGACACTGAACCCACGTGTGTGTGTGTGTGTGTGTGTGTGTGTGTGTGTGGTGGGCGGGGGGGTCCAATGGGATGCTCTTTTGCAGAAATGAGAGATCAAAAGCCTAATGTAAGTTTCATGCAAATTCTGAATGGCAAAAAAAGGGGAGTGGGTTTGTTGAAGTGAAATGTTACCAACATGTCAAAAACATAGAGCTACAACAGCAACAACCGCAGAACAAAAGCTCACCTCTGCAGAGTCAGACAATCACAACATCATGAATAAACATCTGATATAATCACATTTTATTCTAAGCTTTCTTCCCCCTTGCATCACCTCCACCATGCCCCCCCACACAACACCTCTACCTCGCGCCAGGCGCGATGCACGTTGCAGAGAGCTTCAGGAATCAGTCTTCCCCCCCACCTCTATTATTACATAACACTTACTACAACCGGATGAGGATTTTTTTTGCTCCATACAGTTGGTACATGTGGCGCTATGGCAATGACATCACCTCACGGCGGATTTCGATATATACAGTCGCGCGCGCCCACGTGTGTGCGTGTGCACGGCGGTTGCAGCAGGTCGCAACTAAAACACATCCAGGTCGGGTGGTTGAAGTCACACGATTAGGAAACGCGCGTCTCACCTGTGATGCGCAATTCGGTTTCGGTTCGGGGATCGATGGCGCGGATGATGAGGCGGAGGAGATGAGAGAGACGTGCACATTTTTTCTTTCCTCTGGCGCGTCTGTCAGTCGGTCTGCCAGCCCGTCTGTGTTTGCGCGCGTGCGTGCGTGCGCACCGATATTTGAGGAAACACCCCGATACTGAAGCGAGGATACAAAAAAAACAAAAAATAAAAACATACCGGTGACTCAAGGCAAGGCTGCGCTGTAACGCTATGTCCTAACACGGGCAGGCTGGAATGCACTAGCAGGTGACTAATGATGATTTCCACTCACACCTGAGGATTGACCAGAGGCATATTATGTAAAAAAAAAAAAAAAGAAAAAAAAAAAAAAGAAAAAAAAAAGCAGGGCAGCAGCAGGCGGCAACGCACGCACAGTCACGCATTGTATTTGAGTGTGTGATATAATTAATAAGATGCAATAGAAGGAAATATAAATATAGAGTGATGCTGCACAGATTTGTGTTGTTGTTGCAAAGTGGGGTGAGCGCCACGGTTCATCGGGCGCGATCGTGACAAACATGGCAGGAGGAAAGACAAATAATAGGGATTTAAGCGCCTGCAATGAAGTCAGCAAAAACAATGCGTGGGAATAGCGTATTCTGTGCCTGTTGCAACACGTGAACGCCCTGCAAAGCGAGGGAGGAGCCAGGGAAAACCCCTCACTGTCTCTGCATCGGCGCTCCAACGGGACACTTCCACCGTATCCAACAAAACACCCGCCGCGGCCGGAAAACCTTTTCCGCCCGCCACACATTCACATTTTATCAGCAGCAATTGGTGATGACAGTGACCACGCGAACACACAAGTAAGGGGGGGACGGAAATAGCTTGTGGCTTACCTAAGGTGCAGAAAAACAAATTGAGCAACAAAGAGCGCCGTGTAGAGAAGCGCCGCAGCCGCTCAAGTTGCCTCCTCAAGAGCACGGTTTGCTGCAGAAGTCCTAAACAACACTGCGCCAAAAAAAAAAAAAAAGAAACCGGTGCCGGCCTCCTACGTGAACAAAGTACACTTCACAGACGCTTTAAAGTTAGCAGCAGGCTAAATCCGGACGAGACAACACAGCGGACACCGATAAAAGCATGTCCGACTTCTCTCTGGCTGCAGCTACCGACAGCGACCTATATCACATTGACACCCCGCCACCGGGCAGCGGGTCCCGGCTCCAACAACACAGAGAAAAACAAATCTAGCTTGGATTTATTAATACTCACAGGTGCAGGGTTGTAACACACCTTTTAGTGCAAAGAGGAGGTGGGGGGGGTACAGCTCTGTATTTTCTCCCTTCACCTTCTCTCTCACTTTCTATTGCAGGAAACAGACAGGCCCACTGACGTCAACGGGGGTCCCGTCTCCGCCTCCCAGCTACGGGGTGTCCTCTCCGGGCAGTGGGGGGCTCCCGACGGCCGGTGCACCACCGCAAGGCCGATGACACCGTAGCCAAAATTTCACCCGCGTGTTTTTTTTCCCCTGCGTTCGTTGAGCTGCACCTCCTCTCTCCCTCGCGGTGGGCCTACATTAATCGTTTCTCGTCGCTTCTAGAGGAGCCACAGGTCGTGTCGTTTGTCGTGACGCCCCCTGGTGGACCCCCACACACTCGCTCTTCTGCACATACTTTAGGACTGACGGTTTTCCCGGAGGTTCCTTGTTGTCAGGTCACGTTGTGCCCCTCCGCCACTAGCGACTGGGCTTTCCCATGCACAAACCCGCAGCAGGCTCACAGCAGCGGGTCTCTTTTTGCACCAGGACCGGTGCCTGTTGGGGAAAAATAAGAAAACAAGGATGACCTCTGTCGCCTCCGTTGGTGCGAACCACTCAAACTGCTGCTAGTCACGTCCCTGACCTGTTCATTACACCAGCTTGGCCTTGTTTGCATAAGGGTGATTAACAAAGGTAGATTCGACTTGAGTTTCCCAGGTAGGCTTACAATCCAAGTACTTTCATGGATTTATATGAGTTAAATTCTAGAATTAAATGTACTGGTATAATTAAAACGATAGGAGTTTTTGTAAAGTACATAGCACATTTAATTTTATACTTTAAAAAAAATGTAAATATGACTGATTGTATTTGTTTGTGTTTTTCTCTGGATCAAAATTAACTAGAAGACACAAAAACATCAAACATAAAAAGGAAGCGTGTGGAGGTAATAGAAATGCTCTGAATTTCGAATTGTATCACTTTTGAGAGACACAACCTTTCCAAGACACGTGTTGGGTTACATCAAAGCTTTGTGGATGTTCCTGACTGACACATCTGTATCCATGAATTGTGCCTGTTGTGTCTTATTGTCCCCTGTTTCTGTGCAGAATAAAATGTGGAGCTCCGCTCTGTGTGGTGGGCTTGCTATCCCACATCTGCTACACTAATACCAGCTGGTTTGACATTATCAACCCACCTATATCTACAGTCAATCACAACACTTCATTTTGAAGTTCACTTACCCTATATGGTACCTTTTAT
This sequence comes from Anarrhichthys ocellatus, assembly GCF_004355925.1. Lineage (NCBI taxonomy): Eukaryota > Metazoa > Chordata > Actinopteri > Perciformes > Anarhichadidae > Anarrhichthys > Anarrhichthys ocellatus. The sequence goes on from NW_022280114.1 coordinate 1,374,135, forward strand.
CTGTGTCAAGGAATAACTGACATGCTCAAGCTCTAACAGAACACCATGGACTGAAATTACCTTGAGCACATTTTATATTTCTAATGTCTTCCTTTCTTCCTCAGACATAAGCACATACAATGTCTGTCCCCTTGTTGAATAAGCTAGCAAACAAATCTCCATAAGCAAAGTGTACGAGCTAATGGTGATTTGTAAGTGAGTTAGCAATGAGCTAAGCTAGCTACTGTTAGTTGCACACATAGAAACAGGACACTTTGCGAACAGCTCGCAAACGTACCTACAAGTGTTGAGTTTGACGGCTTTATATGCTGAAAAGTGTTCTTCAGTATCACTGCCAACATTACAGGAGGCTAGGCTAGGCTAGGAGGCTAAAGGAGCTAGCTATATCCAAAGCAGACATTGATTCTTTGTTTTATAAGCGAACGCTAACAGTTAACAAATGCTTATTAATAATAATCTCAAATTAAAATGACTTTTACTTCCTTACCTTTCTTGACAGCTCTCCAACTGAATGACAGGTGATTCCAGCTAATGTTTCCCAATCATGCTAAGGCTGACATTCTGTAGAACAAGCCAATGTTTTTGTATTTTGATCAGACCTTCACAAAGTTATCAAGTCTATAGGTCTAACTCTATCTGAGTAGGATCGACATGTAGAGTCGAATGACCTTTGTGATTCACACTCACTTGTACACTGTTTCCCCCATGTTAGCTCATATTTTCCACAGTAGCTTTATCTTAGCGAGCCCTTTAGGCTGTTGGCTCAAAGCCAGCGAAGAGCAACATGGAGGGAAATTTTTACTTCTTGCCCAGTTTCACCTTGCTTCCAAAAAACATGTAAAAAATACTATGAAACAAGGCCGCCCCACAATGCAACATGTTCTCACAACCCGCAGTCAAAGGAAAGTCTTTAAAACAAAGACAATTTCCTTTTAAACATCTGAAATAGGTTGATTGTAATCTTGCATATTTTATAATATTTCATTTTCTTGATATTTTCATGTCATTGGCAGCAGAAGAAACCCGTCTTCCTTGGGTGATCTGGTGCGTCTAACACCAAGAGGACACCGTGCTGTTATTTTTATCCTCCTGTCGGTAGTCCTCTAATCACCGTGAGCGGGAGTTGGTCCAGCAATGATGACACGTCACCGAGACGAAAAAGGTCATGCTATATTTTGCACACATAGTCGGAAATAGCTCTCAAATAAAATGCGTAAATGAATCGAATGATTTCACCCAGCAATCGCATTCCTCGCAAAGAAATGTGTGTATGAGAAAGCGACACAGTATGATAATTAGCACACACTTGACAGGCTATTTTAATTAAAAACTCATTTGTATAGATTTTGATGTTTTGGTGTGAGATGAGACGACCCAGATTACTGAACCCGCAGATTTTAAAGTTTCAAATTGTTCATATCAAGCTGCAGTTGCAGCAAAAGCTGTCTGTGAGAGACACAACTTTGCTGCAGTGAGGCAGATCTACCCATTAATAAGTGATTGTGTGACATCCACCCACCTTCATATCACAGGCTTCCTGCAGACTTCCTGCTTTATGACTCACCTGTTTCAACTGCAACAACTTAAAATGGCACATTTGAATGGTGTAACTGTTTTTGTTTTGAAAGTATAGGAACGAGGTGTTGCCTTTTCACAGCCAGCGATCTGAACATTTGGGTGATTTTTGTTTTGTATGCACGAGCCAGGGGTGTTGATGATTTTGTGCATGTAACAGTGTTTTTCCATTTTCTCTCAATTACAACAAAGCGTTATGACAATTAAAATGATCTAAAATGGCAACAGAAGCTTCTGGGTTTTTTTTTCTGAGAATGAGACTTTGCTCTGTGCCTGCTGTCTCTACGCCCACATAAGAATTGAGATGTTTTTGTTTTTTTCAGTGCAGGATGAAAAAGGCAAGGAGGGGGAGGGAGTGTGTGTGATGTGAAAACCTTTTTACATAACCGCATTTTTTCTGAGAAGACAACTTGTTTGGTTTGACCTAATGCAATCCAGAGAGTCGAACAACTGCTTGTTAATTGAGCTCTCAGCTGCCACTCTGTTAGCCAAAGTGAATGCGAGCAGCGATCAGATCTGAGTTTTTATGTGGTTGCAGCTGGACGAGATCCATTTATGTCTTTAGGGTTTAGAAATGCGGTTTTGCTCTGGAAGTGTTTGTAGATTTATTGTAATGAAGTCTGGAGGGGAGGGAGAGGTGCTGCTCTTCTCTCCTAATAGTTCCCCTCTTGGAGAAAATATCTGGCTTTCCATTCCTGCATGGCACATTTTGCAGTTTACAATAATAACAGTGGCAGGTAACACTTGAAATTCATGGTCATGTTAGAAACAATTGATCTTTGATTTTCACACCAAACGAGGCGGGTTCTCATTGCTGGCAGGCGGCAACCTCCAGTTCTGAAAAGTTGAAGCCAAAGCGGAAGTGCCTTAAACATGCAGTTTTTTTCTAATGGCCATGGGGGGGGGAACTTCTCTGGTTGCAAAAAGAAGTCAGATTGTATAGTTGTTGTTTTAGCTACACCCTCTTATCTCACTTCTGGTGGCAAAAAAAACAAAACAAGATGGCAACGGCCAGAAGCCGAAACGGCGATGGCCAAAAATGCAGAATCCGAGGTTTCAAAACGTCACGGTGACCACATTGACATCTTGTATACAGTCTAGGATTGTTTTTCCCTCCAGTTTATTGTTACTGATGTTTCTGTACACATGGCATCTGTTGCTCTCGCTTTCTTTATTTCATCATCAAAGGATTTTTTTGGGAAGTTTTTTCCTTATCCGAATCGGTCCGTTATTGCAGTTAAAATATCTTGTCCTCCGCGGCAGCCAGATGTAGTACAGCCAGATGTAGTACATAGTATTATGCTACTTGCATTACTGGAATAATTACATAAAATAGTAGACACAAAATAAGTTAAATTTCGTATGTTTTATTCCATTACCACAGAATGTTTGTTTTTTCCACGTGTCGTCCAGAAGGTGTTGTCCGTCTGCCTGATTCCCTTTGAATACAGCGCAGCAATATAATCACAGTGATATTAAAGAAGGGGACTTCCTCAACTGCCCCCAAAGCAGTGTTAGTATACGGCAGCCAGGGGCTATTAATATCCTGGAGTGGTTACAGAAAATAAGCACAGCTGCCCAGCAGAACATGTCTTCCCGAACAATAGCTTCTTATGTGAAGGGGAAGGCACTGCTGTTTGTGTCCTTATGCAACTGATATTCATGGGTTTTCTTGTGCTGTTTTTTTCTATCTTTGTTTCCCTTCGCATCAAAAATAGATATTTATTGAACGCGACCTTGTAAAGAAAGACAGTATTCACCAGGGAATGCCTGAGTGTCCTATTTCTCCTGGCACACAGTGAGGCGTTTTGGATAAAGATTGATGTTGCTGAAGTATTTATAGGGCGGCATCCTTTCATCCCACTTTTTATTTTTTATTTTTCCTTATTTCCTCCGTACACTTCCTATCGTAGCAGATTTACAAGGAACTGGCCACAAACACCCTGTATAAACACGTCACAATGGTTTTGACACCCAAGCTGTCCCGCGGAGATAAGCTCTTCCTTATACACACACACACACACACACACACGCACACACACACACACACACACACACATCACACCAGACAGCTTTCCCTTTAAACACAGAATGCAGAAGCAGAGCAGAAACAGACGCACAGCCTCCCCAACAAACTATATTTCAGGATTTTCAATTTCGAGGTATACCATGCATGGTTGTGAAAGGTAAATTATGAGGCTATAATGTCCACTGCTCTCTGTGTAAATTGTATCGTTAAAGGGCGTTATTAATCATCAGTGCAACAAAGGGTTTAATGACTTTAAAATGTCACTGCTGTGCATTGGTTTGAGCAAAATGTCTGTTTCTGTGTGTCATCGGTTGCACCCATACAAGACATTGTTGGATGCTTTGTTTACACCGCACCATATGATGTTACATAACCAAGGCTGTTGCCCTGGCAACGCCGAGACTCCACCCCGCACCCAGCCACCCTTAGACACTCATACATGTAAACACACACACACTCTCAGGCAACAGGACATTTTTTTGCGACCACATGACTCGACTGGTTGATTTAACGCTCGCCGATGCCCTCTATTAATGAGATGGCCTCCCTCCGGTGTCCGGAAATGTTGTTTCCTAAGAGATGTTTTACAGTCACCCGGAGAGGGGATGGATCTCCGCTATGATGATCCACCCCGGTGTCGTTCCATAAACAAATTAACCACATTATATTGCTTGCTCTCAAACAATCCCGTTATTTATGGCCACTCATCAAAGCGCATGCAAGCTCTCGCCCAGGTTCGTGCCAGCACAATGTGCGCCTTGTCAGCGGCTGAATGGCAATAGTGTGAGTCGGTTTTCATTACTCTGTGCGAGCAATCAGCTCCACTAGTTGAATTCAAGGTCAGGGAGGCACTCCTACCTCCCTGAGCCGCACAATAACAACCCCAGGCATCCCCGCGTAAGAGCTGTCTCTTTGTGTTGAAGGGTACGGCGCTGAGTACTCTCTCAGCTCTCAACATCGTCTCAGAGCTCCATTCACACGCTATCTGACAGTCCATTGAACCGGCCTCTGGTCCAGGAGGCAGAAATAGGATCTGGGCCTTCCCCCCGCCGCTGTATCTGTCAGCAAACTGATCAATTAAAAGCCATTTTTTGTTGTCCCGCTGGACAGTTCTTTCACCCTTCTCCAGTTTCAAAAGACAGCTGTCCAAAAGTATGATGGCGACAACTGCAATGCTTCTCTACATATGTCATATAATGGCATGCCACTCACATTATTACTGTAGCTCATAGAACGTTCTTAGAGGGGTAGAAATCCAAATCCCTAACTTGTCTTGTCACTTTAGTTCACACAGAAATTTCTCATCATCTACTCGATTTTTTGTACTGACATTCATGGTTTCCAGAGGATAAACCTACTGACTTTGGTGATCCCCGACTTTTCATCAAGCTCCACCAGTGGTTCAAACTTTTCCCATATTCAGATAAATTTCTCAACATCTAACGAATGGATTGCCTTGAAGTCTTGTACAGCCATTCATGGTTTCCAGAGGATGATCCCTAACGAATAAAGTTTCCTCTACTGCCACCGTGAGGTTGACATTTTAGGTTTTAATTAAAATGTTACAAAAACTGTTGGATGGATTGCCATGAAATTTGGTTCAGACATTCATGTCCCTTCAGGATGAATTGCATTTTCCTTGGTGAACCCTTAACTTTGAATTTAGCGCCAACATCAGGGGACACTTTGTTGTCCAATGCTATGATCAAATACCCGCTAAATCGTCCTTCCCATTAGTTTTGCCAAATGTCAGCATGTTAGCATTGTCATGACGTTAGCATTTTGACCAAAGCACCACTCTGCCTACGTGCAGAAGTGTTTTTATTTTATCTTTTTTAGAACTGGTTCCAGTAGTGTTTCCAATCAGCAAGGTTCAGCAAATTAAATCGGGTGTGGAAAAGGTAAGTGTGCATAATCTGATCACACATGCATTGCATGTTTCAGTGTCAGGGAGAGCCTTCTCACATGCATATTAAAAAAAAGGGAAAACATGAACTCTAGAAGTCTTGCAGACGTCTTCCGGCACGTTGGGATGGTAAAAACTGTCCCCAAAGCATGCAGCCGGGCACAGATGCTTATCAATAAAAAGAAAGAAAGAGAAGAAGCAGTGTGTATTATGCGTTTGTGTGTGTGTGTGTGTGTGTGTGTGTGTGTGTGTGTATGCGTGTATCAGCAGCCGTGATTATTGGCCCTTCAAGGGAGAACATTTGATGGTATTCCCATGCCATCCATCATGGCTCTGCAGAGCTGTGCAGTGAATACATGATGGCAAGTCAGCTGACTTTGTTTCACCTCTAGGCAAATGCAGCACAGCACAAGATTATACAAACAGTGAATACTTGTGTGTGACTGTGTGGGGGGAAATAGCTGACATTTAGACCTATTTCATATGGAGATTTGGTTTGTGTAAATCTTCTTGGTAAAAGCCGGAATCCACTCAAGCTAAAGCCACTTTTAAGGCCCGACTTTAAGCATCGTACCGTATGTGGATTTTAATCAGTGGAGCAGAAGTGGAACATTTTTACGCCCGACACTAATCACTGCCGAGAAAATCACTTTGCCCGATGCCCGCTTTAAACGCAGCACTTCTGCTCGGAAAACAAGTATGGCTGAGGTAAACACCGTTTCTGTGCCCCGGCGGCTCCATCCAGCTCTCAATGCCCTGCGAAATGAGCCCTTAGGAAAAATAAATTCCCTCCTTTTTTTCCACCAACTGTTCCCATGTGACCTACTCATTGTCCAGCAGGGGGGAAAAAACAAGTTATTTAAGCCACTCTTTAAAGCGCGTCCAACATCCTTGCCCTGGGGTTGAGTCACTGCCACAGACTTGGTGCCAGTGAATTTTTACTACAGTCCAGCTGAGTTTCCATTCAGCTGCAGACAACACCGAGCCCGGAGCTGCGATGACATCCCTGCGGCATCTCTGTGTATAGGATGTGGAGTGAGCGAGGCCAGACTGAAAAACCCTGGATCCATGAAGGAGGGGAGTGAAGCCTGGTGGTGTGTCAACATTTCCAGTGACGTTACCACAGGAGGAAAAATCCCTGCTGTTGGGAATGTCCGGCGCTGCACTAATGAGGGAAAATGCTTTTTGAGTGTCTGCTTATATGACAGTAACTGCGGTATTATAAGAGGAGAAATTCAATAATTCCATTCCAGGGTGGAGTAGAAAAGGAATATTAGAGCTGTATTCTGTATCACTGTTACTGATGCCGTATACCATTAAGGATTTGGGAGGTTTAAACCCCCTGGACAGGGTAATATTAGGATGAATTGGTAAAAGAAAAGTAGCATTTAACGCTCAAAAATTCTACCTCAAAAAACAAATTCGAATTTAAAATGAAATGTTTTGTAGACATTTTAGTCAGACAATGCAGTACAATCAAGACCTGCGCCATCCAGCTGTCTAATGTCCTTCAACACCTATACAACCTGAGCCTGAAGCAGGAGGAAGTCCCGGTGCGGTGGAAGACGTCGTGCCTGGTTCCCGTACCAAAGAAGACGACCCCATCTAGCCTCAATGACTACCGAACAGTTGCCCTCACATCTCATGTGATGAAGGTGCTGGAGAGGCTGGTCTTGGCCCACCTCCGACCGCAGGTGAAATCATCACTGGACCCTCTGCAATTTGCATACCAGCCTCATGTGGGAGTGGACGACGCCATCATCTACCTGCTGCAACGAGCTCAGTCGCACCTGGATGGAACCGGTGGCTCTGTGAGAATCACTTTCTTTGATTTCTCCAGTGCATTCAACACATCCAACCAGTGCTGCTGAGTGAGAAGCTGCGGGTGGTGGGGGTTAACGCGTCCACCGTCTCCTGGATCACTGACTACCTCACGGGCAGACCACAGTTTGTCCGACTGGGCCGTGTGCTGTCTGATGCGGTGGTCAGTGATACTGGAGCCCCACAGGGAACTGTTCTGTCTCCCTTCCTGTTCACCTTGTACACCACTGACTTCCAGTACAACTCAGGGTCATGCCATCTGCAGAAGTTCTCTGATGACTCTGCAGTGGTCGGGTGTATAAGGGACGGATGGGAGGAGGAGTACAGGACAGTAGTAGATGACTTTGTGGAGTGGGCCGGTAGAAATCACCTGCGTCTGAACGTGGCCAAAACCAGAGAGATGGTAGTCGACTTCAGGAGGAAGACGACGGCTCCACAACTGCTGAGAGTTCTGGGAGAGGATGTGGACATGGTGGAGGAGTACAAGTACCTGGGGGTCTCCATCGACAGCAGACTGAACTGAAAGACCAACATCAACGCTGTGTACAAGAAGGGGATGAGTCGACTCTTTTTCTTGAGGAAACTTCGATCCTTCAACGTGTGCAGCAAGATGTTGGAGATGTTCTACCAGTCTGTTGTGGCCAGTGCACTGTACTTCGCCGTAGTCTGCTGGGGGAGCAGCATTGGAGCCGGAGACACCAACAGACTTAACAAACTGGTTAAGAAGACCGGCTCCATCATTGGCTGCAAACAAGACTATCTGGAAGAGGTGGTGGAGAGGAGGACACTGAAGAGACTATTATCCATATTGGACAACCCGGACCACCCTCTTCACCATCTACTGCAGGGACAAGGACCGCTGTCACAAGGACCGATTCAGGAAAACATTCCTGCCCACTGCCATTAGACTCTATAATAAAACACCTCTGGCCAAATCAAACACAAGACTATAACACTGCTACACTGTTGTTGCTGCTGTTGGTGATCTTGTGCACTACTGTTTTGTTTATTTTCTCCTACTTAGTTAATTTAATATAATTCTATTTAGTGTATATACTGTGCATTTTTATTACGTTATTTTCTTACATTTAATAGGTCCTGCTCTGTTATTTTATTATATTGTATATATTGTGCATTTTCCATACCTAATATTTCTATTTTATTTTGTAACCCTGTTTGCTGCTGCCACAGACAAATTTCCCCTTGGGGATGAATAAAGTATATTTATATTCTGTTCTACATTGTGGGCAGTAGTGTTCCAGGCAGAACAGCAGGGACCACCCTGCGCATACACACACACACCAAAGGTTACTCCCTTACATTTAATATGCTTAGAATGTTGTATAGAGAACCTATAAGGCCCAATTTGATACTTGATAGACTCAGTATCTTCCATTTTTACTGGGTTTAGGCACGAAAAGAAGATATAATTAGAGGAAAAATGACTAAAATATGAGGAAAAATGAATACAAAAAAATACATAAAAAATGTTCTTTGAGTCATACATTTCTTAAAAATGACACGGAGTAACATTAATTTGTGTGACACTAATTTATGAGCTCACTGTTTCTTCAAAAAAGATTGTACTATTACTACAATATTACTTCTGTTAATAGTGAAGTGAAAGGGAAAAAGGGCTTTTTTTTAAACTGGCATGTGTCCCACTTCTTTAAAAACAGCACATGAGAAACTCACTTTATATCTTGAATGTGACACAGTTCCTACAAGTTGTCAAGACCTGTGAGTGCATGCTTCTGAATTCACTCATTATGTAACATTTTTTGACACATGGTCTATTCCATCCTTTTAAATTAAAACTCGTCATGGTCTGTTTCCACTTGTTTTGCACTCTGAATGCCTGGAAAATATTTGCGGGAAGAAGACGGGGGGGAAAAAAAGAAGGAAAAAAAACGGAAGGGAAAGAATCATGTCAGCTGTATTGTTTCTACTTTTAGATGCTTCACTGGAAAAAAGAAATGAGGGCAGGAAACAAAGCGATACACTGGGTTTGCTTGGGAATAAATGCTGCATTAGCCTGAAGGGGGGAGGAGGAGCCGGATGCAGCTCCCCTGGTGCTTCATACATCAGCTGATTTATGAGTTACACACAGCACTTAATAACCCTCTGCTGTCCCTGTGAGCCCGTGGGCCCTGTGGAACATAAAAAGTAGTCCCTCGCCTGTGGCAGAGAGTAAAGAGGGCCGGAGGTCAGTGTTCTGGGGGAGACTATACTTTTTAGCAGCATCAGATATATTGATCTATTAATTGTTCTCTGAGTGCTGCGAGGTAAATGTTTCGTGCTCGACTTGTGTGTGTGACGCTTATCACCTCACACATCCACACTGATGAACATTCAAGGGTTTTGTAGCAGCTATAACCCCGCATAATTTATTTTATCTTCAACTGTGCAGTACTGGCTCAACAGTACAATCATTTAGTGAAAACCTCTGGTTTAACATTTCATTTATTTATACTGCACATTTAAACTAATATTCTTTTTTATTTATGCTATTATTGCACACAGAATTATTATTTATATGTTGTAGTATATATAATTTACATATTATTATTTTTTATATTTTTCCATATATGTATTATTGTATTGTAGTACAATGCACATCTTTTTACATACATATTTCGTATTCATATTTTCTTATTATATCTCTATTTTATACATTTTTATTGTAGAAAGGGAGCAACTGTAACATCAACCCTAAAAGTATTTTAAAAAAGAGATTAGTTCCCCACTTTTGGGAATATGCTCATTCACCTTCTTGACATGTGTGAATGATGTCAATCTTCTCCTTCAACTCTCGGCAACAAAGCAAATAACTACATGTATTCAAAGGGTATAAGGTGAGACAGACTTAAGAATTCTAAAACTTCAAATTATTTAAGAGCTATAATTACATGCTCCTATATCTGTGTGGTTTATTTTTAGCTTGTTGTTTTGTTTCAATTGACTGGTTGAACTGGTTTACTGCGCTTTGGTGTCATCCCTTCACCGACTGTCATCTGACATTAACAGGAGGAAATGAAAGTATCTTGGTTACTTGTTGTTGACACATAAAATACAGTGTTTCCCCACAGAGACCCGAGTGTGTGAAAGTAGGTTACTTACTACTACTGTCAAGGTCACGCAGAATACTTCTTTAATACTGTTGATATCTAAGCTGGATAAGATAATTGTGACAAAAGTGCATCATGTTTTATCTCAATTGTGAAGACTTTCTTCAAATGACCAAATCAAAAGCTTTTTTTCACTTCTACTACAGTCAAACGTGATCACTGTGGATTGAACACATGGGGATATAAGTGGTTTAAGTGTTTTAGCTGGAATCAGAATCCATTGCTGGCTTTCCTCAGTGCTGCTGCTCTCTCATCACTGCTCTCCTGATGCTACAGCTGGCAGCAGCTCCGGCTTTCTGTTTCTCTCTGATAGACAGACACGTTTTTAAAAAACAGAAAAGAAAAGGGGCTTCTCATTGTTTTCGGATGATGCAGCATTCATACTGGGCCAAGTAAATGGTGAAGTATGAGGGCTGTAACTGCAGTGGACAACCATGAATCATACAGTTGTTCATGTGTTTTCTAGCTCTCTTTTGCCCCCTGTGGACAAATGTGCAACACAAACAGTTTTTTCTTCATTCTAAGTGCCTTAGAGTAAAGTACTGTACAATTTAACCTTACATTTTGAATTTGTGGAATTTGTATTTCACCTGAGTGTTTTAATTTTCTGCTACTTGATACTTCCACACTATATTTCAGAGGGAAATATTGTACTCTAAAGTACATTCAATACTACATATGAGATTCATTGGACAGTTGGAGTTACAAGTTACTTTAAAGATTATCATTTTCAAAAAATGATTATAATCCTTTAAAATACAATGCATTGTTATTCACTAAATAGGCCAACCTGACAGTTTGTAAAATTAGTAAAATTAGCTCTGAAATAAAGTAAATTAAAACAGCAATAACCTTATTTGTTATACTAAAAAGGGGTCAAATGAATACATACGTGCAGGCTGTTCTCATTCAGTGTTCGTACCTTTACCTAGGAAAAGCTACCCACTGTAATCGTGAACCAGGACGTGCAGCGCTGCCTCGAAGGAAGTATGGTAATGTAGTGTAGAGAGAGACAAAGTCCACATTAGGAGGAGGTCAAGGTGACTGGATGGGTCAAATAAAGACAGGACAAGAGATGGCTGTTTATACCCCGTCATGTACAATCCCCCTCAGCTCATAGCATTTTAGCATCTGTCAGCTCATTGTTTCGGTTTTCCACCTCGCAACATTTTCAAATTTGGTTCACCCTCACCCACTCGCATTTTTGACCGTAGCTATTTTGAGCGGAAAAAAACCTCTAAAATCTGACAGTACACCACCTGCTCAGCACTTAAACACTTAAAGGCAGAGACACACAGTTTGAGACTAGCTTTGTGGACAAAGTGGAGCATCTAGCTGCGAAAAGAGACAAATATTTCCCTCAGGAGTTGGTGGAGACCAAAATCAGAGCTAAAAGAGAGTGAACGTTGGGCTTGCGTTCGATAGGTGGACACAAACACAACTCCTAATGAATGATAAGGGTTTCAGTGTCTGCTGGATGTTTAATTAGGCTACTTAGAAGGTCCTAAAAAAACCTATTATTGCTGGTTTAACATGAATTCAAATGGACTGTGGTGTGTTTGAAGTGAAGTAACACCATCCTCCTTCAATTCCTGGGAGATCTCTCAGCACATCCTCGCGTCTCCACTTCTGCGACAATCTGATCTTTGTCCTCACTTCCTGTCGTATTTGATAAGTGCTCTGCGCCGCAGCCTCTGGGCCGACTGTCAGTTCACAGTCACCACGGCAAGTGACCCGTATTTAACACTCAAGTCTGATTCTCAGGTGCGTCCACGCAGGATGGAGCATCACGTCCAAACCCAAACAACAGCGGTGATGTGTTCGGGGGGGGGGGCAGGCTTGGGTTTAAGAGCTACTCCTCAGTTGAGTCCCACACCGATGAATTATACATGCCTCGCGTCACACCTCCCACGCTCCAGCTTATGTAACGTCAGCCACGCGTGGAGAAGCGTACGAGTATACGCGTGTGTCTATGTGCATGTATTTATATCCAGACTGGGATTGAGGGAACGGTGACTCATTCTCCTTGCTCTTTATTTTTACCCCACAATCTGCCCACCCACCCATCGCCTATTTCTAAGAAGAAAAGAAAGAGTATTAGTTTAGACGTTTCCCAACTGCACGATGTCGAGGTAATATCAATGTGTCCTCTTCGCTCCAAAGCAAAGACAGTTTTTCCTCCAAGGAAGAGGTTGAAAATAAATATAATAAGGCCAATCAGCCTCCTGTAAATAAAAAATGTTGCAGGGTGGAATAGTAACGACAAAAGGAAAGATTTTACAGGAAGTTCCTCTACAATCTTTGCTCCTCTCCAGAAACATCAAGGTATTGAAAGGCATATTGAAATTCCCCTACTGACAATATTGCTTTACGAAAACAACGGTAAAATTATCAATCAAGAAAAATCTGAGGAGAGAGATATAAATATGTATCATAAATCGCCATAATGCACAAGCGATATTTTACAAATGGGCATGCAGAGATCAATACATCTAATGAATCCACTGGTAAAATTTGCCCTCGTACAGTCTCACCAACGATAACGTTGATGTTTATATTCTGTTTTTCTAAATGTGTATCACTCCGAGCCAAATTTCTTCAAGAGAAATGTTTAAAATAAGGTTTAATTGATTAAATTATGCAATAAATACATGAAATGCATCTGCTTCCAGGCCAGAAATCATCATGATTACATGAATAATGAACTTTCGTGTCTTCAAAGCAGAACTTTGAACGTTTAGGACAACTAATAAACTCCCATCTACGGTTCCATCATACAGTTGAAACCCCCAGAACAGCCACTGAATGGACCTCACAGAGAGATTGTTCTGTCAACATCATGACGTCACAAGAAGTGTTCCCTTGGCTGAGTCGTACGACTTCCGAACAAAAGCCAAGCATCAACAGTCACAAACGCTGGGGAGATTTACTTAAAACAATAAGTTGCCTCAAATGCACCGTGGACATGTGGTTAACAGGCTGTGGAGGTCTTGACGGTGCAAACCGAAAGAAAGTAATGCAGGGTGGGTGTCAGCTGCAGACAGCAATCACTGGAGGAGGCACATGGGCCAGCTCTCCCAGGTGAGTTTATTCAGCCAATGAGCCTCCAGTGTCAACCAATGATCTACTGCGGTCGGCCACAACAGCCTCCAAGAGAGTGGGAGGGGCATCAATGTATATGGTCATTTTCACCAGGCCTTTCTACTTCAAAGGGCTACTCAAGAGATTCAGATCCGTACTTTTATGGGTCGAATGAGAGACACAGATTTCAAACCAAATGAAGATGAGCTTCACATCTATCGTCAGTCCCACTGGCCTCTGATGAGGAGTAAACATCTTGGAGGTGTAAAGGTGGAGTTTCCCTTTGATTGAATACAAACATATTTTGTTTTTTTAACAGGAATGCTGTACATTTGCTAAAACTTTGCACAAATGTGTGAATATCTGTGGGGATACCCTTAATTCAAATTTGTTCACTCAACAAATGAACCGTTAGCTCCCTGACATTTTAGATTTAATAATATTATTGCTTTATCTGAGATCACATCATTAAGCAAGTGTATTATGTCATTAACGACATGGAACTAAAGAGTGGATCATCTTCACTGAAGCTGCAAACACAGAGTAAAGTGAACTCCTTCCCCTCCCTATGCTGCCTCCAACAACAACTGATCATATTTGGTGCATAGTTAGTATTTTAAGGGACTGCAGTCAGCACAAATCTATTATGTTTTATTACATAATGCTACACCCGCCTGAAACGCTCTCATCCGGTGCTCAGCAACCTGCGGGCTCGGTTCACACCTGCCAGCACGTCACTGTAACATTCCTGCTCTGTACCGCTGCGCTAATCAGCATTTACCTCCAAAACCAACGCCGGTGGAAAGGTCAGCTTCCCAGCCGGCGGACTGACAGTAATGGCCGGGGATAAGAGTGCTCCCATCGCAGAGGGAAAGTCACAGGATGGCGGACGGAGCCCAGATCAGCGGCGACATCTCAGCGGTGGCTCGTTATCGCCACCGACCCCGTGCGCTCCATCGAAATGTCAGGGCCCGGGCCTGGCAGGAAGGCTGAGGTCCGGGCAGGCGGGTCTGGAGGGGGTCTGATAGGCATCCAGCATTGTCCCGCTCCATCATGAACAATGCCATCCGCCCTGTCTGTGGCATTTTACTTGTCAGCCATGTGCTACACAAAGGCAGGGGCCAAAAGGGTGGCACGTCCACCCACGTCCACCCCCCACTAGAATCTGATTGGCCACAGTGATAGGTAGTTGACTTGTCAGTATCAAGGATGAATTACTGAGTGGGCCTCACAGGCCCCAAAGAGACGCAAGACAAGCACAAAAGGAACAGAAAATGACCATAAAGAGCTGCGAAGTGACCATAAAGAGAAGCAAAGGAGACAGACCATAAACAGATGCCAAAGAGACGGAAAACAACCACGAAAGAACTGGTTAGATGAGAGTCTTGCTGTTAAGTTGGAAGGGCCTTTAACATGTCTGTGTCCAGGGGCCCATATTGTCCATGGCTGTAGACCAGGGATTCCCAAAGTGTGGTGCGTGCACCCCTGGGGGTGCGCGAGCTGCCTCTAGGGGGTGCGCAAGAGGAAAAATATAATGGTGGTCTAATGGTGTAATAATTAATATTAAAAATAAAAACATGAATTATAAAAATTCCCTTTGTAAGATTTAAATTTAAAATTAAAAACGTACAATTTAATAAATAAATGCACTTCAGCTCCTACCGCCAGACTGTCTTTTACGTACACCAGCTAGCCTAGCTTGTGCAGCTAACGTCAGCTAACAGCTAACTTCATTCATTCAGCAACGTTCATGCAAATATGCTAAACTGGCTGAAATCGGAGAAACTGTCAGGTGGGACATCTGAAGCTATATCAGTCATAAAAGAGGAGAGGGACAGAGAGAGAGAGAGAGTGAGAGAGAGGAACGGAGAGGTGCGTTAGGGAGAGACCGGGAGAAGAAATCGAGCCGGAGTCAGGGAAAGATGAGACGGAGGAGACCGAAAAGGAGGAAGGGATTGCACAGACAAATCGGGAGCACATACGGATAAACCTTAGTTGTTTCCTGTGAAGATGGAAGTTTATTTTGAAAAGACAGTATGCATGTAACAAGCGAAAACAGACTCATGCTGCTGGACTTTTGCAGGAAAAACACACGAAAAATGAGGAGTAACTTTTCGTAAGATATCAATAAAACGGGGATGAATTTATATCATTGTATAAAGAGAGTGACATGAGAAGATCAATCTCATGTCTGTAAGTTAAATCAGCTATAATCACTTAGTGACTGGTCTAAAACATTTAAAAAAGGAATAACTTCAATAGAATCATTCTATACAATGTAGCTTCTTTACATTCTATTAGAATGTAAAGAAGCTACATTCTGATACAATGTAGCTTCTTTACATTCTGGGCTTCACTTGGATTGGCAATGCAGATTGCCCAAAGCCACAGTGCGTGGTGTGCAGTGAGGTTCTGGCTAACAGCTGTCTGAAGCCCTCTTATTTACGTCGCCACCTGAACACCAAGCATGCCAGTGCAAATCAAAAGCCCCTTACATTTTTATATCGAAATTGGAGGAATTACAAAACAGCCCAAAACAACTGCAGTCTCATTCTATGTGTGGTTAATTGTAAATTAAATGTGATGCAATCTGCCTCTGAGCCTGTGCGTGTGTCCTCGCCATCCTTATTGCTCTTTCAAAGTGACGCCTTGTGTAACTGAGAGTTATTGAAACTTTGTTGCAGTGTTTCAGGGCGTTTTCACACCTTCAGTTCGTTCGCTTTGTTCTGATTCAGGGATTAATATGATACAATGTTGCAGT
>NW_022280114.1:1390835-1398879 GCF_004355925.1 Anarrhichthys ocellatus
AATCACAGCATTCACAGCTCGTCCATCATGCATTCGTGTTTAGATTATATTTGTATATATATATAGCATATTTCTGTCTGTTTTCCAAGAAAAAAAAGGCTAATGAAACAATAGGCCTGTCTATGGGCCTGTTGTCTCATTGATTTTGGTGGCAAATGAGCTCCCCCATTGGGGATTAATACAAGTTTTCTAATCTAATCTAAACACGAATGCATGATGGACGAGCTGTGAATGCTGTGATTGACTGGTAAGCGGTCCAATGGGGCCCCGCCTCTCTGAGCTTTGATGGACTCCGGTCCTCCGGGACCCCGCGCGCATGATAAGAGGGTACATCCGTAGATAATGGATGTACGAGTAGATGGATAATTACCTGTCAGTCAACTGTAACATCTTCTTTACATGGATGCTACTTGGCTGTCAGAGGTGGAAGAAGTAGCCTACTCCAATATTTTACTGATGTAAAAGCAGCAATACTGCGGTGTAACGGTCCTGCATTCACATTCAAGTAAAAGTACAAAAGTATAAGAATTAAAACATACTTCAAAGTACCGAAATTAAAAAGTACTCATTCTGCAGAATGGCACAGAGGAGGGGGGCGGCAGCGGTTAGGCATGTGATGCTGCTCTCTTGTGGCCCTCATGGAGAACAACAATTGATGCTGCAGCTTTGACAGTGTGCAGCTGCCAGAGTCCATTTGCTATGACAGAAAGCTGCTGTACAGTGCTTTGAAATCCCACATCTATAATCTCGGCAATGTTATAAACAGATAAAATGTGTTTTGATCTTCAGCACGTGGTGAAGTAGATGTAATAATGGGCCGGATGTTAGTGTCAAAATATTTGAAGTCAAGCATTAATAATTGCAACGGCATTTATCTGATGGCAACAGAAAATGTTCAGGTTGTGTTTTTTCTGCTGCTGCTGATAGATCTTCAGAGATAACGCTTTTGATTATTTTTAACGCCAGCACGTACCTTTATTTTAGTGTAAATCAAAGTATCTCTCCTTGCAAAAAAAAAAAAAAGATAAAGAAAGAAAAATATACAAAACGCTACATTCCATCCTTGGTTTGAATACGTTTTACTTCCAGTTAACAAAATGATACTTTATTGTTTGTGTATCATCTATTGTCAATTTTTGTAAAAATGTTGACATGTTAGAATGTTTAATATATGCAAACATGCAGTAGTAAACACAAAGTATAGCTGAGGCTGATGGGAATGTCAATAACTTTGAAAGTAATTGGACAGAAGTATTGGATGTGTTGAACCCAACGGTGGCACTAGTGAGGGGATCACCAAAGGTATAAGGGTACATCTTCTGGGGAAGGTGAATGTCTCTAAAAAAAAAAAGAAAAAAAAAGTAGTTCAAATAGTTGATGAGATATTTCAGTCTGGACCAAAGTGTTGGACAGACAGACTGACACTACAGCCATGCTGCTAGTATGGCGAACGTTTACTGAAGAATGTGGGTATGTAAAACAGTCCTGCCCTCAGTTTCTCGAGTCCGATATTCAGGATTTTCCTGGTTTCTCGGTCATTCTTCACAGTCCTTCCTGTCTGGAGCCGGAGAATCAGGGGGTGTTTGCTGGTTTGTCAAACTGTCCCTCGCATGCGACCACTGTTGCACAAGACAATAGTCCCTCAACAGAAAGTAATCATCGACGAAGGAGGATCCCAGCAGGGGATCCTGTATTGTTCTTACCGGTAAGTGTGACAATGGAGGCAGAGAAGGCGGCTATTTCTCCATCCTCATCATCATCATCATCATCATCATTTGATATCCGAGAACAGAACCTGTCCCAGAGATGGGAAGAGGTGGTCAACTTCCAAAATAAATTGTGTTAATTCTGATCATATTTCTTGTACTCAGATTTCAGTTACTGTAAGATTGCTTTGTCTCCGAAATCTGACGATAAAAAACGGGCCAGGCCTCATTTAGTAACATGTGCGTAGAAATGGGGGAAGGTAAGCCTGTACTCAAAATGTCTGTCGGGTACACGACACGTGTGCACCGGCCCATTTTGTTTTTACCACCGTGCGTTTGTTAGTTAATCCGAATCATTCTAAATCGACAGGCACATGGCCACTATACTCTCAATCAGCATGGCACTAGAAAAAAACAGGCCAAGTCAGTAAAAACCAAAACTGTTACATTTCAATATGGACAGTCTCATGTACGCAATTGTAAGCTTGGACTGGGGACATTCAGTTTTTTAAAAGTTGAATATTTGAATTCTGAAAATAATTGATGAGGATGAAATGGCATCAATTGGCCAATGCTTTAGAAAATGAACCGTTTTAAGAAATATCGTCTCTTAAAGCCTTTAATGAATGCGGTTTTAATAGGCATTGTGAGCAACCACCGTCTGAGGCAGTTCTTCATTTTGTTCAAAAAGTACAAACAGATTCATGTAAGAAAATATTGACGATCCCAGATTTGTGCCTAAAACATTCGTACGCACGGTTTAAGCACAGATTCGTGTTTGGAAATGAAGCAATTCTGATTCATCATCTATAAAATATCAGCTGCTGTTGCAATTCCACTGATATTCTAACTTCGTTATCACTTATACATTAACTGACACTTTATCTGCTTTCATTTCTTGCACCTTAAATTACATTTAAACAGTTTTGACCACTTACACGTACAGAGATTTCCACTGCATCCATCGCTGTCTCTTCAAACAGACATCAACAAAAACAATTCTTCAGCTCCTCAAATCCCCCAAAGTTCCACTGTTTATGAACAATTTACTTTAGATTGTCTTACACTTCAACTGACATGTCAACTGCTTACAATGTACACTCTTTGACCGTCTTCCACAGCCCGTCCACTTTAACTGAAAAATACTTTTACCACTCAAACTGCTTTCATCTTTTACTCTTCAGATTACAATTCAACTGCTTTCAGTATTATCTTAAATTACATTTCAGCTCCTTTCAGTGCTCTCACATCTTCACCTTTGAACAACAAAGAAAACCTCCCTCAGCTCTTCAAAGTCCTCAGATGTGCCCCGTTCATACACAATTTATTCCAACTGCTTTGAGTGCTTACACTTCAAACACTTGAACCGAGAGCTTTCAGTTTAAACGCTTACACTAATTTCTTTCAATGGGAATCTGCAGCTTAATAATGTATCACCGACACTTTGACTGACATTTCCTTTCAACTGTTACAATTCAACTAATACTCACTTACTTCCTCTTTTGACTACTGGAATTTCCTTGAGCACCTCTATTTTAACTGCCAATATCAGAGTTTGTATTTCAACTGCCACTTCAACTACATGTTGAAACATTGAAGTGTTCTGGCTATTAAAAATTAATTCAACAGCAAATTTCTGAAAACCTTCACACTCACATTAAATCAATCAAAAGAATCATCATCAGGCCAAAAACTGTGACCGGTTTCTTTGAAATCGGGAAATTTGGAGCGACTGGAAAACTATGAAGAAGTATTTTTAGCATTCTTTGGAATCGTAAACACACACCCCAGCCGTGCTCTGCTGTCATTGTGTTTAGGATATTACAGGAGATGGAGGAAGCCCAGACAGCGATCCCAGCTTCATTCAGGCGGTGGGCGCCGTTTGTTGTCTGTGCTCTTATATACTGTGCATTATGAGCAACTAGAGTACAAAGGAGGGTCAATAATGTGAAGTGATCCGCCTGCTCAAAAGACTTGGCCCGGATCCAGCCATTGTTGGAGGGTGCCGCTTTTTTGCTTTTTTTCAAAGCAAGCGTGCAATCCCCTTGTCGGCAGTCACGCTCAACTCTTTTGAGTATTTCCTGTGGAGGAATCAATAAGACAATAGCAGCGAATAACTCAGCGGTGAGCATGAAGGGGGGGGGGGGGCAGCTCTGAGATATCAGGGGCTCTTCACTGTATGATTGAAGACTCAAAGTAATTGTAAACAAACTGTAAACAATATAATTTCCAGAACACCAAGGAAGCTTTTCATTATGTTTTTGCCTCTGTGTGTAACATTACTGAGATTTTGACAGCGGTGACCCTGAGAATCCAGCATCAAAGACATTACATTACAGTCATTTAGCAGGGGGGGTTAAGTGTCTTGCTCAAGGACACATCGACATGCGACTAGAGGAGCCGGGGATCGAACCCGCGATCCACTTAGCCACAGAAGACCACCTCCACGACACCAAAACTTTCTTTTAAGACAAAGCACAGAAACATGGCTTCCAGCTGATCACATCAATATCCAGAGGACTCATTTGCAGTGATTTAGACACTTTCAGTACCTAATAAATAACTGCATTTTTGTACTACTGACATTGATCTGCCTCTCAAAGTGTCAGCAAAGGGAAAGGACCCAAATGCAGACCATCCCGGCAGAGTCCATGGCTCCAGGCCCCCAGATGGCTGGAAAGCAAGGAATGATGCAACACCAACGATGTGACCGACCATGAGGGAAAAAAGGAGGCCGGTTATACAGCTTACTGCAGGACTGATGAGGTAAAGTGGAAACAGGTGAGCAGGTGATAGGTGAGAGCAACAGGTGACTGGGACAGGTGGGAGAGTCTGACGGTATCTGGTGGATGGATGCAGAATGGCAATGCTGGCTGGAGTAGTGAGAGTGTGGCTAAAGTTATTATATTGGCTTCAAATATGGAAGGCATGCACACATTTCATTACATTATGAATGAATGTATATAATGGATTATCGAAATATGATATTTAGGTTTGCCTGGATAAATCAAACTCTGTTAAATTGAATTTTGAAAGTGTTGTTTTTGTTGTAACCTATGGGTTTACAACAGTCAGATAGGCCTAACCAATAAAAAAATGATAAAGTGCAACAGCCACTCTTCACTAAAAGTAACTTCAACTAATATTAAAGTCAAACCCTGTCACTGACCTTTGCCATATACTCTGAAGAAAGTTTCCAAAATAGATTTTATGTAGATCATTTAATAACACTGAATCTCTGAATCGGACCGATGGTAAACAAAGTTAGCCTCGCGGATTAGCTATTTTTGCTATATGCACAAGAATCCGTGTGCTGGTAGCCAACCAGCAACATGACAAACATCGATTACTTATCGTTTTATAACCTGTTTCTACTTCAACAGAGGTAAACTGATTTTACAGTTATTATTAAAACGTCTCTGGCTAGGTAGTTATGCTAGCTGCCAGCTAGTTTGATTAGCCGGCTGGTTGTTAGCTGCAATAGCTAATTCAGGGGGCTGTGCTATTTATATAATGATAAGTTAGCGTTTATTACTTCAGATGAATACGTAGTTTGCTAGTTGGCTAGTCAGCTGGTTGCCTTATAAGTAGATCCCTGTGCAGTTAGCAAAAATAGCTAATCCAGGGGCTAACATTCTAAATTTGGAATAAGAAAAACATTTGGAAAATTTGGAAAGCTTTAGGAGGCTGGTGCTACTTGTGTTTCTTGAATCACTACAAGTGGCTGTAAATACAAAGTTAGCATGATCTGTAATTGGGTTGAAAATGACCAAAATTGTCTTTTAAGGAAAATGAGAAACGCATGCACTAATGCATAGATATGTTACAGTGATTTAAGGTCAGTAAATAGCATAAATATCATTGTCTCTGCTGTACAGTACTTTCCCCCCTGCCCAGTTTATCAAACACTCATGAAACACCCATAAATATCAATTCCCTGGCCTTTTATGAAACACTTCCTGTCCGCAGTAACTGACCTCTGATCAGCTCAGCTCGGCCTTTTCTCTCATTGGTTATAAAAAAAATCATCGTCCACATAAACTGCTGTGCAGAAACCAGGAGCAACAGTCACAGGCTCTGCTCTACGTCATTCAAGAATAAAACAACAAAAAAACATGGCAATAACAACCCGAGACCTTTGTCCTTTCAAATCCACAAGCATGCTGATTAAATTCCATTACAGTTATTCATAGCCCTCCCTGCCTCCTCTCAGCATTATAAATCACATTGGACACCTGGCTCTGCTGAGGTTTGGGTACGTTAGCCTTGAGAAAAAGGCCGCGGAAAAAGTAGCCGGCGATCAAAGTCTATCACGCCAGGGGAGGAAAGCACATCACACGCGTGGAAAAGCAATGAAATGTCAAATCAGATAAGAGAAATTGTGTCTGGTTCTGAATTGTGTTTTGTTCAGTCGTGGAGTCTTGGGTACAATCAAAAGGCTTTTAGGAGGGCCTGCCCCTGTCCCTGAGGCATCACGTACTGGAAGCCTTTTTTTGGGAATGATACCACCAAATGAAAAAAGCCAATTTCCTCGTGACAAAGCCAAACTTTGGCTCCCATAAAAGTGGTTGCTGTATGAGAGCACGTAAGTGAACTCAGTGGCTCTCAGCCGTGCCCGGGGCGGGCGATCTGCGTCTTCCCTCGGTGCCACCGTCGACGAGCCACCAGCGGAGACGACACTCCCGACCCCCAAAGGGACAATAGCAATACAGAGACGCAGTGAATAATAACGCCTTTCACAAACTGGGCTTTGTGTGGCAGCTTGATGCCACCTCTGATTGCATTCACAACGGGGGGGGGGGACACATTACCAACGAACACTACTAGTTCGGTTCTTTGCATTTGCAGTCAAGCAGCCAATTTGGATTCATGCCGGATTGAATCACTTGCAAGAACAATGAAAAATGGGCTCTTTCTGAGGGGGGAATTACTTTGACTTTTTACTTACTAAAAGTCAAATACTTGAGTGCTCTGTTGAGTTGCTCTTTGCGTTTAATAAGTCAGTACACGGCAAAACTGCATATTCAATGTAATCTATAAAGATAAACAGTGTCATAGTTTTGTGAAACGACTCCCAAATCAACTTTAAATGAATCAGCTTTCATAAACAATGGGACAACTCTGCAGCATTCCTCATTTCAAGGCTGATCGAAGTCGCCATCCTGATGGATTTTATCCAGCAATAAACTGTAGCTCTTCCATCTGAAACAACTTCAATCACTCTGCTGAATGTGGAGGATGATCACAAACCTCGGCCTTGACTTTCAACGCTTTCAACCTCGCTGAGTTTAACTACAGCGGGAGCATTTTCTGTCGGCTAATGAAAAATATTTCCACATTCTTTAACTCTAGAGAAACATAGAGAGTGATGGCGGAACCACGAGGGACCTCGAGGCGCTAATGTAGATCTGTGAAGGCAGTGAAGAACGGACACTCCTGAGCGTTTAATACTGCAAAAAGATTTTTAATCCAACTGTCCGTTGAGTATGTACAGGAGGAACAATTTGTACATAAATAGGCAATAGTTATAAATATCAGCGGTTTGGCTGGTACAAAAATTTAGAAAAAAGAACATATTGTACATTATCTACAAGTGCCACTTTTTTTTTGTACAACATTGTCTCTTGTTGGATTGTCCGTATAGAGTCCCATTCGCACGCTGCACTGCACATGCGGGTACACAGTAAGTGTCTAGGGGGGGGGGGATGTGGCATTTGGACGACAGTAGACTGAGGAGCGGGCAGCTGTAGTTAGAAGCCTATGAGAGAGACAGGATTATTGAGCTGCTGTGCGATGGCATTTAAAAAAAGTGGTCCAGATGGGGATTAGCAGTTGGTGGGTGTCTCCTCAGATGTTGCCGTCTCACAGCCGCTTGGGACGGAGGCTGAATCACAGAACCTGTGGCGGGAAAAACACAGTATTCGTCGTCATGGTGAGCGACATCATCACCGAAATGTACCATCCAGTGGTTCGTTTGTTCACGTCAGCTGCTGGGCCACTCTCCTCGGGTGCAGCTCCGGATGTGCGCTCATCTAACACCTTTAGTCCACTCTCTTGCAGTTTCATTGGCAGAAAAAATAAATAAAATAAAAAAAGTAATTTCTAAAACCCAAACAAATAAAAAGACTCATTATATAAGACGTCACTTGTCCTCTCACCCTTTATCTGACCCTTCAGGGGTGGTTCTGATGAAGAATGGGTTAGGACCCCCCCCCCCTCTATTTAAAATAAAATAAATCCTGTTCACACAACAAATACACAGCGACGACACTCACATGTCTCCTACGGGGCCACACACACACACACACACACACACACACACACACACACACACACAC
>NW_022280114.1:1398889-1404593 GCF_004355925.1 Anarrhichthys ocellatus
ACACACACACACACACACACACACACACACACACACACACACACACAGACATGCAAAAAACAGCTTCACAGAGACTCCGTCGCCGTGACAGCAGGTCGTCAGCAGCAACTCACATTTGGTCCCTGAAATTGAGCTAAAACATTCAAAATAGGTCGTGTGGACAGTGTGCAGAAGGTTCAGTGGATGAAAAAGGGGTCGAGTGATGTTTCAGATGACTTTCCTCTAATTTTACACTTTAATTTTGGGAGGAAATTAGGATGGAGAACGTGTCAAGTGCAGCACATTCATCCTTTTTCAAAATCCACAATCATCTTCCAGGCATTCAGGCCGCCACTTCATTTCTGTGCAATATCGCCCTCTTGTGTGCTGAGCTGGTACTGACGGTGAGCTTGACATGGCATTACATAACTCATGTGAACATTATGATATTTTAGAGATGCAAAACCACACACCGCTTAACGACACAAACGTCCTTTCTTTGTCAAATTCATACTAACTTTGCAAGTTGCGCCGCCACGTCTGCGGGTCTGCGGCTCCAGACAACGTGCAAACGTTTCTAAAAAGTGAATAAAGTGAATAAACCGTGGCTGTGACATTAATGGAATGACACGGAGATGATAAATAAAGCTAGAACGTGAGCGGTGCTTTGGCATTGCGACCGGACTCCTCTCATCCCGCTGCACACAAGAGAATCAGTTTGAGATTTGGGAGAAACCTAGAGCTTTAAACTGAAATACAAACTAGTGTATCTTTCTAGTCACAGTAATGCATGTATAACGATGTATTACCGGATTGGGTCACACCAGGAGCGGTATCAGCGCAGGTTGTGCTAAAAACAAGGCAGATTCATTTCAGTGCAATATGCAAAGTCAAACTTAAGGAACATGGGTTGATAAACAACACGGAGAAAAGAGGAAGCCATAGAAAAGATGGCCGCCTTGAGCAGCAGAATCCGTCCGAACTTCACCGGGCAGGGATGGCTTTCCGAGGGGGAAATTCATAAAGTAGCAGACCATGTCAGAAACATCACGGCTGGATTCCAACGTTATCACAAAAAATCTGCACCAGACGCAGAAGAGTTTGTCTGAAAATGTGACTCTCGAGCAGAGAGAAAATGAAGCTGGAAACTGCAGCCAGTTAGCTTAGCTTAGCACGAAGACCTGAAACAAGTAGCCTGGGTCTGCCTACTAGGAAATGTTGGGTACCGAACTCTGTACTTTTCAGGGTACAGACCGAATTACGTCGGTACCACCGAGTAATCGGTACCCTGCCCGACTACCGGGACCTCTTAAGTGCACTGATTAGTAACTTGACATCTCGTTTGTTTAATACAAAGTGTAAGAACGCACAACTTGTTGATTTACAGGGGGCTATGTGGCAGACTATTTCTTGGCTTGCCACAGCTGCTTTTAGCTCCATTAGGTTGCAGCGGACAGTCGGGTACATAAAACATAAACATAAACATAAACAAACGAGATGCATGACATGTTAATGATTGAGCTTTAGAGGTGCTAGTAGGAAGGTTTTTGTTGCCATTGGAGGGAGCCAGGCTAGCTGTTTCTAGTCCTTATGCTAAGCTAAGCTAACTTTCGAGCTTCATATTTACCGTACAGATGTGAATCTAACTCTCAGCGAGAAAGTGAGCGAGGTTATTTCCCGAAATATGTCGAAATATTCCTGGGTGTGTCGTTGGCACATCGAATCAATATTTCAAACCAACCGAAGCGCCAGTGCTGGTTTTTCTCTCCTCCACGTCTACTGATTTCACACCACGTTAGGCGTAGGGCGTCTCAAACATTTACAAAGTGCAAAACTCAAAGCTGCGGGTCGATCGCGCAGCTTTAAAAAAAACCGTTGAAGGGAGAAGGAATGACCGTGGTGAAGACCTAGAGGTGAGGCTGATGTTCAATACTGAAGAAAAATGGCGTTTTTCGCTGACGATCAAATGTCGGGTTGTCACTCCCTGAACACCACTCATTGCTCAACTTTTGTTCGAAGGAGATCGCCAGGTCATCCTTACAGGTCATTACGCTGCTGTTTTTTTTTCTTTTTAAAAGGAGGTGTGTCCCCGTCCCCCCCCGTCCCCCGCGCCCCCAAAGGTGCAACAGAAAGCCTTCAAGAGTCAGTGGCCATAAAAGGCATCTGGATGTCCCAGAGAAGGCTGTTGGCACGAAGAAGTGATGCAACTCTGAAAAAAAAGCATGGCTTTCAAGTCCAGGAGCTGAGGATGGCGGCGTCTCCGCCTGGCGCTCACGCTCACGCTCCAGCCATCCAGCCCCCCCTAAAGGTCCAGAGCATCTTCTGCCTCCTCTTCCATCTGCGAACCACCAAAGAAAAGTCTTCGATTGGCTCCGATGTGGCTCGCTCTCGCCTCAGCATCAGTGCTGCAGCTTGTCCAGTGAAGGTTCCTCTTCACAGAGTGGCGAGGACGCGTGAGAAGGAGATGATGACGGAGAGGGCGGTCTGGCCCACGCCTAACACCAGGGCCTCCAGCGGCGCCATGTCCTTCCCCGCCACGCGGTACACCCCCGCCACCGCCGCGCCTGAGGGGGGGGAAAGCAAACAGAGACACCATTACTGCAGATCGTCCAACGGGGACAAACACGTCCGTCCTCATCTTTTCAGCCTCGCGCCGGGGGAGTCAATAGCTCTGCACAAAAGTCACTCTTTTAGTGTTTGAATATTGGTTGTTTGATGTTTGAAGCGTTTGTGTGAGGACGTTGTTCAACGCACAGCCACACACTGTGTTCACGCTTATCCTAACGTCGTCATGGAAACACAGTAGACAGCAATAAGTGGAATCTCTGATACCAGGACCAAAACAGAGTGGCCTGGTTGTAGTTTAAAACTAAACAAAGCTGAGAGATAAAGTGGGATTTAAGAGGTCATATAATCAGCTTTACACTATGAGCAATGGGGCCAAACACAAACACACAATCGTGGTTATTTCTGTCCCTGTCTTTGTCTGTGCTCCTTTTCTTTTACTGTAGTTTAAAGTGCCCTAGTTGGAAAAAGGTCAGGATTAAGGAATATTGATTTATACATTTATTTATTGTCCAAGTTGTAATCCTTGTTCATTATTTTATCAATTAACTTCTGTAGTTTTGAGAAATAAATGTATTTTTCTTATTTCTCTCTTTTGTCTTCCTGTAAAATATTAGGATATTCTGAATGAACTCTGACGTATTCACACATTTATCTTATTATACGCAACTAGCTAAGACCATTCTACAGCATTAGCTCGAGGACATTTAATACGCACACGTTAGATTCATTTTGACGTACACTCCGAGGTTATCATCATCTCCAACGTCCATCACTAAATAAACATCTGCAAATCTGTTTGAAATCAATCAAAGTTTTCCTTCAGTATCAAAGTACTCAGGTGACGGTTGCCTGTACGTTCATGGTACATTGTAAACAGTAACCGCTAGGGTCTGATTCGCCGTACTTTGTTTTTGGTATTAATTTGACAAAATGTAGACATTTTTAAAAATCATCAGTGTCACTTTGCTGCTACTTTAAAATCAAAATGTGATGTTATCGTTTTAATAAAATCTGATCAGAACACACCCACACAGTCCTGACTTAACAGAATAGCTGAATTTGAAGTAAAAGGTAACATTTGTCGCTCAGCGTGCGGGGGCTTTAGAGGTTGGTGTTTTTTCTCTCTAACACTGCGTGACCTTTCCTGTCTTTCTGCTCGGCTGAGACTGCACGCTCAGCTCTTCCTCGCTTAGACTGTAAGCCAGGCCGGTGCTCACATGGAGACTGAGGGGTGTGTGCTCACAGTCAATAGTCTGCTCTGCCTGATTGCTACACATTAATAATAAAGCGCCCTTCTATTTTTGGGGGGTGGCCATCTTGCATCCCTGACGGAGAGTGATTCATTCAGCTGGCCTCGGATAGGTTCGGGTCTGTTTACACACGCGCTGTGATCACACCGCACTACAGCCAGTGGAAGGTAATAAAGGACGAAGCAAGGCTTAAGTAACATCTGGTGCATCTGGTAACAGGCAGACACACTATGGAGTGTGTTCAGATAAACAAATACAAACAAAAAGGTAGCCAGAAGATGCAGGGCAAGACGCTAGAACTTTACTTTTAACTTAACTTTATTTTAGTTTTGTGCTGTAATTCTATATTATAATTTTGGGACTTTCATTGGTATAGAAATATTCTTATTATTTAATCTAAAGCTACATGTTTATGAGGCCACATATGCTGCAATCATTTTTTGATTATTATAATGTTGTGCTGGGTACTGAACCTCAACACTATTTTGTTACCAGCCAAACTCTGGCATGAACCGTCTGATCATAACTTTGTTTATTCTTTTCACACACACATTTTAGACAAAGTTCTAAGGTTGTCCGGCTGCTTGTCTTTAGACAACATTCATCATTTGAGATACTTTGACTTCTTTTGTGAAATGCTTTCTCATTCAAAATAGCCTACACTGAGGAATCTATTGCTTCACTGGACTACATTTACCATCAACACGGCAGGTTTTTCCTTTAAAGGAGACGGGGGACCTTGCTTCGCCTTGTTAGAGTCATATTTAGAAAAGAACAGTCAAATCAGTTGGAGCAGAGGCCCAAATATCCTGACTTGTACCCCTAGTTTGGTTCGAAGTCCATTACGGCTACAATTATCCTACAATTCCCACGATGCCTTTCGCTGTCATCTTGTTGTCAGACTATCACACTGAGTAGTGCTCGCTGTGACCCGTAAACTGAATAGCTGAAGTGCTCCTTTAAGGCCCCTGTCATTTCAGTTCATATCATGATTGAATTACTGCAAACTCATTCCTCGGGGCCGCTGGGGATCCTGGCTCGGTTTGCCCAATTTGTAAGTCAGCCACTGCAGGTGTCATGTTGGCACTAGTTGCTAAACATTTCCCAGCCCTTAAATTGTCATTACATTTCCTAAAGCGAAGAAAATAGGAAGGTAAACAATAAAACAGGGGTCTGAACTCGCCCCGTCGACTCCTGTCTCCCTCTGTGTGACGGGAGTCGACGCTCTCCTTCCCTCCCCGTCACCTCCCGTCTTCGTCCAGGCTGAACCGGACGCTGAACGCCGTTGAGGTCCGTCCAAAAAACAAAACAAATGAAGACTTGTGTAGAATAAAAGTGGACTTACTGGTGATGACGCCTCCGGAGAGGGAGGCCAGGAAACCCGCGCTGACCAGCACCAGCGTGATGAGGCGGCCCCTCTTGTGGCGCTGCAGCATGACCAACATGAGCAGCCCCACCGCCCCGTGGAGGAAGAGCGAGGAGAAGAGACACCACAGGAACACCCAGTACCACATCTCTGAAAACACATCAGATACAATGTGAGAAATTTATATTATTTATATATACTTTGTAATTCTCCTCCACTACATTTCAGAGTAACTTCTGACTCCTCGAGCTGTGAAGATTAGTCAATTAATCGATCAAAAGAAAATATATCAATCAACTATTTAGATAATTACTTAATTGTTTAAGTCGCTTTTTTGTACAAAGGTGACCGGTGGAAGAGAGAGTGTAATCAGAGATGATGTTCATTTGCATTAAGGGAAATGCAGAATCCAGTTCGTGCAGAGCTTGGTCCACACTACGGACTAGAAGTCAGGATGTCTCGGCCTCCGCTGCTTAGACTTTGTTAGATCCGGAGGTTCTCTGGCCCGATACGGGGCTACCTACTGACTCAGCTCTCTATT
>NW_022280114.1:1419593-1420808 GCF_004355925.1 Anarrhichthys ocellatus
TATACATACTTGCTTTAAAATGATTACTAGATTTCATCCTTACTCATCATATGCTTTGTGTCCCTTTAACCTACTTCCATATCGAACTGTATTCCTTCATTTAAGGCAGCTTTCCTGGGATCTCAACCCTCTTTTTTGACAACTTTGAACATTCATTCTCTAATCTGTCTCTCATGAGTCCCTCGACTTTAGAATAAGTGCAATGCTGCATCACTGCGGCGCTCCTTTAAGGAAAGATGGTGTGAAAATGATTGATCCCTACGGATTTCCATTACA
Source organism: Anarrhichthys ocellatus (assembly GCF_004355925.1). NCBI lineage: Eukaryota > Metazoa > Chordata > Actinopteri > Perciformes > Anarhichadidae > Anarrhichthys > Anarrhichthys ocellatus. Next base: position 1,419,870 of record NW_022280114.1, read on the forward strand.
GTGAAGAATGTGATAAAAAAGGAAAGATAAAAAACAAATGTCCTTGTCATGGTAATCAGAGATTTCATCACTCAGAATGAATGCAATCCTGCTTCGTGGGCCACCGGGAGATTTCCTGATTTTTACAGATTTACACATAACAGACTTCATTCGAGAGGGTATTGCAGCTTCAGAGCAGGATGCACACAAGTCTGCGAGGGAGGATTTCAATCTACAGCCGCCACAATCCAAGTCAGGGTTCATCGAGAAGGCAGCCCGCCTTGGTAATGGACCCGAGGTCACGATGTATGAAACCGCTGCGAGCGAGACTTCCCGCGAGCTGCTCGACGTTCAGCAGTGAATCTGGTGTGAAACAACATCTTTATAGAAGCTGGACCACAATCAGAGGTCAGCCCCATTCAAAATCTCTCTCATCCTCCTCTCCCTCTTTCTTTCACTCTTTACAGAGCTACATCTACATATTGATCAGGCGGAGAGAGACACGAGACGGCACGGTGACACAACGGCTCTTTGTCCCACGCGTGACCGGGCACGCCGGTTACATCGCGCCGCTGCCTCGCTGCTGTCTCTCCGCAACCATCGCCACCCGACGAGCAGGAGAGAAGGAGGGAGATGTAACGAAGGCATGCGAGGAGGTCAGAGCGATGGATTCTGTTAACTACTGAGATCAATCAATTCAGCTGATTTAAAAAGGAGCTTTACATAGTTTGCTTGTTTCCGGGTTCACTTGTTGGTAACGAACTGCTACAAATATATAAACAGCAAAGAACCCAGAGGTGTCCCGCCCTGCTCCATCAGGATCCCTCATCCAGTCCCGGTTGCACAGGCCGGGGCATCTGTCGGCCAACTTAAGCCTGAACAGATTAACACAATGCTCAGCACAGGAGCATGTAGGGCCACGGGAGCATGCAGGGCCACGGGAGCATGCAGGGCCACGGG
>NW_022280114.1:1420818-1462571 GCF_004355925.1 Anarrhichthys ocellatus
AGCATGCAGGGCCACGGGAGCATGCAGGGCAACGGGAGCATGCAGGGTCCCACAAACCACCACCTCCGTTATGTCCCGAGACCAGCACCACTGGCCCCACCTGCACCGACTTAAGTCAAATATTTAGATACTCATTTACTTTACTATTTTCATCTATGCTACTTTTAATACATTTTTTAATTTCAAAGCAAAATCTGACGCTTATAGCTCTATTCCATTTCTGCTAATAGATCCCCTGCAATGCTACACACTGGCCCTTTAAATAAGTAATCTGAACATATCATCGACCATTACTGAGCACAACCACCGATTGGGTGGGGGGGTCTGACACTGACACCCACTGAGGTCCACCCACTGTCTGTCTTTGGTGGACAAACCAGTAACACCCCCCCCCCCCCCCCGCACTGACGGCTACCATTTAAACCAGCATTTAAATGACTTGGTTAAAGGGATTTCTGTTGCATTTCTTGATGAATCACAAGCTTGAAGTAATGTGATCAAGATCTAAATTAACGAGAGAGAGAGAGAGAGAGAGAGAGAGAGAGAGAGAGAGAGAGAGAGAGAGACAGACAGACAGACAGACAGACAGACAGAGAAAGTCATCAGCGTGAAATGTTTCGGTGAAAATACGAGACTCGTTATTTACTCCGGCTGACAGAAACCACAAACCACTCTTGGCAGGCCATTTTTTTCCCACTTTAACAAACGCTGGAAGCCGAGCCCAACATGTAATTCCTGGGGACAGCGGCGCAGGTGGTCACAGCTCAGAGGCAGCAGCACCTACGGGGTGAGAGAGGCGCCCGACTCAAGTGCTGTGTCATGTTCAGAGGTACGAAAAAAACGCAGTTAGAGAGCACGGCTTTAACTTCTGCTAATCCGCAACTATACAGAACGAGGTCTGTGTTCCGCACGGCAGCTTTAGAGCTCGCCTGTCAACAGTGACGCGTACAAAAATAAATAAATAAAGCAGGGGATCGTGTGTTTTGGTGGCCTGATAGGAGGTCAGAGTTTCTGCACGAACACACACAGGCCGCTGCAGAACATGACCAAGTCAAAGTGGCAAGACTGCAGGAGCTCTGCAGGGGTGTTGACTTCCTCCACCAGGAGGACGAATGATGGATTTGTCCCGGTGCAGGGAGACAGAGTCCCACCTCTCTCTGCCGCGGTCTGCTGATGGTGATGAAGCTGTGTTTAACCGTCTTTATCTGTTTGTCCCGAACACTGCGCGTGAATCCAGTAGTCCCAGCTCAAGTTCTCAGGTTTGGACCTCTCTGCTCGAAGATCGGAGGCTTGTAGAATCACTAAATCGTGTTTCTTAAAAGCCTTTTATTAATGTTAGCCCAACATTTTATTCTGCCATTTCGTTTGTTTTTTGTTTATTTCACTTTTTAAATATCTTCTCTGTACTTTGATTATTTGCTTAATTGTATTTATTTAAATTTTCTTATCCCTATGAAAAGCCCTTTGCAGCTTTGTTTTAGGATGGTGCTATATTAATAAGGTTTATTATTATTATTGTCATTATAACTACAAAAGTGTTTCCTTTTCGGGCTGGATGATAAACCAAATCAATTTACATTACTGGCATTGACAATCTCCTGCAGACCTTAAATTTACTCTCATGCCTATTTTCAATAAATAGATAAATTAAAAAAATTAGCGCAGTGGAACAAGCTGTCAACACGGTTAGCCTAAATTACAAAAAAACATATTTCTTGTGATTTACAGTGTTTCTTCCAATAATTGGCCTGCGCTGTGTCAGAGAGGAGTTAAACATTATATTTGAAAGGTTCTCTATTCGATATTCAGAGCATCAATATAGCATCAAACAACTATTAGGTTTCCCCATCAGGTAAACACTGTTAGCCATAGTTTGCGCTGTTAGCGCCATATGCACCGTTAGCTGCACGGCTCAGCCGTCGTCATGTTGAAAGACACAGATTTGGCTTTTAGCACCTTTAAAGCCTGGAAACATTAAACCAAAACTACATCTGCATGCTATCTAGCCATGCAGATATAGTTTCCATAAAGCACGTGAACCAACTCTTTAAAGCTGAGCCTATAAAAACATAAAGCTTGCCGATAAAAGTCTGAAGCATGAAGCAAACTGTGTTCTTCTTTTGGTTTGCTGAAGTGAAACTGCTGCGAGCACACAAATCATAAACAGGAACTGCATTTTGTTTAAGCGACTCCCCCTGGGGGCCATAAAGACAGGGCCAAGGGGTTGAAGTACATCAGAAGTTTCCATCTGCTTCTGAAATGTATTGCTCTCGCACACTCTCTCCCCCTTGCCCTCCTCTCATGTCTAGGGAGGTCGTTTTTCACCTGGCTGGTGAAGCGCAGGGGGGGGCATGAGGGGGGGGAATCGGGTGGCAGCTATCCTGCAACCCTGCTCACTAAAGTCTGGGCTCCTCCCAGTATTTTTCTGCACTTGCTGCTGCTGCAGCGCCGCTTCCGCAAACTTCTACATGTGCCGCAGCTTCCTGCTGAGTCAGCATCATCAACTACCTTCCTTCTCCCCCCTTCGCTCTTCGCTTGATGTGTTTCTCAACACAGTATGTCAAGCTGCATTTCATAAAATGGGTCTGTGCCAACTCGGCTGTGACCGCGTGTGCGCGTCCGCTTTGCTCTCGCCCCTGCAGGGAGGAACTTTCGAGAACACGTCTGTAATCTCGTGTTTATGTGTGGCGGGGCGGTCCTGTTGTTCCTGTGCGCATCAAACCCTTTGCACCCTGCATACGTCAAGCAGGGACAAAATAAAACGCTGTTCTTGCTAAAAGGAAGTTCGGCCCGCCTGTAGAGGAAGAGATAAAATGCCCACACACTGCTTTTCTTGTTCCTACTTTCTTTTTCTTATTTTGCATTTCATGTAGACCATGTTTCGACCCCCAGATCGTCTCCCTTGAGGCCCCTTAACAAGGCTCCTCAAGGTGTGGATCATCACCTTTGCCAGAGTGGGAACACTATAGGTCAGTCATGTCCTTATGAAATAAAAGCATAGGGGACGAGAAAATCAGCTTGCAGGCATTTTTCCTTGTTTGGCAAGCCTGAAGAAAGCACCCGTTATCGACCCTTCAGCTCCATCAGCCCATCGTGATGCTCCAACCACATTTTCGCAGCCTATTAATACCCCATGCGTTAAAGCCTGGCCCCGCCATTCAAAAGCACATTGACAAAAGCGTGGATTAGAACTCAACCTCACTATTCCTAGAGTCCAGAGTCTAGACCATCCCATGTCCCAGACAGATTGCCCAATGGAGTTGAGGATGCTGCCTCTAATTGCCTCTTGATTACTGGACCGCAAGACAAAGGGAGGAGGAGGAGGAGGAGGAGGAGAAAGGAGGGAGGTGGGCGACACTTCATTTACTACACAGCCGGGGCGCGTTCAAGCAGCAGGAAGATTAATTAGCCGCATATTGTGATTACTTTCGTGACATCCACTCACTCCGCACGCGAGGATAGAGGAGTGGCAATTTTTTTTTATTGTGGCCCGGCCGGCATACCCCCCCCCCCCTTTCCCGGGAACCGCTCTGCCCTTTCTCCCCACTAAACATGAGAGGTGAAAACATCTCATATTTACGTTTATTCGCCTTTAAAAATGGACGCGCTCTAATGCATACGCAACTGTATATACGGTGGTCGCGAGGACTTTGTGCGTGAACAGCTGAATACATGAAAGCTGAATAACGGCACCTCTCATTCCGCATACCTGTGAAGTGCTGCAGCGTCGTGCCTTGCACCCAAAGGCTCAGCACTTGCTGCACCGACAGATTAACAGAATAATCCCTGTTCGTTGTCATGTTTCTGCCGCCACCGCTGCCGCCGCCGCCGCCCGGGTTCGCCCCCCTCTTTATCGAATAGCTGTACTTGTCTTTAGACGAAGGCATGGAGGAGACCGGAGTGGCATGTGGTGGGATGTGAGGCGGCTCTCCCCGGCGCGGCTCGCCTCTACCGGTGCCTCTGCTTCGGTTTTACGTCCGTCTCCGCTTCGGGAAGGGAAGGGCCGCTGGCTGGTCGGTTCATCCTCGGTGGTGTCGGTGGCGGCTGCGCGGAGGCCATGACGGGGGATGGCAGCGCGAGCGCAGGGTAGGCAGGCAGACGCGCGGTCGGCTCGTCCTACATCTAGCCCGGCTACATAACCCTTAAAGGGCCAGTCGACCGCTTCTTAGAGGGGAGGGTCGCCGTTTACGTTGATATATCTCCGGCTTACTGACGTCGCTCCGTGAAGGGGGAAAAGAGGGGACGCAAAGAAAAGTGTAGCAACGTGATCACATCACTGCACATTGGATGAAATTTGGCTGTAAATTAAATACCATAATAACACATTTGGTTGTATCATATATATATATTCTCTTATTCTCTTTAAATATATATATATCTATATATATATATAGATATATATATATAGATATACTGTGTATATATCTACATATCTATATACTGTATATAGATATGAAAAAAGTTCTACATCGATATCAAATGACGTGCCAGCTACTACCGGGTGTTGCCCATGACGACGAAGAGATGCGGGAGCTCTCCGTGGTGCTGATTGGCTCACCCCCAAAACGCCTGATATAGTAATAAAAGATATGATAGGATGGATGAGAGGGAGGCACAAATGAATGGTGATGCTTAGTGGCAGGTTTAGGATAAAAAAAATAATCCAAAACATGACTTACCAAATGTTTGAATGGAAGTATGATAAGGTTAAATGTTGAAATAAATCCAGATTGTTTTAAAGATGAGGTGGACTGCACTGTAGATCTCACAGAGCACATACCTCAAGACTAACAGTGAGAATCAAATTGCCCCGTCAGCCCCCAGTAGGATTAAGACAGAATCTGTAAACAGATGAAAGCTATTTTAAATAGTGTGAAGCTTTACACTTGTCCGACATCTTTTTCTCACATGGGGTTGAGCGTCAAAAAAAGCAAATGAAAAGTTGGATGTGGGAAGGCAGAGTAGGGAGCCTGGGTGTTATGTAGACACTGAATGTTCTGGAACATATTTCTCAGAGGAGCGCAGTATTTTAAGAAGTGTCCCAGTTCAGAGGTATGAGGAAAATCTCTGACGTTTGACATCTTGACGTCTTAAATGCAAAGGTTTACACAGTGGCATTTAATAGGCTGCTGGATCAGGGGGGAATTCATGCACACTCACATCTCACTATAAGTTCAGCTATTGAGGCAATAACATATGTAGACAACCGTTTAGTAATGCAGTGTATCAGTAAGCTGCAAAAAGGTATCGTTAAAGGAAGATACCAGGCGTTTTTGCACCTTAATTACAAATTCTGTACTTGTTTTAATGTTTTGTATAGGCCTGTATATCAGGGGTTAAAGAATAAGCCAACAGTTTAATTGATATTACCTGGGGTGCTAAAACAAAACAGGAAAATAATAAAAAATAGAGATATGATATTGCAAATGAACCCTTCATATTTTTCTCAAGCACGTCTGTTAATTTATATGCATACTATAAGGAAGTTGAATGAACATAATGAATGTGTGTTAAGGTAGAAAATCCATTTAAATGTCTGGTTAATTAATTAAAAGTGATGGTTAACTGTGATGCAATGAGTGTGGGATTTGATGTAAGTGGACTAAAACACCCAAAAAACGTTGCTATGATGCTTTTCCAACAATCCTGTGTAAATGCTTGCACCGCTGTAAGATAACTTAAACAATGAGTTAAACAATGTATTTGGATGTTTCACCTGTATGTGTGCAGGTTAATACACACAGGGATAAAACCACCAGAAAGAGTTGCTGCTGTTGAAATACTTTCACATCTCTTTCCCCCTGAACCATTCTGTTTCATCACAACCTTTTTCCAATATCCTCTTGCATCGCTCTCTGCCCCGAGGGCTTGAAAGAGACTGAGTAGTCTGAGGAAAAAGTTCAGGGAAGGTGTTACAGAAAGAAGAAAAACAACTTTTTTCCTTTAAACTTGAAAGCATCTGGACGAGCTGTGTTGTTATCGAATATCTCTCCTTGTGGTCTTCAGCGAAAAGCCTGCTGCAGTCCCTCATTGTATGAATCACATGACAGACATCATTTAATTCAATGATGACTCACCACCAGGTATTCAACAAGTAGCCTAAGCATCACACAGCACAAAGAAGCAATGGAATACGGAGCATTAGACTGTAATTCCTGCATTGTATTTAAAGTTGTGCTGTGGATTTATATGCACTGTTCTCTCACAACAGGAAAAAGATGTGCCACCTCACTCTGTGGTTCCCTGACAGCTGGTCTTTGGAGGGGAAACCACTAGAAAAGACAGCAACGAGTCACTGAAGCCAATGTTTGGTTAGCAAAGTAAATGTCAACCTTTGTTTCCTGTAAAAGCTCAAACGTTTCAAAGCAATGCACACACAGCTGACCACCAAGTTCTTTTTCTTTTCTTTTCTTTTTCAGTGAGTGTTCGTGAGTCCATATTCAGAGTTGAGACCATTTTGTTTTATAGAACGGTTTGATCAGAGCAAGCCAACATTCAGTTATTATCTAAAAAACATCCATCAAGTCTGGAAAATCAGCTGTTGTGTGGGAGGACATACGATCAATTCTTCCTGAAAAAGTTTGTGAAGGGCATCCGTCCCCTAAACAAAACATACACTTAAAAACAGGTGTTGAAAGGGCAAGTGTGATTGGGATATAAAATTTGAAAATTCTGGCGTTGTAGAGCAACAATATGTAACATGCCTGTCTTCATTAAGGTGTCAAACAACAGAATAAATATCATCATCAAGTGACCTTATGACCGTTGTGAATTAAGAACTCTATGGAATGTCGAACATGTTTATTGTTTGAGTTTCAAAGAAAAGAATCTTGACCTCAAGGTTGCTTGTTCTATGGCTTTCAATCATCTCACATGATCTTCTTCAGCACATTGAGGTTGCTCCGTTGTCATTGCAATGTAGATGTTCAGATTTCCTTTTATGAATAGAGGGCTATAAGAACAGCCCGTCCATGTTGGCCTATGAGTTTAATTTCAAAGTTGTAGGTCAGTTATTTCTTTTATAATACGATAAAGTTTTGCTTTAATGCAAACAGGATTTTTAAATTTGATTATTTATATACATGTTGTAAGTGTAGCGTGAAGGGGCGTTCAGTTGTAAATAAAAGAACCTTGTAACCTTGTTTGGTAGGTTTTGTTTCCTGCAAAGTGCTGATTGTGACTCGGGCTAAATAACAGGAAGTTGGTCTTGTATTTATTTCTACATCCTGCTACTTCCTGTTTATTACTTTTCTGTTAAAAAATATATATCTGCATCACAAGCTAAAACTTAACCCCTGACCTACTCACTTTTTGCATTTCCACCAAAGAGGCTAAAATGAATTCTCAGATGGGAAGTTGTGAAGTGGGGGGTCGGCGGGGTGAAATGGACCGCGTAGAGGGAGGCGGAGCTACGTGGGTGGGGGAGATGAAGGAGCGGACACATCAATGGTCATGGCAGAGGGATGAAAGAGCCCTTTGACTCCCCCACAGCTTCGCTGCATCTTTGGATTGATGTCAACTGTGTCGGTGCATGCATCAGAGAACAATAGATGCATTTACTTTAAGTTTACGTCAGCTAATAACCACAAATACAAGCTGAAAGATCTTTTTTTTTTCTCCTCCCTCATCCCCAAGAGAATCCAGCTTTGTTTATTGGAGGAGGGGCTCTTCAGCACGTGAAAAACAGAATAATAAAGTTATTAACATATCAAATGCAGTCTGTGTCGTGTGTAGATTTAATGACAGGATGCTAAGATAAAGAAAATTAGGTCAAAGCGTAATTAATGATCCTTGCTAATTAAAATGTAAAATGCTTTGAAATATAATCCCAATTAGAAAACTGCTCACTTTGATGGATTAGACGATTCCTCCAGTTGGCCAGTAGGTGGATTCCTTCTCCCATTTTTCTAACGTCTCCTTGCCTGTAGTTTTCCATAACAGTGCCGGCTTTCCTTCTCCAAAAAAAACATGTTTTGATGCAGACAAAAGGAAAAAAAATACAAAATAATCGCGGGTTAGAAGGTGATTGAAGTGACAATGTATGACTTATTTCACCTTGGCTTCATGAAAAATGTTGGTATTTGACTCCTGAGTCACTGCCACGGTCATTATCTCCATGTGTCACCAAGCAAAGGCTCCACCACATCTGTCACTGCATACTTTTGAACTGTCAGGCCCTGCTTTTGAAAATCTGCAAATCACCCCTTTCCCATGACGGGGCCTTGACAAATGTTTTTGTCTCAAATGGGGATTTTTCTTTTTTTGGGAGGGGGGGGCAATACGAGACGTCACTGTATCCAGATCCATGCCGGCATTGTGCTCGCCCACAGAGTCGGCCCGAGGTTCTGTACGGACCTGCAGCATTTTGGACCCATTATCTGAAGGGGTTTTTTGATCTTGCGTATACATTGAGCCTTTTGTGTCCATTGTTGCCTTGGTGCAACTGGATCTGCGAGGTGATATATCTATTCATCTGCGGCTGCCGTGGTCTTTCTCTCATTCTGTCTCTCACCAGGTTTTTTTTCCCCCCAGGCAGATGGCCTTGAATCAGGTGAGTCACCAGCAGAGCCCCCTCGTCTGGCTAACATCCCTGTCACAGTGAGGACTTTAACTGGAACCAACCGGCTGGGTGATGACTCAAGGTGCTGCTGCCTTAAGGTTACAAAGACATGCAGTCTCCTTCCAGCTGTGTGTTCTTTTTTCATTCAAAGAAATAAATCAAATGAAATCTCTCGAGAGGCAATTTGAGGGCAAGCAAGTTTACCAACACAAAAACGCACAAGCAATCTGTTGACATGAATAAAAATAATCTAAAAACAAAAAAACAATGGTAAGAAAAAGATGGAAAACACAATGGTTAATAGCAGTGGTACATCCGTAAGCCAACAAGTGCTAAGTGCATTTATTAATCTGTACACAGAAAATACAAACCACAACTGTTCACAAGTCTTACGCTTCTGGAATAAAACTGGACTTCCTTCGGTTGGTTTTATACACAGGCAATCTAAAAGTCTTTCTGCATGGCAACCGCATTCAAATACTTCAACATTATGGGGAATAGGTGCATCTGCTTTCTTGCTGAGATTTAAATAAGAAGATTGATGTAATCATTCCTCCTATTGTTTTAAGAAAACATTGTGAACCTATCCCTTAAAAGGGGAACACCACCAAATTCCAATATGTTATGTTTATAATTCAATCAATATCTTTTTAACATGAGCTGCTCTCTCTCACAGCTAGAAAGATAGATTTGTGTTCATTTGTCTTGACGACACCACAAATTTGAGTTTTAACGTTTTTTTGGATTTGGGAGGGAGTTGTTCATGTTCGCTTATATTTTTGGACTGTCTTAGATCATAGGAATACCATGCATGATTTTTGCATATGGGCATAGTTCCCCTTTAAAGGTGTTTAGTGAGAAATTGGGAGCATTTCACGACTCTCAACATGGAGAAGGATGAGCCGGCTGCTTGCAGCTAACAGTGCCAACAGCTGTATGAGAGCAGTGCAGAGCAGCGGCCGCGAGCTAACCAGTAGGGCAAACTCACATGCACTAACATGCATGGCTCAGCTATGTCAACAAAGCCCAGAGAAGCTAAGATAACAACACTCAGAGAGAAGGAGTGACTTCTTCCTCTGCTCAGGTAGACATTACTCCATATCTTAACATACATAATAGTTGTTTACTGCTATATTGATGCTCTGAGTGTCAAACTTAGCACCTTGAAGGGGATCATTTCAGAGATGAGGTTAACAATTCCTTGCGATTCCTGTCATTTTTAAAATGGGATGTAAACCAGCAAATTAATTAAAAAGTCAAATATTTTTTATAAAAGAGCTATTCAATGTTGTCATTCTTATCTTATTTAATTTAAGTAAGTATTAGAGGTGCTGCTGAGCCCTTTGTTACAATAAAATCTGTATTTTCACTAAATCTTACTCCGTCATCAAACACAATTCACAAGTATTTGTTGGTCTGGATGATTTTAACACTTCTGCCATAGATTATAAAAAAAAAATAGTTGGAAGACTGTATCAATGTTTCGGGAAAATTATCAATTCTTAGGTTTTTCTTGCATTGTCTTGTAACAGTTTAAGAAAAACACTTTAACTATATTGTTTGGTGCAGTGGTACACAAATCAGAAGTCAAACAGAGTTCACGAGGGGCCGGCGCTCTGATTCCCTTTTGTGGTGAGAACAAGGAGTTCCCAGAGACCCACAGGCCGGGTTGTTGTAGCTCACCTTTGATGCCTCACTAGAGGCAGGTGTTCACAATAGCAGTTCAAACAACAACTGTGTTTGAAGTGGCACGAGTTCTACCGAGGGAGTGAATGACGGTTTGATCTCTCTTTTGGCTGCACCTGAGAGACCCGCCGCTTGACCACAACTAACGGCTACACCTGCAGCGCTAAGTATCTGCCTCTAGGATGTCTTGATCTTTTCTCATCCATCTTTATCGTCCAATGAAAAACTCCCAAGCTCTTGCACATTTCGGTGCTGCTTTTTGCACTCATTTCTTCAACAACAAAATACCCGCCTTTAAGATATTTTTGTTTTCAGCTCCTTTTGTGTCCCGGGAAATGACAACATAATGACACAAATGATTAACAGCCATGTATTGGTAATGTATTGCAGCGGGTAGTAAAACTCAGGGTTTATGTGATTAGAGGGATCTTGTCTCTTTGAAGGGTTACATCAAAACAAGTGTTGAGTGACCACTGATGCCGCTGCTCGACTGTGGGAAACCCGGAGCGAGATCCATATTGCTTCAGGCGATGCAATTCCGATGAAAAACAAGCTGCCTAGAAATGTTTAGCCACTGCTCAAGATCGGGGCAGCGTGGATGAGTCACGACAGAGAGGACGAGCCGCTGCATGACGCTGCATGTGCGCGGATCCGGTCTTTCATTGAAAAAAACTTCTCCTCGGGCACAGGCTTTCTGTTTCGGTCAATCTCAAAAAGGAGTTAATCATTACTGGAGAAGTGTAATTTACTTGTCTTCATTAATAACTTTTCAACTTTGATGGGGTTTTTTGTTATTGCAGAGGAGCAACAACACCATATTTTGGTGGCAAAGAGAGGAAAAGGGTTTGAATTTTAAACAGCTGAAAAAACTTTGACAGGAGCCCAAAAACTTTTTTAACACTTAAAATAAGATGACTAGTAAGTATGTTTATTTAAATTGCATACTCACAAAACAAGAGTATACAAAAATGCTAGCTGCTCTGTGAGGCTGCAATGAGGCACTAGTAGGCTACAGCTTTGAGCTAAATGCTAACATTAGCATGCTAACAAAAGCAATGCTTACATACTGATATTAAGCAGGTTATTTACCATGCTAACCATCTTAGCTTAGCATGTTAGCATGCTATTGTTAGCTAATTTGCACTAAACACAAAGTAGAGACCTATTGGGACAAATTCAAGTTATCACAATTCATCATGAGGGAGAAACCTAATTTGATAACAATCCTTCAGCTGAGCTAGTGAGCTAAATGCCAACAAGGTCAAAACAGCAATGCTAACATGCTGATGTTTAGCAGGGATACTGTTAGCCCACGTTAGGATTGGGTGTTAGCTTGGTAGCATTTGCTAGTGACCACTAAACCATTAGTTATTGGGACATTTCCCTAAAAAACAAGATTGTCAACCTCATGGAGGAAACCTAAGTCAGTGGGAATCCTCCTCTTGGGACCATTGTACAAAATTCTTGTAGCGATATGTCCAGTAGATGTTGAAATATTCCGGCCTTGAACAAAGTCGAGGACGGACCGAAAAAAGAAAATTTAAAATAAGATGTTAAGTTAGTAAAGTGTAGTCATAAATGTCTTGATGCATGTCAAAGTTTTGAAAACTGACATGTATATCATTTCAAAAACAGTAATACGACAAAAGCAGCACAGTCTGCCGTATAAACTGCAGTGTATTCATACAAGGAATCAGCCAAAGTCTGAAACTTCACTTATTCTAACTTAAATCTCCCCTCGAGGCCTATATCCATCCCAGGGTCACTATAACCTGTCTGGGGGGGAGGTGGGGGAGTTGGGTGGATGTATGCCAGCAGTATGTGGGTGATGCAGACAAGCTTAACACCAAACTTTCCAGAAGCATAAATGTCCCCGGCACGTTTTGAGTAAGTCAAGCAGCCAAAAATCATCCGGTCCCAACAGGCCTATCAGCGTCAGGGATCTGGCCTTGCAGATCCCTCTGTAGGAACTCAATGACCCAAATAAAACTGCTGCGTAGATTACTCTCAGGGCACTGGGCCGTTTGCACCACAGTCCAGGTAAGCTATGAAATGCGACGGACTGTCAATGCTCAACGAATGAGCATGAGGCATTTATGGTTTCTGCTGATTAGACGTCTTCGGCTTGTGACGAAAAGCTCTCAAGGTATCGGCAAAGACCACCAAGATAAGAGCCCTCATGTTTTTTATTGTAGGAGTCTAGAGAAGAAGAGGTTTAGATGACAAATACCTCAGCATCCGTATCACCAGCTAAGAATGTGTCTGAATCTTATCTACTGAATAAACTCAGTGGATACTATACAAAAGGTACTTAGAGGTACTTTATCACAAACACAAGCTCCTGTCTAGACTACTACTTTTTATGAATTTCCAGACTTTGTTTCTTAACTATGACTGCTCCAGGTTTTCTACCTTGAAGAAGTTCTGGACATGAATGAATGAACGTTTAACATGAAGCCTGGCATCACTTTGACAAGATGCCGTTTTATCTTTTTAATTTCAACGTTAACTTGTAAAAAAAAAAGCCTAAAAGCACCCCGTCAGACCGAACCTGCTTATGTGATAGACAGAGTCACTCATCTCTGTCTCAGAGATGCCATCTCCACTGATAAGCCCCTCTATCCTCACAGAGAGAAAAAAAAACTCCATCACATACCTGCCTGTCTAACATTTACAACAAGAGGAAGAGTGTTTCTCTCTCAGAGTGACTGCGTATAATACTGTGGGTTTGTAGCTTATCCAGTCAGGAGTAGTGTAATGTAATGACTCCATGCAAATATTTATACTTAGCTGCCTTGAATGAGTCATCCTTAAAGCCGGCAGTGGTGAGACTAAACAAAATTGATGTTATTCCTCAGAGCTGCGATGTCACTGGTTGAGGTTTGGATACTCCTGAACTAATTGTGTGTCACTATTCCCATAATCTGCTCCAGTCATTCCCAAAACCCACACAACACAATCAGCAACCTTACCTGAACACTTCTTGGCTTTTTTCCCCCTGTAAAATCCAGCAGAACCCAAACAGCGATTGACCAATCGGAGCCCAGCAACTATAAGTTACTTTAGAAAAATAAACCTGCTCCAAGTTTTTAAGCTAACGTTAGCACCTTCGTCTTGCTCTTCACTCCAGCGAAAAGTGCCTAAGATGGCGCTACGTAAAACGCCAGTTATTCCTCACCTTCAAATCCTTTTCTCTTGTACAAGTAAAGGATACGGTCTGAAAATATGTACATTAAAGCATAGAAATAACCTCTGTGTTGCCTGCAATGCACAATAAATGATGTCATTGAGGGACATGCTAGCTTTAGTTTAAGGCTGTCTGAAATCGTCACCAATATGTAGTCCGCGATATAGTGAGTTGGCCATTTTAGTGCTGTCCGAATGTGTAGTGCAAATTATTGTACCTTATATGGTGGACTCAAAGTATTCCACAATGCATTGTGAAAAGTAGTGTACAACCCAGGCGGCAACCTCCGGTTCTGCCAAATGAAGCCAATGCGGAAGTGTCTTAAAACTTGCATTCTCTCTACTGACCAGCAGGGGGCGACTCCTCTGGTTGCAAAAATAACTCCGATTGGACATGGAATTCTATGAGAAAATGACTCTACGTCTCACTTGATTCGTTCCCTCAGTAAACATTTTAAACTTGAGTTTATGGTCTCAATCTCTAGTTTTAAGTCTTCTTCAAGCCAGCAAGATGTTTATTTTAGTCAATTATGGTCCAGTTTAAGGTAAAATGAACCATAAAGCGGAGTATGCTTTAGGGCGGGCTTACTGTGATTGACAGGTTGCTGCCACTACCAGAGACTTATACGGCGTCACAACGTCACTCCTCCGCATTCCAAAAATGGTAACTTCTGTTCATTGGTTGCGACGGTCGTATTCCAAGATTCACAATACAACCATCATGCATTGTGTGGAGGGAAAAATGGCAGCGCGATTAAGACAAATCCACGAGTAGCGAAAATAATATATTTAATGTGAGCAGAGTGATGCATCACAACACAAACGGCCACAAAGCATTTTATATTTATTATTTTGGAAAAATACGTTTATTGCCCCCACATTGACAACGGCAGCACATACAGCTTTACTACTTCAGCTCTTACCTTTCATAATAAAAGCCCAAGACATATACTCATATCACTGCTTACCAGGGTGAACTTAAATTCAATCAGAGCATTTCTGTACAAGGTAACTCAATAAGTAGCTTACAATATGTATTCATCACAAAAATGCATGTCTGTATTTTATTATGGATCGTCCACCAGCCTGACACTAAACGTTTTAATTGTGCGACAGCATTGATGTAATTAACGGCACACAGAAAATAAGTGTTTTTTTCATTTTTAATCGATGAGCTCACTAGGGAGTGGTGAATGAGACACAGCCTCAGTCTTTTAGCATTAGCCTACATCGTGTAATTTCAAAACAAATCAGTTGAAAACATCAAAAAGTCAAATGGAGACGGAGTTTTCCACCAATTTTACCGTTAGCATTAGCGTACGACAGCTAGCTACAGACGAAGCCCTCAGTCAACAGTTGTAGGCTAGAAATTAGTTGTCATGTCTACTTGTGGGTGTCAGCAAAAGCTCCAGAGTTACTCGGAATTGCTGCAGGTGTATGCTCACACAGATCTTTACAGAAGGCGTGTGTGCCTCAAGAAAAACAAAACCTATTCCACAGAAACAGACAAGTACATACTACATTCGGAGTCATATCGAAACAGATGTGCTGGCTGTGAAATACCCTTCTGAATTATTTAAGAACTACTGATCAGTTACTTTGTCTCATGCCTGGCCAGTTTAATCAAAAGGGGAGCAGGGGGGCGTCTCATTCCAGGTGAGACGAGGATTTGTTCAAGCACGAAAGAAGAAAGCGCTGCTATTTATTATTGAAAACGATTTAAGAATGATAGAAGCGAGGAACAAGGTATGGATGTCGGTGATGATTTTCTTTGTAGACAAATGTATCAAACAATCAGATTAAAGAATAAAGCCTCTTATCTGAAAACCACATTCAAAAAAGTACAAAAACACACAAAAGTCTCATTTATCCTGGAAAAACAAACCTGAGTTCCAGGTGAATTTATGAACCACTATTTTCTTTTTCGTTCTCGCATGGATTCCATTGAGGTTGTTATGTTTGTTGTTTCTGAGTGGGGTGTCTACTTCTGAGATCAAATTACACCTTAATAACCTGGATTTTATGAGACTCAAGTGCATATTTAGAGATAATAAAACTTTGAAACCGCACTACAGTGGACTCCTTTGTTACTGAAAAACCCCCATTCACCAGTGTTTTTTCGAGCCTTGAAAGGCATGTGCTAACTGGACAAACACCCCCACGGCTGTCGCCTCCACATAACGCTGCTACACAAGCGTGCATTGCATAACACAGCTCACCCCAGAATTGCCCAATACCTGCTCAAACAGCCAGGGACATGTTTTATGCATTTAGCCCTTTGTTGCGTTGGTCTTTGTGGCGCTGAATGAGCGATTGCCACTAGTTAAACATGGTTCTTCTTTCGGGGTTTCGTGCTCAGAGAGCTGATGTCATTGAGCGTTGAGCGATAATTACAGGGCACCACCAATAACACTTGCTGACATGGATACGCTGCAAACAATAAACAATGCTCCCCCCTCAGATCCATCGCTGTCCTTTGACACTGGATGTCTTTCCTGTTTCTTACTTTAAAATTCACAATAAACAATTATTATTAAAAGTTGTGTTCGATCAAGATGATTTCATATGAACTACTCCGATATTTCACAGGTAAAAGAGAACCAGTAGTTAACAAAAAGTTCTATTTTTAGTTGTAATAACTTCCATGTGCTATGAATAGCAGTCTGATTATTTCACAACGCACGGAAAGTACTAAGCAGTTGTTGAGTGTTGAGAGTCACAGAGATGTGTGTTAGTTTCCTGAGCTACAACATGGCTTTGGTATTTTTGAAATCCAAACATCTGGATTAAGTTTAGTTGGCCTTACACCACTCATAACCATATTTTAGTTTCATATCTGTTTTTAGCATTATATCAAAATTTGTATGCTGCCGTTTTGGCCAGGTCTCCCTTTGCATAAAAGGTTTCCAACCACGACATTTACCCTCTTCAATGAAGGTCAAATAAAGTTAGAATAGTCAAATACGTGGGATGTGTCCAAAATCTTATTTTAGACGATAAAAGGATTAACTGCTTTTTCTTACCTGAGGAAGATGATCCAATTTAATCCAGTGTTTATAACAACATTTGCTATCTGCTGTCCTAAGCTTCATCACGGTTAAACACACGTTCGCTCTCAGTCAAAATAACTTCCTACAGAGGAAAAGTGATCTTTGTCAATCATGTTTTCTCATTTTTGTTGTTGCTGTCACGTTCCCTTTAAATATTTAATAAGGGTTCAACAACAGATAGCCCCCTTTTCTCACTTTGCCCTTTATTTGTATGCATGTGGCGGTAGCCGAAGGTTCGGCGGTCATTGTGCATCTTGGCCGAGCGGCTTGATGGGTCACAGTTCAGCGGCGGAGCTTGAAATGAGGAGGAAAGGGGGAGGCCCGGCAAGGATGGCTGCTTCATCCCCCATCTGCATTACCTGTGTCTCTGGCGGCTGCTCTCTCACTTACAGACCCTTGGCGTCTTTCATCAGCAAAGAGCAAAAAAGTATACCACGTATAACTCCGCCTGAGCTTGAGGCCATGATGGGATCACGCACAAAAGGACAAGGCACACTGGGCTTTTACAGTCTCCCTCGGAGAGTATTAGAAACCCACAGGCTCTTTTGATCGGGTTTGGACAGGAGGCAGCATACCAGAGGCTAGAACGGGGGTCGGAAAATAGGTTTTTCCTGTGTATACATATGCGAGACAAAAAATTCCTCTGCATTAAAACGTCCCGCTTCAACGTCTGATTTGTGTAGCAGAGTTGCCCCCAGAATGCAGAGTATTTTCTTGATCTGGGCTGAGCTAAAGGGGAAGGCATGCGGGCCCTGATCCCGGGGTCACCACACTTAAAAGCCGATGTGGACACCAGCCGAGTCGAGTAAAGACACTGACTCGAGTGAGCTCGCCCTCATGCGTGCTTGTGTGTCATCTTGTTTATTAATTATATGTTTAGCTATTTAAAGATATAATTGAGCCACAGTGTTGCACTGGGTGATATGTTCCTTCATGACATCATGTGGTTTATTTTCCAAACCAACAGACAGCATTCCGCTGCTTCAAATACTCACTAGCACACCAAATGTGTGTTAGTGTGAGTGTCTGCTTTTGGCGTCTTCCCGGATATTCTGACCGAACTACGCTGTAGTGTAGTTTATTCGCTATAAACCAGTTGATGGAAACTAGCCGGCAACCTCCGGTTCTGCCGAGTGAAGCCAATGCGGGAGTGTCTTAAAAACATTCCTTCTACTAACCAGCAGGGGGCGACTCTTCTGGTTGCAAAAGGAAGTCAGATTGTATAGAAGTCTATGAGAAAATGACTCTACTTCTCACTTGATTTATTCACTCAGTAAACATTGTAAACATGAGTTTATGGTCTCAATCGTTAGTTTTAAGTCTTCTTCAACACAGCATGATGTTCATTTAGTAAGTTATGGTCCATTTAGAGTCAAATAGACCATAGAGCAGGGTATACTTTAGGGCGGGCTGACAGTGATTGACAGAGCCGTATACAGAGTCTCAACGTCACTCCTTCGCATTCCAAATATGGTAACTTCCGTTCATTGGTTGCAATAAAAAGAAAATGCCGACGGCTGTGATCCAAGATGGCGAGGGCGAAATCGTCGAACTCGAGGCTTTAAAATGGCAGGAAACAAACCAATGGGTGACGTCACGATAACTACGTCCACTTCTTATATACATGATGGAAACACACAAAATTTGCATTTCTTTTTTAGTGACGTTTAAAATTTGCTAGAAAAATGCCCACGTGGGGGTTTTACCCGGCAACAGCGACATGTTTAACACAGCACCAGTGCAGTAACTATGTACCCAGATGCCCATAATAACAGGGTTCCCATCATAAATCGCCCCCTCTCCCTCCCATTCAGAGAGGGATCCACCCCCTGTGGCTCACCAGCCTGGCAGCCCATCTTAACTCTACGACACTCCTGAACCCCAAGCCACAGAGCTTTCACCATTGAGGCCCAATGGAAAAATTAGACTGGACACTGCGAGGAAGCCCAGCTTTGTGGTCCTGGCAGGGGAATATGATTGGATAAACACACAGCGAAGCCTCAAACCGGCTCACTCAGTCAGTGCCCAGTGGTGATGTGACGAGAGGCAGGCAGTGAGGTTTTTATTCAGTAGTGTGTGTGTGTGTGTTTGTGGTGGGGGGTTGGATCTGGAGGGCACATACTGTTCCTGGAAGCATCAGTGGGTCTTCAAAGCCCAGAGTTTCACAGAAGATGGAAAAGGACGTTTATTATCCGTGCGGAGCAGGCGCAGGCAGCAGTGACATCCTCCCGTCACTGTTTATTAAAAACAGGCCTAATTATCCGTCCCAGTCCGCCTGCCGGAGCTATTTCGGTCTGTGGCGAGCAGGTGACTTGTGTTACGGCAAACTGGGTCATGTGTTCGTACGTCATCCACCCTCTAACCCGAGTGTGCCCCGCTTGTTTTTCAATTAAAGGCCAATCATTGCTGTGTTAGTTCCTGTTTTAATCTATAACCAGCTGACATCATATGTGTGTGTGTGTGTGTGTGTGTGTGTGTGTGTGTGTGTGTGTTTGTGTGTGTGTGTGACAGCTGAGTGCATTGTAAAACAAGCCACTAGAGGTATTGAGGGACATGTGCACTTCTGGATGCTTTGAAGTGGATTACTATATGGGGAGTTTGAAGGAGCCACAGAAAGTGCATTTACATTCATTCTTTAATTGAATTAACTTTTTAAATAGTTATATCATGGGAATATTCACTCGGTTGTCAGTTTATTAGGTACACCTAGTTCCAACAAATGCAGTCGATTAACAGCATGAAGACATATGATGTTCAGTTTTTGTTGAAACAAGGTGTTGATCTGTAGCAAATACAACAGTTTTATCGACGTTTGTCTGCTTGTATCATTTGAGGTAAAAAAGGCACATTTAAGAGGTGCAATTTCTGTAAATTGATTTACAAAGACATGCACAGCTGCATCAGTCCCGTCCACGCTTGTCGCCAGTTTTTCTCTTTCCATTTTGGTCATTGGCTTTGGTATGTGGGGGATTACAGCGTTATTCTTCATTCAACTTACAAATGTTGGATATCAGGTTGTTTTTCTTTCCATTTAACATTCTCGGCCTCTTTGGCTCTTTTGCTACTCGTGATCATTTTGCATCTCTTTGTGGTTTTGTGTTTATTTGTAGTCGTTCTGTGTATCGTCATAGTGGTTTTGTGTTTATTTATAGTGGTTTTGTGTCTCTTTGTAGTCGTTTTGCATTTATTTATAGACTTTTGTGTTTCTATATAGTTATTTTGTGTATCTTTATAGTCCTTTTGTATCTCATTGTAGTCGTTTTGCGTCTTTTGTAGTCGTCCTGTTTCTTTATAGTCGTTTTGTGTTTCTTTATAGTTGTTTTGTTTCTCTTCGCAGTTGTTTTGCATTTATTTATAGTCATTTTGTGTTTCTTTATAGACATTTTGTGTTTCTTTATAGACATTTTGTGTCTCTTTATCGTCATTTTGTGTCTATTTGTAGACGTTTTGCATCTAGTGGTAGAAATCCTCAAAAGGATGAACTTGACGGATATATTTCAGCCCGGCTGAGAGTAAATTCACTGATCGCAGCTTTTTAATTTAAAGTAATTTATTTAAATGTTATTGTTTTAAATGCTGGTGTGACGCAGCAATAATAACTGAAAGTAGCTCCAAATCAGTTAAAGTCTAATCGCTGAGAGCTTCTGAAATTGTAACTTATGTTGAAGCTCTGTATGTAGGCTATGCACCATGAAAGCAGGTGTAGGCTACTGTCTGCTGATTGGTGAATATAGTACATTTATTTCCATCGATACCCACCATTAAATACGATTATAATAGATGCGACAAAGTTTTGCTGTTATGGAGGCATACGTTTTGAAGTTAAAGTTTCGCATTAGACCTTAGCTCACAAAGCAGATATATTTTCTCGAATATAATTTTGACATATTCACTAAGGAACACATAATCTGCCTTTACTTTATTTTTTACCTAAGTATTCCTAAACTGTGGGTAACAATAACGGTCTGGATGGGAACTCTTCCTTTGTTTCCCTCCGTTGCAGTAAAATAAACTCATCAGTCTCCCAAATTATCTGCAGTGCCAAGAAGAAAATGTTCTCTATCTGCTCCTCATCAGGTTTCTTTTCTTCTTCTCACTCTCACTCTGATGAACTCATTTGCATGTTATTATCCCGCCGTCTTCCATGAGTGCAAATTGAATTTGAAATGCAAATCGTATAAATAATCACCACTTGGCTGCACGGCAACAATTCAGCTCAGTTTGCATCGCTAATAGCATCACCCAGAAGAAACGGGACGGAGAATTTATTTTGTATTTATCTACACACTCTCCCTGTTTCTTCCTTTCTTTGTTTTTTCTTCCATTTTTCCGCTCGTCTCTGAGATTAATTGTTTACCTGCGGATGAAAGCTCATTGGCTAGTCGTTATCCTGCCTTCGTCAAAGTAAACCTTGTGAGTGTCTCTTAACAGATTGGTGTGAGAGTTAACGTTTCCTCCAGACTCAATGCTGTCACGGCGAAACAGATGTCGGCATCATAATCACTGTAATCACAAATAAATCAAAGATGCATACGGAGGCTCATCTTGGAGTCATTTTAGTGATTTAAAGTTTGAAAACAACACAAGACATGAGGAAGTTTACTGATTTAAAAATGTTGTTGTGGTGGCAAGGTGTGATTTTGATACAAAATATAAATCAACTAATACATTATGATGTACTATTATAGAGCAAGTTAGCCAGCACTATACAGTAAAAACTCATTAAAACGAGATCCAGCTTCACCCGACTTACAGAAGCGTAACTGCATTGTTTAAATGGCTTTCTGAACTTCTATCTACCTGCGATCAATTCATTGTTTTTAAAAAGACTAACGCGTAGATAATTGATTGACACATAATCATCTGTAGGGATTATAGAAATATGGTGCTGATTAAAGAACTGCATGACGTAAGTCACATTTATCTTACAGTTGTTCATCACAGATGTCACTAATAGAGCCGACATGTGTGTCAGTGTTTGTGACAGAGACGAGCCTCCGTCCGTGTTTAGACAGGCTTGTCAGGGAGTCCAGCAGTAAAGCTGATGGCTGGTTTTTGCTTTTTCAGGTGGAGCCACAGACAGTCGCTGAGGTCAGACGGAGACGGCGGCCTCCCGGACCCACTGCTGCTTCCTGTCCTGCCTCTGTTGTCCCAGTGGAGCTTAACATTATCAATACATCTTCTTACACTCAGCATTTAGTCGTGAGCCATCATTCGAAACTGTATGTCAAGTCAAGACATGCAGCCTAAAATCACAAAATGAATGCTACTTATTATGAAACACAAATTCTCCATATCTACGTTTAAAAAGCATAAGACAGTTTTGTTTGGGGGTTATGTTACAGCTCGTGAAGCTACAAAGACTTCATGTTTGTAGAGCTGAAAGTATTTCTCATGTAATTGAACTATTTTGAAAAACAATCTTCTAAAGCTTTAAGCTAAAATGCGCCAAAATTCAGTTTTGGTTCCAAATGTTAAAGTTTGCTGCTTTTCTTACTCCCCTACAATTATAAACAAAATATCTTTGGGTTTTGGAACAAAACAAGAAATTTGAAGACTTTAACTTGGACTGTGTTTGACACAATTAACTGTGGGGGGGGATTACATATTAATCATTAATATACTCATTGCAGTACTACACAGTTGATTGCTTTTGTTTGGACGGCACAACAGATGTTTCCTAGCCAACAATTGACACATTACTACAGTCGGTACTAGCTAGAGCATGTATTTGTGCAAGTTGTCATGGTTCAACCCCAATTTAGAAAATTGGAAACAAGCCAGAAGCCAATAAGAGGCAAGGAATGACTTTTACACACAAACTTAGTTATGGAAATAAATAAGAATAGCTGGTGCAACTCATTCCAGGTGTGTTGGTTCATGACAGTATTTTAAAAGCTTTCTGTTGGATGGACGAAAACAAAGATGAAAAAAAGCCTCTCAATAATAATGTTTGACCTCCTGACCGTCCATTTCCATCAGTTACCCCACAGGGCTCGTTGCTGTTTCCATGCACATCCCGCTCTGTGTTGAATCCCTGATGACTCAAAGCTAGACTCAGTAAATCTCCCAGTGGCACTTTGGCTGGCCTCTTGTCATATGATAAACTGCACACGTGTGATGTCTCCTGGAGTAAGTGGCAGTCTGTGAGCGCTGAACTGAAGGCTGCATGATGAGGTAACGCTTGTCTGCACAGTTATTGTTGGAAAGGAACCATAGAACCATCGGAGAGCTGAGACTGCAACGACCCGATGAGCTGAAACTTGTGCTGCAGATATACTCTATATTTTTGCACTATAGTAGGACTGTCATGAACAGCAACAACGCCATAACAGAGTTGTCACAGCTGTATCATCAAGGCTGTTAAACTTACAGCTAACGTTTGTTGAGGTTAATTTCTTGCTTGGCTCAAGCTTTCAAATCCAGATTATGTTGTATTATGTAGAAAATACAGTGGAATTGATAACAATTGTCACATCAGTTGAAAGTGGATTTAAGAGCTGTTATTTCTGTAAATTGATTTACAGCTGCATCATTCCCATTCATGCTTGTCACCATTTTCATGTTTTTCTCTTGCCATGTCGGATTACATCGTTTCTTTGGTCCTTTTGTGTCTTGTGATCACTTTGCATCTGTTTGTAGCTGTTTTTGCGTCTCTTTGTAGTTGTTTTGCATCTCTTTGTTGTCGCCATGCGTCATTTTGTAGTTGCTTTGTGTCTTTTTGTAGTCGTTTTGCGTCTCTTTGTAATTTGACGGCTCTTTGTGGTCCTTTTGTTTCTCATGATCACTTTGCATCTATTTGTGGTTGTGTGTCTCTTTGAAGTCCTTTTGTGTCTCTTTGTGTCTCATGATTGTTTTGCGACTCTTTGTGGTCCTTTTGCATCTTGTGATCATTTTGCATCTTTTTGCAGTCGTTCTGCATCTGTAGCTGTTTGGCATCTCATTGTGGTCATTTTGCGTGTCTTTTTCACTTTGTGTCTTTTAGCTTTTGATGGTGGTTTTGACATGGTTACCATTTTCTGCCATTGGCTGTGGCACAGGAAGATGCTATGCTTATTGTTCATCCCACCTTCAAATTTTAGGTTGTTTTTCTAACCAGGAAAGACATCTATCAATGAGGGAAAATAATCTGAAAATTAGAGACAACCTCTAAATTCACAACTGTCACTGTTTGTTCACAGATTAAACAAAAAAGATACAGCATGTTGATTAGTGACCTTTAGAGTTGTGAGTAGGTGGATTTTATTACTTTTGAGAGAGAGCTGACTCCAGTATTTATGCTAAGCTAGGCTAATTGCCTCCGGTCTCATCCAGCACTGGGAGAGAAAGCAAATATTACACCACAACTATTCCAGTAGAAGCAAGTTTATCCCCAGTTTAACACGTTGCAACATGGCTGATTTGTGCAATTTCACAGGATTTGTTGGTATCAAGTCCAATTTCTGAAGTAGTTATCCTTTGTTGCCGTGTACCTGTTAGCATGTTGACAAAGCATAAAACAAAAGAGCAGCTAGGGCACTAATAAAACGTTCTATCAATCTCTTGCTCTCGCTATAGTGGCATCACCCTGCTGAACCTCGCAGTGTGACGCATGGAAAGCAAACATTTAAACCTCATTTGGGTGGAAAAGCTGGAAAAACAAAAACATCATGAGTAAACAAACTTTGTACTCCATTCATCATCAACACGGCTGTGCTAGATTTCACATCTGAGTGACGTTGGGGCAAAGGGTTAGTTGTCCAGTATCTAGCTTTCAGTCTGGTGCATGTTCACAAGTATCGACTGAACTCTCCTGAGGCACAGAAAGAACAAATGTGCCGGTTTTCTTTCTTCTTCTTTTTAAACAGGAGACGTTCCCTCAAGAAAACGCTCGCTGTCAGCTCAACGTCCCTCAGCACCTCTGAGAACGCGTTGTGCTGTCAGTCTGTCTGTGGATGAATCCCCTGGGATAGTCCGGAAGACGAGATGAGTGTGAGATACGTGACGAGTGCAAAGGTCAGAGGTCGGGGGGGTTGGGGGGGCCGCAGGGTTTGGGCGCTTAAACTTAAACTATATACCCGCGCTGCCTCGCGGACGCCACAGATTCAGTCATGCGAGCATGCATGCGGCTGCAGAGCAACATGTAAACATGAAGTTGAGCTGTTTTAGTTATGGACGATAAAGTCAGAGGTGTTGAATGAGAAGCTATCATTTTTGTTTCTACTGATCATGGACGGATCATGAGACAACAGTTCCCCGAGCCAAAGCATTTGTCCTACATAGCTGCAAGACATCCAGATGTAAAGATGCACAAAACAATGCAACTTTGTTGTAGTTTTGCATCTCTTTGTGGTTGTGTTGCATCTTTGTGGACCTTTGGCATCTTTTTGTATCAATTCTTTTTCCGTCTATGTCCTCATTTTTTGTCTGTTTGTGGTCATTTGCTGTCACTTTGTAGTCGTTTTGCATCTTTCTGTGGTCTTTTTGTGTCTCTTAATACTTGTTTTGCATCTCTTTGAGGTTGTTTTGCGTGTCTTTGTGCTCATTTTGCTTTTTTGTAGTCATGCATCGCTTTGATGTCATTTTCCGTCTTTCTGTGGTCTTTTTGTGTCTCTTTGTGGACATTTTTTCATCTTTCAGGGGGCAATTGTGTCTCTGTTTGGGGCGGTTTTGTGTCTTTATGTGGTCATTTGCCTTTTGTTGTCATCTTGCATCTCTTTCAGCGACATTTTGCAGGCCCTGGCCACTTGGGCCCCTGGGCCTGTGCCCAGTAGTCCCATATTCCACCCGTGATGACCATCATACTTAACGGCTTGAATGCTGACCTTGCTTTATGGTTATATCCAGAAGGGTGTAAATGAGTCATCAAACGAGGTGCTATTTACCTCAACGACCCCTTTGTCTCTCGTTCGGCCTCATGAGTCAACATCTCATTGAGCTATATTGAGATATACGGTGACATATGTCATGCTCATTCATTGTGTTCCCTCCACTGTCTCCAAGGACTACCTTTAACAAGGTAGGGGAATACCTGTTCTCTCTTGTGCTTTAAGTGGTTACCTCTCAGGTTACTCTCTCCATTGGGGGTGAGGCTCTTTCCCACAGTACGTTCTGTCCTCCATGAAACATTGGAAACCGGACACTCCTTTCTCCTCAATCCAGACTGAAGAAATCGGAGCACGCAGGGAGATCATCTTGGAGCACGCAGGGAGATCATCTTTCAGCTCCCACGTCTGACTCCGGGTTTACCATGAGAGGGCCACGCCAGGTTCAGGCTTGTCAGCTCTCTACTCTAGCTCAGGTAGTATAATCCATGACCTTTGCTGAACTGTCTTCATGTCGCTCAGCTCACTTTTTGACAGCATGAGGTGTAATTCTGATCTTTAAAGCAGAGAGCCAACAGAAAAGTGCAGTGAAGATGTATTTATCCCCACCATATCAAATATCAAGAGTGAAGCCTTTTTTGCTCTTCGTATCTACAGTAAAACTAGATCACAGCGGAAGCTGGATTAAAGCCAATATAAATATACTAAAGGATATCAATAGGGTTGGGCGATAAAAGACAAAATCTTCCATGATAAAGATGATAAATGTTTTGGTTGTGACCATTAAATGACTAGTTTCACTTTCAGAATTTGATCAATTCAGTTCAATAACATTTTGAGAGTCTCGAAGAAAGTCTAGACAATTTAATTATTTTATCCCCATTTAAGTTAGCATACAGGGCTAAACAGGAAGTTGGATGCCTTATATGTCTCTTGTGCACATGCTTTCTCCAAAGACGCACAAGTGAGATAGCCAACATGGTGATGTACTGAACATATGTAATCAACCCTCAACGAACTGACTCATTCTGACAGTAAATAATTGAATATCATAAACCATAATAAGCCCTCTGGTTTCTTTAGGGTTCGTCCTAAGAAGAATACTCTTAAAACTTGAAATTGAGCATTATTACTAAATATATATCATGATAATTATCAAATTGAATGAATATAAAAACATCATATGACATCGTCACATTTTGGAATTTTTAATAGTGAAAAACATATTTGCTATTTGAGCCGCTACAGAATTATTTTACAGACTTTTTTGGAAATTATGCCTCAGTTTAATAAAGTTTTTTTTTGTCAAACTACTGTTTCTATGGTCAAGAATGAACTCAAAATGAATGAGCTCATAATAAAATAGATTAAACGTATTGTTGTATGTATCATATTTTTGTTTTTTACTATGCCAGGCAGAGCATTGTAGTGGGAAACCATGTATTTCACTGCATAACGTAGAGATATATTGAGTGTGTGCCAAAATGGCAACACAGCGTAGGTGCTATGGAGCAGCAAAGTTGTCCCTTTGTCCTTTTCATGGAGTCTTTTCTTTACAGTTGTTGCAAGTTGAAACGTCAAGAACTAGTGACACTTAGTGAGTGTTAACGTGCGCTCCATCCAAGCTTCAAAAGTGTAACTATCTTGCAATCCATAATTCCCAATCTAAATATGTCAAACAAGATAGTTTTTTACACTTTGAGAACACTGCATTCACCAAAAACACAGTCAGAAATGATGGATTTCTGGTTGAAACACAGCTGGTCTTTAGCTCAGTTCAGTCCGTCACGGTTCAACAGGTGTCTTTACCATCAGACATTTCAGTCTCAACACCAACACTCTGCTGCGTTTCACCCACTCTGAAAACTCAGCTTCAGCCTCCCTCTGTTGTTATCAGAGCTTCTGTGTGCTTTGTTTACGTAGCCCGGCCAGCCATATGTGCTTTTTAGTGCATGTTAGTGGATGTGAGCGTGCCTTTGTTAGCGCTGTTATCACTGTTAGCTGCTAGCTGCTGGCTCAGCCTTCACCCTGATGAGAGTCGTGGAGGCAATAGATATTCTTTGAGTATATCTAATTTATGTTGCATTATATGCCTACTTCTACTCCACTACACTGCATTTATAAAACGCCAATAGTTTTTTTATTCATACATTTTGATTTTACATTCAAAATGTATTAAATACAAAGCATTTTTTTAAATAAAGGCCCCTCAAGTGTTGTCAGTTGCACTGCTGATTAGACTTACTCAAGTTGGAGTTATGCAAAGCTATGCTGGTATTTCCATGAGGTCATCGTGAACTTTTGAGAATCATAAGTTGTAAATTGCCCCGCAAACAAAACTAGAGAGAAATATATACGTATATATATATATATATATATATATATATATATATCTTGTTTGCACACAATAATGAATGCATAAATAAAACTGGGAGTGTACAAATTATTATCTTGTGTGCATAAGATACAAATATGCTAAGTATTGTGTACTTTTACTCTAGTAGAATGTCAAATGCAGGACTTTTACTTGTACACTTGTATTTCTACACTGTGGCATTGGTATTTTGACTAAAGAAAAGGATCTGAGTACTTTCTCCACTGCTGCAAGGAAGACCATATTTTTGTGCTAAGAAGGTCTTTGTGACTGATAAACCCACATCTAGGGATAGAGCACCATGTAAACCAAACTTCACTTAGTATATCTGCCTTTTAATAGTGACTAAAGACTAGAATTCCTCGCTGAGGTTTAAAGTAATTGAAGTCATAAAACAATCAGACATTTTAACCAAACCACCTATGGGAATAAGAGGGACATTTTCGTTTCTATTTGGATGCTTTTGCTTGTTGGAGCTGATTAAAACTGTGGAGCAAATAATGTAACCACCTTTTTATTTCCCACTACATCAATGCTGACATTGCATGTAATGGATTTACAACATCCGCCCCGCTATTTTTTCCGACCCAACGCCCCTCTGGCACAGCACCAAAAGTCTGGTTCTTGAAACAAAGAAGGAATCTTCTGCTTCAGCACAATGGGGATGTTTTATTTTCCGGTGGAGATGCATACGCACAGTGTATGTGGGTTCTGTGTGTGTGCTTATACATACATTCCCAGGTGAATGTAGAAGCCAGACAAGAAACAAGACGTTGTTAAGGGAAGTGGATTTCTGGAAGTGAATATTTGACACCTGCATGTGACTTTGTGAGTTCTGTCACAGATCAGAGTGTGTTCCAGAGAAGGGTTAATCGATGCTGTCCTTGTTGTGGAGTCTGTTGGTTGTAGGGTTAAATGTCAAGCAACAAGAACGAACTTTGGATTTTTATGAAATCAGATCAGTTCATTGAAAATAAGCATTTGTTCAATATGTTTTCATCTAAATCTTAAACCTACAATACATAAACTTAGAGGCTAAAAATTACCCGACGGGGCAGCATTATTCCACCCCACTCCAATAAAAACAATGACATCACCCACCAGGCACAAAGACATGCCATGGACTACTATTGTATCTCAGACGCTACAAACTGGTTTCCAGCATGAACTCATTCTGGATGAACATAAGGATTCCTGGTTTCCCTCTTTAAGTGCGTCTTGTTCCTGCTGATGGGGGCTGCTGAGAGGGCAGAGGAGTACATGGGAAACAAGCTTGTTAATTCAACCTACAGCAGGCTTTCTATGGGCTTCTCTTATACAGACAAAAGGAGGCGAAAACAAAAACCAACTGGCTTTTTCTTTGGTTTTGTTATGCAGTAAAACCGACCAGTCACTGAAGCACATTCCTCACAGTGTGAACAGTATTGACATGTTAGTTAAAGCTCAGATGATAGATAGGAAACTTTACTGTGTCTTTTGATTCATGTTGGTAATCTCATGCATGTTTTTTACATTTGATTTAAGATAAGCTATATCATTTGTTCACTGAACCCCTCATTGAAAGAGTTTGTTGTGTTTTTGCTGTATTTTATAAAATATAAAACCCAAAACACAAGTACAACAGTGTAAATACTGGCTCAAACTGCTCTAACGTTCGCCGCAAATGTTAGCATGTCTGGCTAACTAGCTAACGACCTACAGTATTAATCGAGCGTAACTTGTGAGGCCAAGGAGAACTTCAACTAGAATAGTTTGTTGGCTTGCACGTTACATTGGGAAGCCTTTCTCAAGACTAGCAAATCCACTGTGTGGTATCTCCCAGTCCTGGAAGCTATCCGGCTAACATTAGCAGCTCTGCTAACGGTCACCGAACACATAGCACAGGTTTCCATCCAGATGTATCCCAGTTGTTGAAAGAATATTGGTAGTTTCAGGTACTAATTTGAGGAAGGTTACGTCAAATCTGTGTGGAGCGTTTTAATCAGACGCTTTTTTTGTTTCTTCAGCAGAGCAGAAACTGCAGTGGACGTCGACTTAACATGCTTAATCTACGCCATTTATTCGCTAAATCCGTTACTAATGCACCTTTTATATTTCAAGATTTTATTTGCGAATCTTTTGCTTTTCCACCAAGGTTTTTTCTTTATGTGCAACTTGAAAATGCGAACAAAAGCAGTTGGCTAGAAACACACCTAGAGTTAGCCTTCATCCTAAAAAAACTTTTGTCTTAATGCGATGACAACAAATATAAACAGCAACGTAAGCAAGGCAGAAGCGTACAGCAAACAGGGTTGTATAACACTTTTCTACGTTAGCATAATTAGCTTGCTAGCTATAGTTGATCCAAATGTTGCACCAATTGAAAATTGACGATTGCTGGCTAGAAGCTGCTTAAGTCTTCTACATTTAAAACACATGTTGACAATAATTTAGACTGCAAAATGACTTAATGTGATTTCAGTTAAAGTGTTAATGAAAAGGAGTGTCTGTTTTTGCTACTCTCCAACTCCCAACTGATTTATTTGTGACATTCAGGGTTGACACTCTTGTCCTGACTTTATCAGATCTAAAAGGCCAAGGTCAGTTGATCGTCTGGCTGTTTAGTTTACACTGAAACAAGCTTTGGGATGTTTCCTAAATAACATGCACAGGTTGGCGGAGGCAGTAGCTCTTCTGGACACGTGTAACCTTTAAAGAGGGCATAACGGACAGGGGATTTAATATTATAATCCAGAAAAAGGGTACAGATTTAATGCTGCATCATGAAAAGATTTATCCCGAGTGGATGAATTGTTTTGGTCAATCTTAAAATCGGCTGTTGCGTCCAGGAGATACAGCATAAAGCCGTCACCCCTCGGCCGGTTTGTTGACAGTGAAAACGCGTTTGTTGACTTCAGATGTCCCCCGGGTGCTCTTCATGTTGTCTGGGATAAAGACTGAGCACCAGGAAAGCCGGGCCAGTGACCTCAGCCACCGGCCTGAGGCTAGAGGGATTTCCCAGTGTATAAACAATGGTGTGATCCCTTTGGGTTCACAAATACACACATATATTATGTTTACGGGCCACGTGTCCAAGCAGAATGGATGAGCGAGATGGAATCCAACTCCTGATATTTTCAGTTATATTTTCCCCAAAATTCAGTTTTGTTTGTATTTAGCTTTTCCTTAATATAAATAAATATTAAATAAAGCCTTTTTAGGTTTTCCAGTGGTGGTGATATTCACACCTAGAGATTAACTGATTTGCAGAAAATTACTTAGCAACAATTTGCTTCTTTTCTCTGTCTTATATTATAGCAAATTCAATATCGTAAGGATGAACGACTAAGAGCAAGGGCCACAAAGCTGACCTATAACAAGGCTATAGATTTATTATGCATACAGTGTATATGCTGTGTGCTGGGATAAATAGTGAATGGGTATGTATTAAGCTACTTTCTATAAATGAAGTGGGTGGTTGTGTAGAGTTTATGCATGTATACATGTCTATACTGCGCAGCATACATTCGGCAAGGATATTTTTGATGATTTTATATTTTTCCTACCGTCAACAAAACCAATAAAAACATAAAAAACAAAATTTTGTCAATTCAATTGACAGACAATAAATTGCCAAATATTTTGATTATCAATTCCTCATTTCAGTCAAACTAGAGTACAGAACATGTTCTGGTTCCAGCCTCGAAATCGCTGTGATTTTCTGCTTTTTCTTGTCTTATATTATGAAAGAAAGATAATTTTGGGTTTTGGACAGTTAGTCAGACAAGACAAGACATTTGAAGACATAAGCTTGGGCTCTGGGTAGTTATGATGGGTATTTTTCACAACTGTTTGATATACTATAAACTAAATAATCAGCAGATCAGTTCGTATTGAGAATAATAGTTGCAGACAACCAGTTATTTTTGTACAAAAAAAACAATTTCATCCCAGTCATTTCCTCAAACGTGAGAATCATTTGTGTTTTTCTTCTCTTTATCGTCTCGTTTCATTGTGGCTGAGTTGCATTGTCTCTGTTTCCTGTCAATCAACTGCTACCGGCACAAAGAAACTGCCAGAATGTGTGCTGAAAATTTGGGTGTCTTTGTTTTGCTGGAACAAGAAGTTAATTTCAAGCTCGGTTTGACACAAAAAAAAAGAAAAAAAGATAAGAAATATGTTAATATAAGAAAAGCCTGCTTTTTACATATGACAACATATTTGGGGAGACTGTAAACTAAACGCAGACAGAAGTAAACAGTCGATAAGCGAAGAGCAAGCCTTGAAATTTGGATGCTGAGACAGCTCGGTGAAACAAAGCTGCATCTGTTCTCCTGCAGAGGCGGATGTGAGAGAGGCAGGGGAGCAGGTATGAATCCCCGCAGGCCTCCACGCGCTCACTCTGCTCCCTCCTGCTAAACCTCTGACCAATATTTCATTGATTTTTGTGACAAGGTAGAGAACGGGTTTCAAAGGCATCTCATCCTCAGAGCTCTAACCTAAATGTAGCAGCGGTGGAAAAGGCTTGAGGTTGTCGTGCCGGTGGGACTCTGTGGTCTGGCTGTGCTTTGCCGTCTGGTTAGAAACAGCTGCCATGACCCACTTCTCTTCTCCATGTGAAGCTCATCTCTGGATCTGATATCTGGTGCGTTTCATCTTTATGATCTCCTGCAGTTTGGACCTCAGCTGAACGTGTCTGCACATAAAGGGCAGTTGAGTCTGATCGATGTACTGTGAACAGTGGTGGAATACAACTAATTACATTTACTTAAATATACTGAACATTTAGTACAATTTTCAGGTACTTAATTTTGGAGGCAAGTGTACTTTTTACAGCACTACAATACTGCTGCACTTACATTTAATTTGACAGCTTTAGTTACTTTGCAGATTTAGATGATTAATACAAAACATAAAGGGGACATATCATGCTCATTTTCAGATTCATACTTGTATTTGGGGTTTCTACTAGAACAAGTTTACATGCTTTAATGTTCAAGCTACACATTATTTTCCTCATACTGTCCGTCTGAATAAACTTGTGTTCCCCCTCTGTCCGAAATGCTCCGTGTTAGCGCCTGTCTCTTTAAATGACTTAGGTGAAGACATGTTTTCTAGTTTAGGCAGCCCACAAAAAACTGACTGTGTTTTCACAGTCTGTGGGTTGGTAGGCCCTCCAGATACCCAGATGTATGTGGACAAGGACTGAAAAGGTGATTTGTTTTTGCATGATATGACATTATAGTTTAAGCTACCCAGCAGTACATAAATAAAGTTGTACAAGGTGTACCCATCTTAAGAGCAGTCGGTTAGTGTATGCATTTGGGAATAAAAGACGATATATCACACGTTTAATTAAAGGTTAAAAAATAAAGTTTAAAAGTGCATTCAGCAAGTTGAAAAGTCTGTTCCAATGCGTCCTACTTGGCTTAACTGGTTGGAAAGCAATAACAAAACTACAACATATTTTCTTCCTCATAATAAGGTTAGTTCACACACACACACACACACACACACACACACACACACACACACACCTGTGATAATAAAATGGAGCTCCTGGTGCAGTCTGATTACATCATTTAATGAAAATTCTCGTAAAAATGCCCAAAAATGTTTCCTAAGGTTCCAGTGAACCTCAGAATTCCTGCTTTCTTGAGACGGTGCAAAGGAGACACACAACCATTGACGAGACATTTGAAACCAGTCAGAGACAAACACCCAGAGCGAGAGATGTTCTTTAGACTGGCATCGGCTGCGACAGCGACAACAGCCGTGGTTTTCTCGTGTTTTTCATCCTTGTCATCCGAGAGTCATCCATCTCATCAGCCTAAACTTCTGCCAGATTACAAACAAGTGACGAAGACTTTAGTTTGACCTCAACGTCATGCTGCTGTGAGACGTCTTTATTTTTTACCTCATATCTCTGCAAACAGCCCTTTGTGTTTCTTGCATATGTCCTCCCCTCCCCCCCTTACAGAATTTCTTTGAGATCCACTTAAACGTTCTGCAATTCCTGTGGAGCACGGTAATAAAAGGGCTCACGTTGCCCTTGTGTTCATTCACCAGAGACGTGGTACGGCAAACAAACAAGGAGAGGGAAAGGCTAACCCTGTTGTTTGGAGTGAACTACATCCTGTACAGTATAATCCCTGAACGCAGGTCTTTTGTTGGGTAGGGCTGAGCTGACTGCAGGGCGTGGTGGTATTACTGTACCGTACCTCGACAGAGCTGTCAGGGGTGAAATACAGCTCACACAAAAACCAAGAGAAAGAGGAGATGGGAGCACCAGGGAGGCTGATACGAGCCAGTCTGAAAACCCTGAAATAAAGGCTTGGTTGTTTTGTCCTGAAAACACCACATGGCATTATAGCTCAGACAAAAAAACAAAAGGCCTGCAGTCGACAGGCCTCAACAAAATCAGGTCGTTTCATAATGGGAATGTTGTATCCCAAATGACGGAGGAATCCAGCACTCGGTGCGGCAGTGATTTACCGTTAACGCCCCTGCAGGCTGGAAACGGGGCGAAGGGACGGCAGTGACGAGCGAGAGAGCGGCTCACCAGACGGGTCGTTATAACAGGACGTGGTCACACATCCAGCTGCAGAATTGCATAATGTGAGAATAGGAAATTCTGCTGATGAACTGTCTATTGTTCCAAAGTGCCAAAATAAACAGAACATGGGCTTGTCTGCCGGCTGGTCTGAACAACAGCGACACGAGATGGATGTAGAGAGGTCCCTTGTGCCAGAGACGATTGTAAGCCATTTTGCGTGTTTGATTGCTATGTGGTCTATTCTGACTGCAATGTAAACAAATTTGCGTGAATATGGATTTGAAGCCAGGAGAGCGTTTTTTGAGACCGGTGTACCAAAATGTTGTTGGGTTTTTTAAAGTTTTTTTTAACGTTTGTGACAGGTTTTCCTGTTGCGTTGTTTCAGTACATATTTTACGCCAAACGCCCCTGAGGTCTGTCATAAACCCTCTAAAACGAAGTGGTTTTGTTGCCTTAACATAACCGTTTCCAGTTTCACAGGACAGAAGTGGTGTAAAATGAGCCCATAAATGCATCATAATGACACATCGAAGTGTTGGAAATGACGTGCTATCTATATGCTTTCCCCATGACACCGGGTTGCATTACAATAAATAGATTTCAGTCAAACTACAGCAAATGGTTACACAGTTAGATTGGAGGAAAAGGCTCCGCTCTTTCAAAGGAATCTGATTGAATATGATTGGACGTTACAAATCAGCTGGAGGCCAGACAGCTGAAGAATAAGCCGGTGATTGTGAGACATGAACGAAGCAGCAATCAGTTTACGTCTGAAAGAGCACAAAAAGAACTGCAAATCATCATGATTAATAAAAAACAACTTGAAGCTGACAAGATGAAGAAAGCTAATTTGACCTATTAATTCTTTTTACAAGTTGTTTTGGCCGAAGTATCTGCAGTTGGAGTCAGCATGATTTGGGCCCATGCTGCTGAGAATGGCTGCCAACTACCGTTCAGCCTTAATGGGACCCGACTTTTGTACACCAGTGTGTGTAATATTGATGAGTTAAGTCAAGACCAAATATTCTAATTGTATAGAGGGCTTTAACAATCTGTAGAAAACAAACAAAAATAACCCTTTAAACTGTTTTAACAGTTTACGGCATATCGGACTTTAGAATAGGGGTGTTGTGATATACGAGTATCGGCAATAACATGATATTTAAAAAATGAAATATTGATAACATAATAATACACATATTTTGAGTTTAATTAAATTGCCAAGAAGAGACAAAGTGCACATTAAACAAATATTGTGATAATATTCTTAGTCACAATAACCGTGTAGTGAAAATCTGAAATCGTGAAAGCCCTGCCTTAAATACTGTATACGCAAAATACATACTCTGATAAATTCATTCCTTTAATGAAATTTGTTTAAAATATGAAAACATACAATATCCCGAGAATTGCCCTTTAAGTGTAAAACATTATTGGGATTGAATTACTTTTGTTTCATGGGTAATGTACATTGATTATCATAACAATGTACAGCATTAGCAGCTGATTGTGCTCGACTGGAAAGAGGAGCTGAAGGTTGTTTTGGACTTCTTGAAAGGAGTTTATTATTAGAAAGCTCGTCTCACAGTCCTCGAGGGGTTTCGTTAGCCCCCCCTCCCACGACTCTTCTCGCTCACAAACAAACACCCTCGCTTAAAGCGCAACGTGGCCTCCTCACTGTTCGTGTGGATAACGAGATGAAATGTGGTCTTGGTAAGCGGGTGATGCCGGTCCGAGTTCAGCAGCAGTAAAGCCTCGTCGGGGGAGGGGGGCCTCATGCAGGCGGGTTATATCAGGTCAGGATTGGAGCTGGATCCCCTGCAGCGTCCGGCGGAGTCGGTATCCAGCCCTGTTTCCATTCCAGACGTCCGCTCGGGGACCAGCTCTGGTGGAATTGGTTCAGCCCCAGGTAGCGGTGGATGAGGAATCCATACTTTCAGCTAAATAGGGAAATCTGCACCGCTGCTCAGCGCAATAACCTCAGCATCAACGGTGAAAACCAGACATGTAGGGCTCAGACAAAAGGTTGGCTGTTTGCTCCTTTTGTGCCTTTTTATGGAGCTTTTTCCATCACAAAAACTTGGAACTTTTAGTATATTTTATTGCAGTTGAACTGGAATGAGCTTTTGGCTAAAGACGCAGACCAAATGGCACACGGTTTAAATTTCCACACGGTGTATTTCATGCACAACAAGGATCAGGACACATCACGTCTGACTCAAGCTCCAGTTGTTTCCTTCACGGCTTTGAAATATGAAATGATTTACAGCATGGCACATTTTTACACCCGCATTGAAACTCCACCGAGCCAGAGGAATACAAATACAAACATCACGCGTCCAGATGAACTCAAACAGCGGAAAACAAATGGTTTAGTCAGGCACTGAGCCTTCTCCTGCACATTCTTTCACCAAATGGGTTTCTCATCTGTCTCTTCTGCAGCATCTGTTGCTTGGAAATCTGAATACAGCATCAATCTGAGGTGGTAAAAGTTTCTGGAAATGTTCTCGCTGCGTGTGAGGGTGCAGAGGTCTGCAGGGCATTCGTTCTGTAAATGGATAGTTTGGAATTTCATAAGGGAAAGAAATCAGAAGAAAAAATGTGATTGTGGTGACTTGTTATAAAAGCTGATTCCAAGTTTGCAGAAAGAAAATATAAAAACATTCTAACGTGAACCATTTTGGAGCAACATTTCTGTCACAGGCTTTAAACTCACAATATTAAACTCTGTACTCCACAAACACGGGACACGTCCATATTTGATGAAATTCATCTGTAAAATGAAACAACTGACACAAGTACCTGTTAGAAACAGATAATACTGGACAGACAACATCAAATATAAAATGTCTATCAACAAAAGAAGTTCAAATAAAGGAGGAAAGATGAAACATTGTGGGACAAAATGCTTAACATAGAAGGTTATCTTCAGGCTGAATAATGCATTTGTATGTCTACTGTTTACATGGGCCTCAGCTCAACTATGTGTATTGTTTTAATGTCTTTTCAGACACACAGGCCTTTGACCACTCGTGACCGGCTGATGAGCTGATGGAAACCGCCTTTTGCTGATTGCTTTCCTTCTGATTGGCCGTTGCTCATTGTCTGATTTAGAGTCTAGAGTTATGTGGTCTGTCAGCCCGTTCTCATTCCCAGGGAGTCAAATGCCGCCTGATGCCTGCACACAAAGCACCTTTTAGTGTCCGAATGAGACGCACTGGGCTTTCCAGTAACTACAATGATAACCCTCTGCATCATTATTAGACGCTCATTGAAAATGAGTGTGTGATGACGTAGTATGAAGACAGAAAAAAAAACACACAGGACGGATGGGTCAAACAAACACAGGACCTTCAACCAGTGTTGGTATCCCAAAGTCATTTTGGAGGTACACGTTTTCCGTACTTTTGTTACGATGTTTACACTTTACTTGGTTTACGTACTTATTTGAACCCAAAAACTTGATGTTTTTCCTAAACCTAACTAGGTGGTTTTGTTTCCTCAACCTAAGAAAGTCATAGTTTGACGCGTTGGGCTACCCAGTACGTTAGAGAGTGACGCCATGCGTTCTGACTAGAATGTGACGAGTTGTTTTTGATGGTCTTATTACAAAAACCTTTGCTTTTGTTCCTTTTATTTAACTTATTTCGTCCACCGTCCAGTATACGGTAAAGCTGGAGTCAAAAGAATGAACTGTTCCACTTCTTTATTTTAATTTATTTGAACAAAAAGCAGCAAAAAATTCTGGGCAATTCTGGCATTTTGCAGAAACGTTGCTCAACTCTGCAAAACACTAGATACATTCAGTACGAAGGCCTGTGTATAACTTGTGTGGCTGCCTTTTATTCAGATTGACTCTGACGTGACATTTTAACGAAACCACTCCGGATGACCGAGAGCAGAAACTGGATCAGACTGCTGACCACAAGTTTGGCTGCGTTTGTGAGTCAGACAGAGAGAAGCAGACAGCAGTGGACTTTCAGGTGAAGGTAGACATATTGGAGGCCCTCAGCTGATTGACTTTCTAAATGTAGAACTCAGCCGTCTTGAGAAGACGTCTGCGTAGACACTGAGGTTTGTCCTCGCTGGAACATCAGATTGATTATTGTGCGCCAACAATCACTGCCTTGTTGTAAACATCTGTTTTGCATGCTAGCTAATGTGCTAGTGGCTTGCAGACGGATGTTTTCATGGCAGTCACTCGCACAAAAACAGAAAGAGGGGTCAGAGAGAGAGCATGCATTAAATATCGTCCTTCAGTTATTAAAGTCAGATGCAGGATATCCATTCCCCTGCTGTCCCCTAGTCGGCTTTCAAACAAAACCAATTCAAATGTATGTTTTGCTAAATTGTTATGCTAGCGCAGACAAACATGGCCTGAACTCAATTCAAGTATTTTGGAGGCATTTTGGTTTTGGTCAGTTTGGTTCTACGTTAATCGTTACAGATTGGTTTCGAGCAAAACAAAGCAGTAGCCTCTCTTCCCAACAACAAATCAGCTAACATAAAGCCAAAGTCAGGCTGAATGAAGTAAAACAACATGGCATTTCATTCAGATCATCAGCCAACCAGGACAATCAAATGTAGCTATATTCTAGTGCTTTGGACTAGGGCTAAACTACTCTGTCATACTACTTTGTATTCATATCAGGCGACTTTCTTTTTCCGTTTTTAGCCATGCTAGCGATGTGGTTTTAGAATGCTAATGTTGGTCGGGCAGCCCACCATTTTAGTTCAGACTCAACGTCTCAACTATCAGATGAATTTCTCTGAAATGTGTTCAAACGGCATCCATGATCTTAAGATAATGAATCCAAATTACACAGACTGTTCCACTAGCGCGATTTGACGCTTGAGGCTCTTTCTCAGTATGCTAAACGATAGCTATCATGTCAAAGAGAAATTTGTTTTTTCTAAAGAGCTTCCGGAGGCTTTCTCCTTTCTTCCGCGTTCTGCGCACACTCAATGCCGATGGAGCATGAGTGCATATATGTGCATGTGCATGAACACGTGGTACACTTAAGGGTCCCGGTTGGGGCATTTGAAAATATCGTCACCCTATGTTAGCATGCTGGCTTTAACATTTAGCTCAAAGAACCGATGTGCCAAACAGCCTCACAGAGATGTTAGCATGACTATCAGTGGTAGAATTGTATTCTGATCATTCGCTTGAGTAAAAGTAGTGATATTACAGTGTAGAAATACTGTCAAAAGTAAAAGTCCTGCATTCAATTATTTTACTCAAGTAAAAGTACAAGAGTATCAGTATCAAAATATGCTTAAAGTTAATACAAAGTACTTTCAAGTTGTGTTGATTTTGGCGGTCCCTGTGGACAAAAGTGGTAGTGTATCCAAGCGCCAAAGTGCCTCAAGAGAACTTCTCATTTTACTGCTGGGTAGCCTCTGAATTTACCCCTAATTTACTATAAATAAAGTGATATGTTATCGTAATCCATAATAATAAACCAAGTTATTTGTTGATTATATTTTGTATTATTATTCTTAATCCGCCAAGTATCAAATAAATGTAGTGGCATAGAAGTATGAAATTAGCAGAAAATTGAAAATGCAACTAAAGTAAAACTACCTAAAAAATTATACTTTCGTACAGTACTTAAATAAATATACGTAGTTACACTTTTTTTCATTTTTGTCATTTAACCGATAGCCGCTGTTGTGTGACCTCCAGGGTGGTGCCAGACATGCTTTCATGCTCATTGATGTAATCGGTTTGTTTCCATTTCACATTGAACAAACACAGCGTCGTCAATACCAGAGAAGTCCCATCATGCCTCATCCACCCACGGGCCAACCGCCAAATCCAGATGTAAGCCAAGCGCTCACTTTACTTTTTCAGCCCGCAGATCCCGGGCAGAGCTCCGCGTCCTGACAACAGCAACCAGAGAGCAATCAGAGCAGTCAGACCCCGTTCGCAACGGCCACAATTAGATTTGTAGCGCTCTAGACTCGGTGTTGAGCAATCCGCCAGCCTAGACTACACCCTGCTATGAGTTCATTAACAAACTACCCACACTAGACCCATTCATCTCAGTCAGCAGGGTATGCAGGAAACCAGAACCCCGTTTCCAATGCACCGGATGGCTTGCATTGTATCGCTGGCTTTCCTTCCTGCGTATTCACATGTTCTGCACAACCCCTTCTTGCATGATTGTGCTTTGTGTTTTGGTATAGCATTTATGTTAAGAAAACATGTACATGCAGGTATGAAAACAGAGGAGCAAAGCCATGGTGAACACGAGAAGTGCTGGCTAAATGAAGGTGAATGTGCACAGTGCAGTGAGAAGAAGCTAAAGGTAGGTCAGTTGGCAGAGAGTCGCTTGTCTTGCAACAAAAAAGTGAGCAACGGGACCGGAGGTGGAGTTAAAGGTCAGGAATCCCTCTTAAAATGGTGTTTGTTTTTGTGCATATTTAAACGGGAGTGCACTCTGGAGCACCGTATTTCGAAAGCCGGAGGCTGACCGTGTGTGTGTGGGGGGGGTTTGTTGCCCCATTTAGATCCTTCACTTCCCAGAATTCCCACCCGCATTGCCCCTGCCCGCAGAGCACAAAAAGGATGGATGGATCCTCTCCATAAATAACCAGCAGAGCAAAGCCAAAACCACTATGTTTTTCTCCACCATGCTTTGTTTCAAAGCCCCCGGTCAGCTCACTCCAGAAAGTGGCTGTCCAAATGTGCTGGAGCCGTCACACGGGCAGAGAAATCTCTGGCACACATTTGAGTAAAAGGGAAAATAAAGAGGACAGGATTTTGCAGATAGAGGGGAAGAAAAACCGGGATCTGAAATGTAATATGATGAGATTGGACTGACTTGTCTGCACATGAGATTATAAACACAGAATATGTGTAGATATAATGCGTCATGGTGGGTTTGTTCTGTATGGAAAGAAAGGAGCTGAATCTTCTGAAACATCACTTTGAATCAAGTGATGAAATCATTAGTCGACGAGTCCATCAACGCAAAATGAACAAACAAAAATTGACAACAGATCAAGTGATTTAGGTAATTTAAAGCAAAAAAGTCAAACAATATTTTGTTCCAACTTCTCAAATATGATTTTTTGTAGTTTTTCATCTTTTGAAAATGTATATTTTTGGAGTTTTGCTGAGTTGGTTCGAAAAAACATACAACCTTTTTAGATTTGGGAACTTGTGTTTGATATTAAATATATAGGTAGGACATGATAAAGTATGTAATCAATGAATAAATACACAGAAAATAGTCATAGCTCATTCAGACCAAAGCCAGAGCCAATAAAATCCCTGGCTCTGCACTGTTTGTCTTGGTTGACGGTATGATGAAAACATTATGACAGACTTTGGGAAAAAGAAGAATAACAATACTGGAAGGAAAGAAAAAAAACTGTTTTCGTGGAAAGAATCAGAAATAAGTAGAAACAAATTATTGAACTATTCAAATGATATACTGTATATATATATATATATATATATATAAAATATATGTGTATACAATATACAGTATATACGGCATGAAAAATAAGTATTTGAAATTAAATATATGTATATATATATATATAT
>NW_022280114.1:1467571-1468352 GCF_004355925.1 Anarrhichthys ocellatus
TATATAAAATTACTTTTCACGTCTTTTTTATTTAGTTTTGGATTCTTTAGTTCTTCATACAATAATAACAATGGCTGTTTATATAAACTATTTTATGTCAT
This sequence comes from Anarrhichthys ocellatus, assembly GCF_004355925.1. NCBI lineage: Eukaryota > Metazoa > Chordata > Actinopteri > Perciformes > Anarhichadidae > Anarrhichthys > Anarrhichthys ocellatus. The sequence continues at coordinate 1,467,673 of NW_022280114.1, forward strand.
TTATTTTGCTTTAAATTATTTAATTTCTTAATTCACGGTTTGGATGAATTCTTTTACAGTATTTTGCAACCTCAAAACATATTATTATGATTTAAAGTTTTGTTGTTTTAGTTTCATTGGTTTAGATTCATTATTATCACCGGACTGCAGTTCCCTTCTGCTCTACGGAGCGTTTTACACCTTTCAAATTGTTGTTGTTTTGGTTTTACAGCCCACAATTTGACTGTTTATTTACTCTTGCTGCTATTAATGTTGTTTACAGCTGCAGGCTAAAAGATCCAAAACTAATACTGTATTTAACTTGGCAATAAAAGATGAATTAACTAAACCAACTACTCATTCTTCAAGTGTTTTTATGTTCCTCCCTTTGTTCTAGAACAACCTGGGGTCATACTGTAACAATAAACACATTTCATTTATTGATCAGAAAAATAACTGACTGATGAAAATAATGGTTGTGCAGCCCCTCTTAACGCCCAGCGACAGAAAAAAAAACAGCCTCATCGTCTCATGCTCGGCTTAAAGTGTCTCATTTCACTCCTACAATGCCGCAGCTTGAAAGCGCCCTGGGATTAGTGGCCTGATTAAAGCTGCGTGTGCTCACACGTCCCCGTAACACACCACATACAGTAAACACACACACACACACACACACACACACACACACACACACACACACA
>NW_022280114.1:1468362-1529639 GCF_004355925.1 Anarrhichthys ocellatus
ACACACACACACACACACACACACACACACACACACACACACACACAAACAACCCTCCAATCAGACAGAGCAGAGGGGGGGGGGTCAATACGCTCAGTCTGTCACCTTGCCAACCGGAGGTCTTATCATGCTTCCAACCAGGCGGAGAAGCAGAAATGTGAGTGTCAACACGTTATCAGGCATCATCACCCTCAAATCACAGCCCGGGTTCCCCCAACCTTTACAGTTTGACGTCCCCCCACAGCCCCCCACAGCCCCCTACAGATCAACTGAAATACCTCCGTTCACACCCGCCTTCATCTTCAAGTGTGTCGCTGTGGATGGATTTCCAACTGGATGTTGTTTAACGCCGATTCATTTGAAAGTTATATATTATATTATATTATATTATATATTGTATTTTAGCTCTTTCATTTTAAAACAGCTATATTGTAAATATTTTGTATATATTATATTATCATACAATCACTTTATATTCTATATGTACCTATGTTTCTAGACTTTTGCAGTACTTGCTTTTATTTTTATTTTCTCTTACGTTTATTGTTATGCAGCAGAACTGAGTGCAACGTATCCTCGTACAACGGTTGGCATGATAGCTTACAAAAACATGTTTCGTTTTTTTCCCTACGAATGTCCAGCAACGCGAGCAGTCACTGCGCCTGCAGCAGCACCTGTTGTGTTTAAGCAACAACACCACTTGGTCAGGTTTAGGGAAAGATCGTGGTTTGGGTTAGATTAACTACGGAAGTGACGTTACTTAACTACCGAAGTTACGTGATAAATAAGCAAATGTTTGGATTAAAACAAGTACGGAATTGGTGTTATTTAAGTGGCATTACTTGAGTACGGAAGTTACGTGGCAAATAATTCAGAACCAGAGAAATTCTTATTTTTGATTTAGTTTTATAAAAGTGTTTTCACGTTGGCACATATGTGTGCATCTGTGTCTGACTGAAGATTTCCTGCTGTATACTGACTTGGAGCTGCTGTGGATTGAGTGACACATGTACCGGCTCATTGTTCAGTGGAATGGATGATTGGGAGCAAGACCGGAGCCTATACTGTGTCAATATCATATGCATGACCTCGCTGTCCTCACATTTTTAAATGGAAAAAGGGTGTTTTCTCTCCTCTCCTGTTCCCAGTAATAAAGCTCTGCTGTATGCAGGGATCTGTATGTTGTCTGAATTTTAAAACTGCTCTTGACACTGAAGCATTATCCTGCAGTAGCTGGTGACAGGATGATGAACAGTTAGCTCTGCAGCAGAACACAAGACCAATCCAGAGGCAAATTACTCACAGGGGAAGGTGTGCCCGGGCAAAGTACACAGAATGAACAAGTGAGAGAGGGATGAAAAAAACAGTGAACATTGAACTCTGGATTTTAAAAGATGGCCTTGGCATCCAGTTGAGAGTAATTCACACTCACGGTGAGCGTTTACGTGTGCAGCGCAATCTTAATTCAGACTTTTATGGCCTTGTTTTTCAATGAGCGTGGATCACTTACATCGCTGCCAAGCTGAAGGCCAAATAAAGCAAACGCTTTTAGCCGCGCACAAGGAGCTATTCAGGTCATTGAAATACAACTGTGACAATCAGACGTAAATGAAAGCCTTCATGTCAGTGAGGTTGGTCAGACTGGAGCCTTGGAGCTGGTTGCTAAAGGCTACGGAGCTTATAGTGTTGTGACTGTTTCCTCTGATGTGTGCTTGATTCAGCTAATGATGCAGAAGGGAATTAATCTACTGTAATGTTGGAGCAGTGTGACTGAGGACGTTGAGCACGGCACATAATGTGAGCAGAGAGAGACGTTCAGAGGGGGAGATTGTCAGATCATGTAAATCGTATCGTTTCCTCCAGCTCAGTCACTGATTATGTGCAATAGTTGGTGTGTGTGTTGTCGTTAAAGGAAAAGTTAAACATTTTGGGAAGTGCTCTTATTCGCTGTCGCTCGAGTTAGATGAGAAGACTGACATCAAAGTACGGAAACGATTAGCCTAGCTTAGCATAACAACTGGTAGCAAAACAAAAACAATATTGTCGTTTTCACATTTGTGTTTAAGAATGGATGAAACTAAAAAGATGAATTATTACAGTTATTTAGTAAGCTTGAGGTGTGGGTAGGTGTTTATGCTAAGCTGTGCTAATCATCTTCCCGGCGTTAGCTCCTTCGCATGCTTACGCATTCTTATTTGTAGGTAATCACATGACCATTCAACTGCAAGACGTGATGCGTTGTGTCTACTTTCATGACGCTTTAATGTTACAGTGTTACTTTTTGATACAAAGCTGAAGTCCTTAGTCGTAATTTTCCCCTGCAGTTCACAGTCCAGACTCTCATTCTTGCCACTATAATCACATTATGATCTCTGCAGGGGTAAGCCTGTGGAGAGATCATGCGCTCGGTTGTGTGTGCGTGCGTATGTGTATCTGTCTGTCTGTCCACTGCTTATCACGCAATCTACTAGACTAATCAGCCTGATATTTTTTATGCTCATGCACAACGCTGTGTGCTCAAGAAAAAAATGTGTTACATTTTTGACTGTTTCATGCAGTCATTGACTGCTGACTCCTCACTCTACTTAACCGGCCGGTAAGGGAGGCAAATGATCAACAACTGCTTCAGTAGCAAAACGTAGCTAAAAAACAAGCCTTTTCTAGCTTTCACATTTTGACCTTTGTTGTGGCTCAAAGACTAACAGCCACAGAAAAGCTTATTTTGAACCGGAGCATCTGCAGATTAATTCCATAACCGATATGTTATGATCCACTAAAGTTTAGGCACAATACAAGATGAACAAATCCCTGTTTTGATAATCTTTGTCACCATCTTGACTGTAAGGGAGGGACAATTATGTGATGTTCAACTCTTCTTTGTTTGTTAGGAGAGAGGGAGACACGCACCTGAGATCTGAACTCTACTAAATGCACTTTTCTAGTTTTCTAGATGACACACCATCTCATCTGATTCACTCAGATGCTCTTGGGTGACATTGACACACAAAGCAGAGACCTCCAGGACCCTATTTGACTTAATATACCTGTAATTTAGACAGTGAGACGAAGTGGACTCATGCCCTGCAGAAAACCTCTTTTTCTGACTATCTTCAGTCTGCTGCAGGTTTAAACTGTGAATGATGTTAATAGCGTAATAGAGTTATCACAGCATGATTGTTTCTGTGGATTTCACCATCGTCCTTGAGCTTTTAACTAGAATGTAACTTACTCCCAGTCAGTGACGCTGAGTTCAGTTTGAGGATTTTGTGTTTGAGATTCATTGTTTTATGCCATCATGGCCGCACCTCTCGATCACTCTTTTTCCAAAGAACAGGAAGAGAAAAATAAATAGCTGAGGCAAGTCTGCCGTTTCAAAGCAGACGGCAACCGTGTTTAGTCAGAGGTACTTCACAATTTATGAGAGGAGGAAAAGTAAACAGTGTGAGGGAGGATCAGACTGGTCCCACTTGCGTAACTACAAACCACATGTTGGCTTTTCATTTCTGTCACAGGTACATGGATGACAATGTGTCGACAGTATAGGTGAAGGTTTTTGTTTGGTTGCTTGTTTTCAATCCCCAATTAAAGGGCTGATTCACCCACAATTTATGAAAGAAATGATTAATTAAGTTGTATAACCATGCAGATAGTTTTGGTTGTATGTGCCCAGGTTTTTACACATTATTTTTGAGATTTCTGCCACCACTCAACCACAATGAAACTGAAGACAAATTAGTTTTGTGGTGCCCGCAGCGTTGGAAAAACTTCCCAATTTAGACCCAGTGCCAACACGCAGAGTTAATCTTAGTTGTAGTAGTGGTGTGTCATTAAGGTGTGGAGGTCGGTGTGGTGGATGCTTGTGTTGCAACTCTACCTTACATGCAGGAAATAAGAGTTTGTGTCCCATGTTTTTAATCAAAGGTGCTGAATTCAAAATTCAGGTGCAGTCAGAGCTAACAGGGTTCACCTGAGGGGGCACCGGAGGGTGGCCACTACGCTTCCGCGCTGTCGCCATCAGTCGGGATGTTGTTATCAGCTGTAGCCGCAGTGAAGAGTGGCAGCCATTAGCTCGCCGGTGGGGCACGCTCACATGGATTAAAAGCACGCGAGGCCGGTCTGGCTATGTCAACAAAGCACAGAGAAGTTCAGATTACAACACCAACAGAGGGAGTTCACTCTCTGCTCGGGTCGACATGATTGATTGATCAATATTAAAGTTTGAATATTGTTTAGAGAACCTTTAACCATCCATCACCATAATCTTTTCTTCACCTTTACCAAATGATGTGCCTAACTTAAACCATACCCTATAGTAAATATAATCATAACCAGGACCTAATGTCATTGAACATAATGATTTTGCAGAATTGTCCCCGTTACTCTGGTTAATCCACAGAACGAGCTGTCAACAGCTTCCTTCAGTAAAAATGGTGCTGCTGAATTTCCTAACCTAACATTTCAGTCTCCATTGTATTGAGGCGGTGGCAAAAAACAAATAAAGCCAAAACCTTCTGCATGGATAGCAACCGTTAAAACCTCTCAAAGTTTAGGGTACAAATGGCAGAAAAACATCACGACCCCAACTGTGTGTCAGACTCATATTTTCTCACTCTTCTTCTTCTCTTGTGTGTTTTGCACATTCCTCTCTGCTGCTGCCGGGCCACAAGGCTGCACGAGGTCACAGGGCACAAAGAGGGAGACACTGAGGACGAGTGGTGGGGGGGGGGGACTTCGCCTGTAAGAGCACAGGCCGTAGAGTTTAGGGTGGTGGTGGTCCCATAAATCTGCCTGATCCAGTTTGCGAGAGTTTGAGGGACGGTGTTTCACATGGCAGAGACGAGGGGCCACCTCTCCGCCCGGCCCGCAACAGAGGAGCTGTTGTCGCCTCCTGCTTCTGTCCATCCAGCCAACACAGCAACAAGGATCCCAGCCTCAGGGCAACGCAGCCTTATGATCTCCACTTATGGAAGATGTATGGCTGCCCTGCCCTCTGTCAAACCTGGGGTCACATCTGCGGGGGGGGCTCATGTAACCGAAACATCACAGACACCTGGCGGAGATGAAAGGCAGGCGGCTCTTTTTTTAATTTATTTTTTACTTGCACCATAATGCCACTGAGAGACCTCTGGAGGCCTTTTTTCCGGCTCATGTAATACAGTAGGTGTGAGACCACCAAACGCTGCGGGGGCGTGGGTTGCAGTTGCCACGGCAACCGGGGCTCGCCGCTCAGATGCCAATACAGATCTCTCCCGCTGGCCTGTGATTGTTTGACTTCTCCGCCGAGATTCAAAGGGAGGATTTTGGGGCTGTAACTCAAGCTTGCAAGAGGCTCTCTGAATCTCTCATTTCTACCAGCGACGGGACCGACAATGCGTGTCAGGCTCGAGTTGAAACCAGCCGAAATGACACGCCACCAGAGACTGAAGACTAATGGACTCATTCAATCCTGCCAAATGTTGTGAATAGGGGATAGACAATCAGTTTTTAGTGGGGTGGGGTATTTCAGGCTGTTTTCTGATACAAACAGATGGGAAAATGAGTTGTTTGTCATAGGAAACAGGTGCTCACATGCACATAATCACATGCCATACGCAGAAAAGAATACCCCCGCCAGGACCCACTTGTGGCCTGGAGAATGGGCTCCAGCTGGGCATGGTGTATGTTACACAAACGAGTGTTTTGAGTGCTCTTACAAGAGGCATTCATCTGAGGATGTGACTGTTCAGAGGGGGACAATGAGGGCCGATAGGGCCCCTGTGATTGTGATAAATGAGCCGACACAAATTAGAGCGTTCGGAAACACATGAGAGGCAGACTAAATACAGGAGATCTCTATCTATTTAGAGAAAACACAGTCGCTGTTACAAACAGACACTTGCATGTTTGCAAGATTTCAGAGGTGACTTCTTCTCCAGTGATTTCCTGTGTTTCATGATATGCACATCTCGAGCACTGCACTGAGGAGGTGTTAGCAGGGCGACGCACAGAGACGAAGGCTTTCCTGCCAGTTTGACAGAGATCAGCTCGGGCGTGTGCTTGTCACCGCCGTTAGATTCTCAGCTGAGTGTGCGGATGTGACATCTCCGCTATCGTCCGTGCTGTCTTCTCTCAAGTCAGGGTGAGCGCTAAAGGTAACCTGTAAATGACTGTGAAATAACCTGTAAAATGTTACCTCTACTGTCTTCGTATCAGGAGTTTATTGGGAAATTGTGTTTTGTACAGAGAGATTGAAAATTGAGAGATAAATTCAGAGAAATCCCAAATAACTCGCAGCTAGTGTTTGAAATCATGTAACTAAAGCTGGAGTTATTGATGTTTAATTATGTGTTTGTCCGTCACATTTGGAAAGACAAGTGTTCAGGATTGGCTACAGCTCAGAGAAAAAACACATTAGTTTATGTATTTAGTAGTGCTGGGCAACGATAAAAATGTTTAATCGCGATTAATCGCATGATTTTTGCGAAAAGTTCAATTATGAATTCAAAAGAGGTGTATTGCTGTGTAATACCACAGTGTACGTTACTGTACCGTGGCAGTAACGTGAATGTGGAAGTTATGCTAATAAAGAGCAGTTTGTTCTCACGTGCTTATATGTTCATTTAATTTAGTTATGCATAACATAGCGGGATGATTGTGTTGGTGGAGTTGTGCTACTGGGTGATGTCATTTTCTTCTGAGTCAACAGACACATCTCTGTGCGGAAGAAAACGCTACATAATCACACTTCTTTCACACGTAGGGTTGGTTTCACTGCTTCTCAGAAAAACAGCCCAAACACAAATAGAGCTGTGAGAACTTCCTTATAGCGATCAGTGAAATTGTGTTTCAAAACTAAATACTGTCGCCAATGTACGTTTGGCATACAAGGTTAATCATACATCCCGGGGGGGATCAGTACATCAATAAAAGTAAAAGAATTGTAACAGTGTTACTTGTTTTCATAGCGTTAGACATACATAGTAGATAAAGTATGGCTGCTGATTGCAGCTGTTTGCATCAACATTTTAAGGCCTACTGTTTCACGGCCATAACGCAGTCAAATCTGAACACAGACATAATGCAATCTGTTAAGATTCAGTGGGACTTATCATTGATGATATTGATAAAAGTCCATAGATCCACTTAGAAAACATAAAGGGGGAAAAAAAGAAGCGTCTTACATTACAGCTGCAGAACTTGCCTAAGAATTATCCCATTTTTAAGTCTTTAATCAGTACCAGAGTATTCCAGTGAGAGTTGTCTGTACATCCATGGGTGTATTACAAACAGGAACCTCCGATAGCTAATTCGGCACTATTTTAATGGTGCAAATACAACATCAAAACATGTAGAGCATGATTCTCCCCCAAAGAACTAAGATAAAGAAGATTAAATATGCTGTATTGTAGTCAAATAATGACGTCACATTTGTAACGGAGCAGTCCACGGGGGGGGGCATGGGGGCGGAGACATAACGTTTCCTCCGGCCAATCAGCGGGGTTTGATGCAAATAAGCTGGTCCGACCCTTCAATGTGGTGAAGAGCAATCTGGTGGAGAGGAGTAGAGAGCAGCGGTGCGGATTCCTTCGTGCGTGTTTCTCTCTCCACGAAGCTCCGGATGGCTGGTTGACCGCGCAGAGAAACACTTATTCAGATGTGCGCTCTTTGACGCGATACAGCGGATATTATCACTCACTGTTACCGGAGTCACAGACAGAAGAAGAGCTACAACATGAAATACAAAGTAAGTGATTGCGGGTCGCTAATTTCTCTCTCTCTCTCTCTCTCTCTCTCTCTCTCTCTCTCTCTCTAATGTACGCTGGGGAGAAAATAACTTACGACTAAGCTGGTTTTTTAAAGAGTGTTCTCCGTGGTGGGCTACGACTGAAACTTCACCACTGTTGGTTTCATGGCGGTGATTCTGAAAGTTATATCCGGGTTTGTTTCGAAAATCGATTTTGGTTGTAAAAATAGAAAAAGGGAAACTGCTAAAAAGGGATGCGGTCACTGTGCTTTGTAAATGTTTGTGTGTTTATTGATGTGTAAATGTCTTATTTTTGACGCATCATCATCTCTACCCTGAGGCTACATTTATTACAGGGCCGTAAATAGAGTTTAAAACGCCCCCCTTAAGTAGAAATAGGTTCAGAAGCAGAAATAGGTCGCTTCACATTCTCCCAGCAGTGTCCCTGCTGCTGACAAAGAACTGTTCAAACACTTCACTTCTGAGAATCAAGTTACCACCTAGTAGGACATTTAAAAAAGCACATTTCACCTCAGTGTGAGACTGACCACTTCAATGACACTACTTGTTGTTGCTGGCTTTATGGTTATTGTTCTGATGAGGTTAGTGCCGGATAATGTTGAGCAAGTCTTCATGTCCTTAAAATTCATAAGCTGCTTTGTTAAGGTGGCTTCTAACGATTATTGTCACTATCTATTACTGTACTGTGTTTTTATTGTCTCAGTTTGGTCTTTTAATATGGGTCAGTAGTTGACAATCTGTGTTTTTAACATATAAAAATATTTTCAAATCTTTTGATCACATTGGGCGAAGAAAAGCAGCAAATCCTCAGAAGTGAGGATGCTGGAAGTAGGCAATGTTTATCATTGTTGCTTCAAAATGACTTAAACCATCGGCTGTCAGAACAGTAGTGTCTGCCAATGGACTAATTGATTGCTTAATCATTTCATTATAATGTGATTTCTCAGTTTTTCAGGGGGCTTATTATGTGAGTTAAATGACTAAAACATCATCACAATGACGCAACAATCCTGTCAGCACAATCTAACGCAATTATAGACGCTGCTGATTTGTGTCATTAACTGTGTTTTCATATTTTCCACTTCTGGCTGAGATCATGTGACGCTTTCACTTAAAAAAAGAAAAGAGAAAATGAATCCTGTCCTGACGAAATCTCTCAGATTGCTCTTTACTTCAGCACGTGACCGATCGGAGGATCCGTTCGTGTCCGTCGCCGTCAGTCATTGAGGTTCGTTTTGTGATGGACGGCTTGGACGTCAGTTTCAGGAACATTTGGATCGACTTGTTGGAGGAAAAGTCTCTTCAGCTTTTATCACTCATTTGTGAAACACCGGCCATTTAGAGAGAGACTTGGCGCCTTGAACTGCTGCTGCTAAGCGTCAAGTCTGAAGTCTGCCTCGCCATATTTGGGAGGCAAAAACTGTGCCAAGTGTTTGGCTGATTCAGAGGTTGTTTTATTTTTTCAGGGCAGTGGCTGTTTGCTGAAGTGTGAAGTAGCTTCTTTGGCTCAGACATTGGACTTGACACTCTTTTCTTCAGGCGTCCACTGGGCCTTGTGTCACTCTTTACCAGGGTGCGGTTGTTTGATTGGAGGGGGTGTGTGTGTGTGTGTGTGTGTGTGTGTCTGTCTGTCTGCGTCATGGTCCGAACTGAGTCATTGTCCAGGGTGAAGCACACGGCTCACAGAGCAGTCGGAAAGCGATGATGTTTTTTCGGGCGCGAGGCCAGGGAGCGTAACAAGGATTTCAGGGAAAGGGAAACAACCTCGATCGGGTCTCTGCGATCACTGTTTTCATCAAAAGTGATCAACGCCGGCGTTTCCAAGCTGCTAATCTGTCTTTAGGGAGGGAGATCTCTGACGTAAAAAACTGCGTCTGCACCTCTTTTGTTTGCCTTGGGGCGGGATAAGGGGGAGCACAGAAATCACGCAGCGTGCTCTTTGCTTATAATAAACACATCTGCATTATGCAACACAGCCGGAGGAAAGAGGGTGATCGGGTGACGCGTTCTGATTCGCCGCTGTGTTCGTGGAGATTCTCGCACGTCGGCGTCTCAGGCATCCTGGTTATAATCTGTTAAATAGTGCCAGAGTTCAGCATGTCCCCCCCCCCTATCAGATGATTTATTCACAGCTATATTAAGCACCACTTTCCCTCACAGAGCGATAATGCTTCAACAGAAGCTTTTAACGAGCTGGTTGGTGCCCCCGCCACGTGTCCTGAGGTGCTGTAGTGTGGCCAGAAGCACCCCCCCTGTTCAGGTGTGAATGAGAAGGCTTGTCTTCCATAGGTCACCTAATGCGTATAATCCCCCCCCCATGGGTCCTGCACACAGACGGATCTCTTACAGCGTCAGTGAGGCCCAGAGGTTTAAAGGTGTAGTTCAACATTTTGGGAAAAATGGGCTTATTTTCTTTGTGGTGGACATAGTGACAGGCTACAAGTCACTTTCAATGGAAAGCAGGTAACGCAAAGCTACAAACTGACGCTAGTTGCTGCATGGTTTCAACTCTTCCCAGCGGCACACTGATGCGGCAAAGCGGCGACCAATCATATGTGTTTATTTCACCCTGTTCCATTCAAATCTAAAACAAAATGCCGTTAACTAGTTCCAAGTGCTTTTTTACTACATAATTCTGCCAAAGGACAAGTAGCTTAGCTTAGCATTTAGACTGTAAACAGCAGGATTCAGCTACGATATCTCATTTGTTCACTCTTGTGTACAGAGTAGAAATGTAAAAAACAGTAATTTGCTGTTTTTGAAGGGTTTGCACTCCACGTTAAATATAAGGCTACAGCTAGCATCCAGGAGGCTAAGCGTAGCATAAAGAGTAAAAAGTTTTAGAGATATTTATTCTTTGAACGCCCTGTAAAACAACATGTTGCTCTAAGTTTTGTACTGCTTAAATAAAATACAACAATTAGTGAGCTTCAGAGGTGCTGCTAGCTGTTTCCAGTCTTGATGCTAAGCTAACTGTCCCCCGGCTCCGGCTTTAGATTCACCGCACAGATATAGGTGTAAAAATTAGTGCTGGGCAACGATTAAAATATTTAATCGCATGGATTTTTTGCGATTAATCGCATTGTTATGGCAAAGTTCAATAATGAATTCAAACGTAGTGTATTGCGCACTTTTATTTTAAAAGTACTGCTATATGAACAAAAGGGCAATAACATTTGGTCTACGAGATGCAGGTAGCATGTTTTATACTTAATGTGAATATAATTCATAGTTTGTTGGCATCTTATTCTGAAAACCGGATGTTCGTCTGAAGAAACCGGAAGTTGTCTCACGTTAATCTTTCCGCTAACTTTCAAAGTCCTTTGCTCGCTCCCGATCTGTGCCGTTTGAATGCGTTTACCGTGAATTTCAGCATATAGGTGCACTAAAATGTAAGTGTCTGCTGAGTTGACCATGGAGATCTGAGTGTCTGCTGACTTTACCGCAACTGACTATAGGATGTTTGTTGGCTTTTATCCCACTGTTCGTGTCATCCTCTTGTTGTTATGTATATGTATTGTCTCTTGTCTTTCAAAAAAAAAAAAAATTATAATTAAAAAATGCGTTAACGCGCGATAAAATAATTGTCGGCGTTAATTAATGAACGCGTTAACGCGAAATTAAATCGTTAACTTGCCCAGCACTAGTAAAAATGCAAGTAAACCTTCTCATCTGATTTTCCACGAGAAAGACAATAAGCATATTTCCCAAAATGTTCCTTTAATGCTTTACAACACAACTTTCTGGGGCAAAATGATATAACGCGTACATTCTCACCCAGAGACTTCCACAACCTTTAAACTCATTCCTTCGCAGCTGATGTAACTGTTGCAGAAATAGCTTCACAAGCACAGTGAGGAGTGATTAGGTGAACCCACATTCTGGCAAGTGTGTGTGTGTGTGTGTGTGTGTGTGTGTGTGTGTGTTTTCTTTAGTGTTTCTTTTTCATGGGTTCAGGCTCCAGGCACTGGTCCAAAAAGCAGCGAGGGCTGGAGGAGACCGGAGCAGACATTGTTCTGAGAGGGAGGAGGAGGAGGATCTGTGATGCTGAAAGGGCCTGTAGAAAATGAAAGAAAGAGGAAGTTGGGGGGGGGGGGTACGAGAGGGCAAACAGAGTTGGATGTTTGCGGGGGGGTGAAGGCGGGAGCCTGGAGGTCGAGGAGTGCCCCGTGAGAATGAGAGCATTCCGGGCGATCGTGCGTGGGAAGCTTGTTTGGGAAGATGCTCATGATTGTTTCAAGGTGGCCCTCATTTTGTTAATGAGTCGGGCAGCACCGGGACACTCACAGCCTCGTCTCTGCGTTGTGCAGAAGGAGACGTTCGTCTTCTCGGGGAAAAGAAACCCAGGCACACCAGTCCTTCGGAGAAACCTCACATGTTATGTAAAATAGCTTTTCCATGCTTTTCCACACAAGCTCTCCGGCTCATTATGAGATTGAATTCAACGCAGACTATTTCCTAAACCACTGCCAGTTAACGCTATGCTACGTTTTGGTGCAGAGTGTCTTCAAGTTTGCTCCCTGTGTGAGATTTTCAGTGAGCGTGAAGAGCTTCTCCCAACAGCCAGAGTGAATAGCAATCTCCCCTCCAACCCCCACCAACCCGTCTCCCTGCGCCCCTCGCACCGTGAGCCAGTCATTAACATTTGAAAACGGTCAGAGTGGAGACAGACTGCATTGTGTGCTCACTTCAGCCACAGAGAGAGAGAGAGAGAGACACTACGCAACATCAGCCACAATATAATCATTTCCATGCTTGACCTTTGGTGGAAATCATTCTCCCCCCCCCTTCCTTCCTTCCCCCTTGAGGAATGCCAGCTATTTTGCAGGGTCATCTCTCAAGATGTAGCGGGGCCTCTTGTCGGCTCGGTTCGAGGGCCGGTCCTCGTGGAGGATAAGAGGGAGACGAAACAGCGGAGAACAGTGTTGAACTCCATTAGTACAGCCTGTAGTCACTTGTTCGTGCAACTTAACAGGCTGAACACATGAGGCACGTTAGGTGATTGATTAGTCGTTGCAGTCATTTTTCTCCGATTCCAGCTCCTCAAATGTGACAATTGGCAGTCTTCTTTGTCATATATGAATTAAACTGAATATTGTTGGATTTTTGACTGTTTGTTTGATAAAACAAGCACATTTAAGATGCCACCTTGGGCTCTGGGAAATTATATTGGGCATCTGTTTGACCACTTTCTGTAATAAATCATGTTTATGCATCTAAGCAGATTCTTGGAATAGGGTTCAACTGATTTTTAAACTTTAACTTTTTTTATTTCGTTGACTTATTTCATGATGGAGAATGATAGTGTATTTTCTCGTGTTCCCACTTTCTTCCTTCAGCTATAGTTTTGTGATTTCCAGCATTGTTGTGGTTTGGCGAGGCTTCCCGAGGTAGATAAGTGTGAATCTGATCCTTCTCTACTACAAACAATTTCTCTGTGTGATTGTTGAAGGTTGGTGCACAACAAACAGAAGCTAATGTAATGTTGATTACTCGGGATATTCTCAGCCATCTTATTGGGTTCTGAGAGGTTTTCATGGGCAATTAAAACAATACAAAAATACTTACCAAGTAACTTTTCAATAAGGATTAGCATTAGTTGCAGCATGGTCAACCTTTGACAGAAATAAATAAAATACAACCTCTAAAAGCATCATCATTAAAAGCACTAAAGTGTTAAAAATGGGGAATGATAAACAAAAGATTCCCCTTTCATCTCGGATGCCCTTCCTGTCTCAAAGGGGGACGATGGCCGCCTCAGTTGTTCGTCTCTTTGTGTCTGACAGATCTTCATGTGGCGTGAAATCGAGAAGACACTGGAGTGAATCTCCATCCCATTGACTATTCCTGTATGTAAAAACCATTCAATGTGGCCCTGCAGAGATACCATGAGGCATATTTCACATCTCGGCTAATGCCCCCCGGAGGGATTAGCTCTCGTCTCCGGGGGTTACCACGATGCACTCGTGTACCCTCGTTTGGCATCAATGCCGAGCTTGGAAATAATCCAGCTCTCTGCTCTGCCAACGCTGAGCGCCTCTTGGCTGGGGCCCCATGAATACCAACCATACTGTTGGGGTTTTGTGTGTGTTGCTGATACTTTCTTGACCCCTGTAGATGCAGTAAATTGTCTTTTGTAGGTCAGAGGTCAGCAGCCAAACAAAAGCCCCGAGAGCGTTAAGAGATTCATAGCTTTGCTCGAAGACACTTAAACAGCATGGATGCCGGCCAACAAGGCTCCTCAAATTGAAGGACGGTTTCCCTTCCTGTCGCTTAACGCGATTCGCACAGTCCTGGAATGACTCGGCGGAATATGAGTGGCGACGTTGCACAATGTGTTTCCCCAGCAGCCATTCCAGCTCCCAGAATTCAATACACACTTTTTGGAGAGAATATGTCCAGTGTGGCTTTCACGTCTAATTATAGGCTTTGTTCGGGAACCGGCGCGGGAAAGGACGAGTTCATTGGAAGCGTTGATCACTGCAGGAGGCAGGAAGTGCTGCAGGCTAAAGAGGAGGGCGTCATGTCAAGTTACCTTGTAGTTTATGCAACAGTAAAGAAATATAATGGATATGATGAATGGACAGAGTGAGGAGGTTAAGTCATTTCTCAATTCACATCCTTTGACTTCATCAGAAAGGTGGCTGACGGCCCACGTAGTGTTGCATCATGGTTTGTTACTACTGTAACTGCCTTAGGTTGCCTCAGATTGGCAGACATCAGGTAACTAAGGATTTTGGATCTTGTTACATTGTTAGAATCCAAGTGCTCAACTTTTGATAAGCTGGAACTCGCAAATTATTGTTATTTTTGCTCCAAAAACAACCCTGAAAAGATGAATGAATTACCAAAATAGTTCCTTGTCTAATTTTCTGTCAACTGACTAATGAATAAAATGACCAATAGTTTCAGCTGTAGAAGAAATACTCCAATACTGTATTGGTACTAATACAGTAACGACACAATATTAACTTCACAGGTGAGGAATAATATATAGAAACTCAGACAGATATTGTATCCAGTTAGCGCTAGAGTTGCTGGCTTGCGTGTTAGCCGTTAGCTCAACAACTACAGTATTACAAGTAGCCTAGCCCTGCGAGTAGTCTCTACTTCACCAAGCTTGTAGCGCGAATATTTCTGGTGTGACCGGCCTTTCATCAAAGGATAGTGCTTAAAAGCATCTTTATCTTAACACAAGCTGCCATACAAGGATTAACAAACTTCATTTTGTGTTTTCAGGAAAAACTCCACCAATATGACGACACAGTCTCAGCCATGCACATCCACTGACTAAACAAATATCCCAGCTCCCAAACAGAGATGTTTTGAGCATGAGCGGTTAGTCACAGCTTGCAGCGTGGTTAGACGCAACCCGGCACATGGCATCCTGTCACAGAGACGGTCGCCATGCTGTTGCTGTTTGAGACTGTTGCTGTTTCAGGGAGTGGAGGTTTCCTCGAAGCGCTGCGGCAGCAGCTCGTGAATCACAAATGAGAGTAGAAGGGAAGGGGGGTGGGTGTCATATTTACCCTGGGGATACCATAGTCTTTTATGCAGAATGAATAAGACTGTTTCTATCAGCCCGGAGGAGCTTGGGTGTGCTGTGTCTTGAAGTATGGGGCCTAATGAAAATCTTCAGTCACAAAACAAATATGCTTTTCAGCTTGTTGGAAAAGAAACAAAACGAACATGCCAATGACGTGACTTCTATGTTCTAATCAATGACCGTGCTGAAGGCCACAAAGCTGGAATAAGCAATCGATCCGTCTCTTTTTAAAGTTCCAACTCTATTCGTGCTTCTGTAACTGTGTCACGATTGATTTACAGCTGCTTGCATAAGATACATCAATCGGTCATTGTGTGGCAGCAGCGCCTGTGCTGGATCACATTTCCCTGACTGAAAATCTAAGCTCCATTAAGTTGTGACATTTTCCGCAAGACTCTTTCTGAAATAGCGGAGGTGAAGTTTCACCGAGCCTGCTGTGTAATTACGTTATTCCACGGCCCAGTGGCTTGGGTTGTAATCAGAGGGTCAACCTTCCTGAAAACTGTCCAAATGAAGAAATTACCATGTGCTCTGAGCTCTGAACCGCTTCCCATGAGCCCTTCCTACCCAGAGCCCTTCACACGGCCCATTTATTTGAACTGGCTCTCACCCGCACTCTGAGGAACGGCTCGTAAAAAGTCATCAGGTCCTCATTACCGTCATTACTATAATTATTTTCTATATTTAACCATGTGAAATGAGGCCAAATGAGTGTGCTGGTTCGCCCCTCTTCGGCGAACCAACTCAGGGACGCGTGTCACGGTCGGTACGGTCCTAAATGCTATGTTTCTCACAGTCGGAGCGCACCACTTTTTCCTCTTTTTTTTGGGAGCAGGTTGTGTTTGTTTGGGTTGAAAACATCCTCGTCTCTTTGGAAGTAGGACCGCTCCCGTTGCTGTGGGGATGCTGTGTCTCTGCTATGTGGTGTGGGTTGTGCTTTTGGCCTCAGTAGCAGGGGGGAATTTGAGTATTTGTGCGCTTGTTTAGCCAAAGCCACCTTCATTATTATTCGATTGATGTGTACCCCGCAGAGCCAAAACCACCCAGAGAGCTCTTACTGAAAGCGAAGGTGGGGCCCTTTCAGCAGGCCGGTGAAGTTACACAAGGTTTTCCTTTTCTTATTTTTGGATGGTCAGCACAGGCTTTCCACACAGGACATTTATACTGTTTGTGTTCAGGCGAGACGCTGGGGGAAAAAAAAGCACCAAAAAAAGCCTTGTTGGTGTGTGAGTCAGAGAGTGGAGGGGCTCAGACAGCTGGGTCTTCAGGCTGTGCATCGAGCTTCAGGTGCCAATCTGGACAGCTCAGCTTTGCACGTTTCCTCGCTTTCTGATGACGAAAACATACCAGCCATGAGAGCGTCTCCAAAACCAGATGTTGCAGAGACCTGGGAGACCCCGAAAAAAATAATACATGTGTACAGGAGTTTTACACCTCCTTTTATCTTCAGGACCTGCTCCGTTTTTCAGGCCAAAATTTGTCAGGCTTCATCTTTAACATATTTAGAGTCAAAACTATTAGTTGTTTAATAGTTTCGGCAAGAAAAACATTTCAGTCATTTCTTTTAAAAAAAAATTGAGTATTTGAAGGGAATTTTTTCATTTTTGTTTGACATTTCATAGACGGAATGATTCATTTAAAAAAATAATCTGCAGATTAATTCACAATGAAAATGTTTGTTAGTTGCAGCTCACTGTGAAACAATATCAGACGTGACACAGAAAAGCTACAAATATTTACTTCACTGGATCTGGTAACGATTAAAAATGGCAAAGTAAAATCACAATAAACTTTCTGATGAAAGTATATTTTAAAAAGAAATTTAAATGTAGTATTTAAATATGTAATTTATTATTATTTGAAATAACGTTATACCCTGACACATGTTCAATAGCTTGTATGACGCAACACACAGCCTCTTATGAGCCTAAACTATCTGAAATATAGCAAAGCCATTAAAAGACCTTCCACGTCGTCTAGAGATGAGACCTTCTTTTGACTGTCTAACCCACTCTATGAACCTCTGCCAACCCCCGCTATTTCATTAAGATTTGAAGGTCAGGACCGGAACCGCCTCATATTTACATTAGGAAGCAGCAGAACGCCTCTCGCCTCGCCAGCTTATAACGGATAACTTCCTGGAAGCTCGTCTGAGGATGAAGCAGAAGGGGCCCTCCCCGCCTGCCCACTGACTAATGGCAAACACATGTGTTTATAGGAGGATCAATGGCGAGCGGTGGAGTCATCGTGTTGTGACTAACCGATGTCTACACCAGAGATCTGACGCCCGCTTTAATAGACAGTTTCACCTGCTGCGATTAGAGTCACGCAGCTGACTGAAGCAAACAAACAAAAAAACACAGGAGCGTCACTTCAAAAAGAAAAAAAATGATCTGCGTGTAGCCGTTAGCCGTTACAGCTAACTACAGGTTTGTTCAGTGTTATTAGTGGGGGTGATGTTTTCTGCTCCACATCACCCATCAGGTTTGAACATCCCATCTAGCTCTAGTGTGACTCACCGTGTATTGGGGGTGCTATCGAAGTGATCATGATTTGTATGTTTACTTCCCCAAAAGCTCTGCCCGAATACAACCACACCGTAGTGAGGAGGAAGGTTGTGTAAATGTGTCAAACTTGTCCCTTTTGGGATCCTTGTAGTGGCCAAACTCACAGCAATGGGTGATGCATTAGGTGTTCATGTGTTTTGCAGCATTTTTAAACACAAACTCAGTTTGCTCATGGACAGTTTAAGGTTTTTATCAAGGTGTTGGCAATCCTAAAAGAGCTTTAAAGTATGACATTAATATTGTGATGGTTATAGTATTTATGTCTTATTGACATTGGCTTTATGTCCTCATAGTGTTGGTTGTAAAAAATTATAAAGATTTCTGCCAAATCAATTTTTCTTTTAGATATTTTTCTTTCCTCTTGACTTTATTGAAATATAAAGTATAAACGTATATATACAAAAGTGACCATAAAGCATTGTTATGACACCAAACTAAGCACTCATTCGTACGGTGGCCCTGAAGGCTTAGCGCACTGCAACGTACAAAACATGCAAATAGACCCAAAAGAAAGGAAATGGAAAAAAACAACTCGTGCAGCATTAAGAACAAAAAACAAGCACAAACTGCAATTGATGACGAGGTCTTCTCAGGCTGCAGTGCGTTGAGCTTGATGCGTAATTTTTTGCAGAGGACGTTTTAAACATGCGCTTTACAAGTTTATGCGGTTGTCAGTACCATTTTTCAATGTCTGTGTATTAGTGCACATGTGGTGCAGCTGGATGCATCGCTGTAATTAGCAGAGACAAAAGGAGTGCGATACGTGCTGCTGCTCTGGTGTCTTGAGGTGATTTCATTTCTCTTTTGAGCATCAAACACCGAGCAGTTAACCACAGCAGGACAATGAGTCTCGTTCAAGAACCACTCGTACTAGCAGGTTGCTCTGAACGCACAAGTGATTTAGGAGATAATGTGTAGGAGATGTTGTGATGATTTTGGCATGACAACTTTTACATTTCAGTGTTTTAGGAAGATTATCTTTATGCTCATCTGTTAGTCTGTCCAGTATTATCCTCTGTTGCACCCGACAGTGTAACATCGCTTATATATATCTCATAGAGTGTCACGTCCCCTTGACGCCGTCTCATATTACTCGTGGACCGCTTTGCTCTAGTTTTTTTAAGTGTTTAACCTACATTACTGGTTTATTTTGTGTCCCATAACACCACCAGTGACGCTGTTAAACTTGTTATCTTTTTGTCTGCAGGACTTGAAGCTCGGTAGTGTGGAACTGTTTTGTTTCGGTAACATTTTTGGGAGTGAAACTTGCACACACAATCAGAACAGAGCTGGCAGCCTTTACATGGCAATTTTTGCCATTGATTTTACTAATGATCGAACTGACAAATGTTAAGTTAGTTAAGATTAAAAGTTTGGGGAATCTTGTACGAACAAACTTCCCAGAAGGGTTCATAATAAGAATGTTCTTGCATGAGGCCCAATGTCTCGAATATATTCAAACTCTTAATTGGAGCCACAGTTGCAATCACAGCAATCAGCCTTTTCTTTTCCTCATGGATGCCTCTGCCAGCCTTGATCAAATTATTGCGACAAGCAAACATCCAGGTCCGCTCCCATTGGGCGACGTCGACCTACGGGGGTCACAGCGGAACTTGACGCAGCTAGCTGGCGGCGGGGGGGTGATTGTGAGGGTGTAATTGTGTTGCTGGCTAATGGTCCTGACAGTGCGCTCAGACAATAGCCAGGGAGGCCAGGCCCGCAGCGAGAGATAACGACATTAGTAGCAGAGAGAGTTTCACATGGGAACTGCATGAATCAGACCGGGTAGGAAAGGGGAAGGCCAACGAGGGTTCAAGAAGAAGAGGGCTTCCTCATTCCCACACCGAGCTTCTGAAGTGTGAGGCGTTAATGACAGACACAAAAAAAGTACTTGAAAGATTAGTGAAACTGAATAATACTTTACTGTTGAGAAGCTGTATTTGGATGCTTAAAAACAGTTAAAGTCACCGTTTACTTGTTGCTGATAATCCTCACTTTGTCAAGATTTTGCCTTTTATGTGCATGTCGCTTGTATTCCGATTAAGAATCCAATTGTACTCTGCTGATTTCATCTGGTACGAGTGTGTTTAATTCAAGCAGCAAGACCACGCAGTGTGCTTCTGTAGCTTCAGTTTCATTACAAGATCGTTTTTAGCCATTTTATTGCAGAAGCAATAAATGTCAACAAAAGATGTGTTGCTTGTTTTCTTTTTATTGTCTTTACAAGGCCTATCTGCCTGGGTGGTGGTGCTGCAAAAAGCAATCAAGTTGAGTTGTTCGCACGAAATAGACAAGCTGGGAAAACCGAACACCCTCCTTTCCCTCAGTATCTAACTTTAAGGTGCCCTTGAGCAAGGCTCTTAATCCCATAATTGTGTTTATGGCGCTTACATATGAAGTACAGGACTGTTGTGCTGGACGGTTTGTCATTATGCAAGTATGAAGCAGCTGAAATGGAGTGTTCATACTCAATTAACTCCTTCCATGGATGAATAAAGGCTAAAGGGAAAAGACTGATGTATTTACTGAGGCAATTAGTCTTTAAATGCCCCTCTCAGACACAGAAGTGGCACACTCTGGGGGTTTTCCTATCTCCAAAATCTGTGGTTTTGAGTCATTATCCCTCAGCCCTCGCTGGCCCTTTAGATAACTGTGCCCCGGAGCAGAGAGCGCAAGCTGAGAAAATCCCATCAAGTTCAGATTGGTCTGAAAAGGCATCTGGTTTGGAGCTGTGGGCTGATGGGATCCTGCATGGTAATTTGAAGCGCAGAGAAAAGTTCACCAGCATGTCATTCGCCAAAGCGTTTTAAAACCATAGAAAAGTACTGCAGCTGATAGTAAACGCTCGTGTTTTAAAGGAATAGTTTGGCATTTTTGTGTGGTGATCGACACCACTCTTGTGTCTGTATGCTGAATATGACGCTACAGACAGTAGCTGTTTAGCTTAGCATCAAAACCACAGAAGCACAACTTGTCTTTTTTGTGTTTTTGTACGAATTTAACAAACAATATATAATGTGTTGATTGGTGAGCGTTGGAAGGCTGGACAGAGGAAGGCTAGCTGTTTCCCCCGGTTTCCAGTCTTTATGCTAAGCTAGGCTAACCAGCTGTTGGCTATAGCTTTATATTTAAAGTAGAAAAATGAGACTATCGATCTCCTCATCTTATTCTTAGCTAGAAAACTAATAAGCTGATTTCTTAAAATGTAGAACTATTCATTTTATGTTCAAAATAATTGATTAAAATCTGACGGTAGGTTGCTTCTAGCTTATTTCTGTGAAAATGTAGCAAAGATCTTCGTCTAAAGAACGTCTGCTTTCTTTTTGCAGAACCTGATGGCCAAAGCATTGTACGACAACATGCCGGAGTCCCCCGAGGAGCTAGCCTTCCGCAAAGGGGACATCCTCACCGTCATCGAGCAGAACACGGGAGGCCTGGAGGGCTGGTGGCTCTGCTCTCTGCACGGCCGCCAAGGCATCGCCCCGGGCAATCGCCTAAAGCTGCTGATCGGACCCATGTTCGAGGCCCAGTCGCCGGCCGCCGCTGCCCAGTCGGCTGGCTCAGGGGGAGCTCAGGGGATCTACCAGGTGCCACCGTCCCTCCAGAGTCCACAGCAGCAGAGTCAACAGAGCATCTACCAAGTCCCACCTGGACAAGACGTCTACCAAGTCCCCCCAAGGAGTACTCTAGCTGCCGATAACACACCGAGCAAGGTGAGACAAAGAGGCTTACATTTTCCTTGGGCTGCAATTAATGACTATTTTCATTATCAGTGAATCTGCCAAATAGGTTTTTCATTAACCACTGATTCCAATCTTGCACCATAGCTTTGAACTAGCCTTTCCTTAAAGTAGCTGGTTGGAAGGAACAGCTGTGGACTATTGGCAATAAAAAGTAGAAGAATACAGCTTACGATAGCTTGTTTGGTCCAAGCAACAGTCCAAAGCCAAAAAAATAACAAATTCACAATGATACAAAATGAAAAAAGCAGCAAATTCTCACTTTTGAAAGGCTGGAAACGCGGCCAAATGCCTTGATGAATGTCAATTAATCAGCGAATCGTTTAAGCTGACATCTCTCCAAATGGTTTTGTTTATCCGATTAGGTATTCACTGTCACAAAGTAGTGGGGTACAAACTTTTAAAAACCACATGTCAACGATTTACACAAGTGCTATAGATAAATAGAAAATAAAGAAATGGAGGGGGTTTAGAGAAAGGAAGAAAATGGCGACTGATGTGTTCGCTGTCCTCTGGAGACAGTTCTTTGGGATCAGAGCGGATTTAAAATGTAAACTCTGGTGAATGAGGCCTTCACTGGCGAGTGTGGGGTATTAGATGCGATAGGACATGGCATTTACACCGTGACCCGTTTATCCTGCCAGTCTGCCACGACTCTCATCAGTGTGATTGCACACACAGGGAGCAGAGAGGCCGGAGAGATTGTGGGTCTGCGATGTGAAATGTGGACAGGGTGTGCCGGGCCTGGTGCTTACCACAGAGCAGGGTAGTGTTTTTGTGCAGGGCTCCCATTTGGCTTTATATGTACTGTATATTGGCACACAGTGTGTAGCAGAGCCAGTCGAAGCCACAGATGGGCAGTGAATATGGGAACTTGTGGAAAAGCAAACAGCACAGAGCTGTTTTGGGGATTTTGGTGGAGCCCAGCTGCCTGAAAGTAGTTTTTTATTTTTTTGTATTTGAATGCTATTCACAGGGTGGCTGGCAAACCCAGTACACCTGGCAAGGCCCTTTTCAGTAGCTAATCCCCCTAGCAGTATTTCCATTGTGTAGATTTTTTTTTTTTTTACTATATATCATTTGGATATGGACAGCGAAATAGTACACAGAGTGCCCTCCGAATCAGTAAATAGTATATGAAGTAGGGCTGTACCGAATTACTTAAATAGTTTAAGGGTATAAAGCATTGTAAAGTCCAAAAGTCAAAATGTATGGAAAAAAAGATAGATGCATTGATTTCCAAAATTCACAACTTAATTTTATCTAACCAAATATTCTGCTTCAATCCATATTTGTTGGCATTTAGCCTTTTATAAAACTACATTTTCATTTCCTATAACTCCTCATCTCGAAGTCAATGGGTTTAGGAGCTTTCTTTAAGAGATTGACGTTTTGTTCTACAACATAAAATATGTCAGTAAATACCCCTCTCGTGAATTTTGAAGCTTTAATTAACAAGCCTTAAAAAAGGCGGTTGCTGACAAGTGGCTAAATGAGACTACAAAACGTCATCACACCGGCTAGTACCTTTACAGCCTCGTGTATACTCACACTCATGTGACCGTGGTGTACTTTGTTTATCGCCTAACGCTTTTTGCTGATGCCAATTGCATTCACACTTCAAAAAGCATAAAAGTGGTGTGGAATTGTGAAATTATCTTGCTGAACAACACGTGTAAGTATCATACACTTGTTTGCCACAAGGCTTTTTTTCTGCAATAATACAAAATCTAATGGAAACATTTAGATTGACTTTTTGTTGAGGGAACCAGTGCGATGCTAACTTCTGGGTTGCCCTACAAAAATAGGTCATCCCTGTCGCGCTCTATAGCTACCATGAGCATCTTGTCTTTTAATTTATTCATGGTAGGAAATGTTAACTGATGTGTTGGCCTGTCATTGCCAAAAGCAGTTAGGTAATGTTGGCCATTGTTAGCTAACGTTAGCCAACACAGTAGCTAACATTATCTACTACTTATGGTGAGTGTTTTTAGCTGATGTGTTGGTTAACATTAGCTATCAAAAGGGACTGGATGTGAAAGCTAACATTAGCTTACAGCAGCTAACATTAGCGTCCATAAGTGATGCCTCGGTCAAATTGGTTAATGGTAGCTGGAGTTAGCAAAGTTAAGCTCGTTATTGCTTTATAACTGACATTACTGAGGTAGTTTGCTGACTCTATTTTTGTGCTGCTGTTACACTACATTTCATTATGTCCTATTACCCCAAAATTGTCATTTGTGGCCATTGTTCAGCTAAATTTGCATAGTCTTGGTTTAAAAAAACGCACCAGTTAAACAAGTGTGCGCCCAGTGGTCCGTCTTTCTTAAATGAAGTCATTGGCAGGAGTGTGCTGAAACAGGAGGGAAGAATATTCCTGTTTATTCAACCGCTTAACTAGTTTTAGCACCTCAGACCAGATCATCCCTCCAGGAGACGAATAGTAATTACATGCTGGATGAGCTTTTGAAATCCCAAGGGTGTTTTTCTTTTATCAAATCAGCTCCAGCCATCATAGAAATGAGCTAAGGTATGCATTTTCAGTAGGTAAATAGGCAGCAGGCGCCGAAGGCTTAGAGGACTTTGTGCGATTGACTGTGTGATAGTCAGTCAGAGCCATGGGGCCTGAGAGGAGAGACCTGCCAATCAAACCTGCACACCGTCAACCAACACCTCTCGTTACCACTAACGAGCCTCGGGGCTTACGCGATGAATGGAATTAAAAAAGGCTTTGGTGATAACATGGAAAATCAAATGACAGTGTGCATTGGGCTGTAATCATGTTATTGCAGAGATTAAATTGAATTTTGGACGTTTAACGTTCCCTCTAATCTGTGGTTATCAAAGTGGTGCAATTTTTTCGGCGGTGGTTCATGTCTATTAAATAGAACGACTTTGACTGTGCTCGTTTATTTCACGGAGTTCAAGGCTCTGTTGTTTTCCAGTGACGTATCCGCCTGTTAGACAGAAGCACCAGCAGCCTCTGTGGCCACAGTCGGTCCTGTTAAAGTCAAACAGCAATACCTGTAGTTAAAGGTTTGTAGAGTGGACGATGAAGAGTTATTTTGGGCATCCAGGGTTCAAAATTTAAAGTCCCCTGTTTGCCTACAAAGGCTTGGATGAACATGAAACTGGTTGAATCTTCTGTTCAAAAGATACACGGGGCCTAATTTAGCTCTTTGGTAAAAAGTCAAAGTTTACTCTCAATAAACAACAACTACTTCTTTCTTTGAGGTAATAGCCACGTTTGGGCTTCAACTTTAAATACGACGCACAACTCTTCAACACACCGGGCTTTAGTTCCCAAGCGTTTTTTTAAAGGCTGTCTTGCCTTTATCAGGGTGGTTCTTTTCAAAATACATTTCATCTTTCAACTGAAGAATGTTTAAGCAGGTTGACCTCAACACGTCCCTCGTTTAATTAAAGTTCACTAACAAAAAAAATCTTGTTTTTTTGGAACAAATATAAAACATCTGGGATATAAAGCATGGTATGTGAGAGGAGAGTTCTGTGCTACTTATTCAATTTTGGTGAAGTTTACAGTGTGTTGTAGCTTCTTCTCCATAGCAACAGTGACAACAGGGGCTAAGGTTTGAAAGCTAGTTTTTTGCAAACTAATTGACAAAAAGCTTGATTAAGTGAAACGGTTGGACATCAATATAAACCTGGAGTAAAGTGAGAAATGTCCGAGAGACTTTAAAGTGACTCCTTCCACCGCCTCACAGTATTTGTGGAGATCATGTCTGTTCACATGAAATCCAAACCGTGACCTTTGCTCTTCAAAACACCAAACTGTTTACTACTGCTCGTCCTTGCGCAGCAGTATTGATGACAGGCTGCCGAGCGTTGACTCACCCCGCATGCCGTCTAAATCTGCCAAGAGCCAATGGAGCTGAAGGGGAAAACAGTCTTTTTCTTGTTGTCAAGCGACACTCACTCGCTTCCCAAAATGATTATGGAGACTGATGTGGGCTTCCTAGACTGATAATCCCCTCTCATGTTACCCTAAAGCCTCCCTGCAGAGAACGGTTCCTGCATGTCCTTCGCCATGTGTTGTGTGTAGAGTCATGCATGCGCGGGTTTGCATGCCGACCTCGCAGCGCAAATCCAGAATGGCAACTGGTTGCTTTCTCTTCATGTGGTGTGGGTCTCTGGTACATAAAGGCACACTGAGGTTTTGGCGCTCCATTCCTCTCTGGCTGTTTGATGCTGCGGCCTTGTCCTTGGGTGACCCTCCTGGGAGGTTGAACTACATAGCTGCCCCCCCTCCCTTCTTCAAGGCCTTCGAGCTGGGACCATGTTGCACAGATGCCTGGAGCTCTCAGCCACACAAAGAGCCTCCTCACACGGAGAAGCCTTGTACCGTCTTTTATCACTCTGCTCTTAAAGGCCCGTTTTTTCGTTTCACTGTGCTGCTCTTGATTTCCTTCTTCTGCACTGAAAGGTGTGTCTGTTTCACGCCGTCCGTTTCCTCTGAGGTCACGGTGCTCAAAGACGGGTTGGGTTCAGAGTTCAAAGATCTCCGCCGAGCTTCTTATCTACTCCTACCAGACAGCCTTTTCATTCCCCACTTCCTGACATCATGAGGTCTGCTCCTTGTACGGGCATTTCCTCCACTTGATGTGCCGTACCCATAGATCCAATCTGCTCATTGGTGCCATAAAGAGGCAGGGGTGCAACAAAAGGATTGATAAACTCCCACACAACTCGAGGAAGTGGCCCTGATGGCTGTTTACAGGCCTTATGGGTGTGCCATCTACCTTTATAAAAAGTCCCCTTTTGGATGTAACCAGGTTATGTGAAATGAATGGCTTGTTTGTTTGCCTGGGACATATTTTCTCGGCCTAATCATGCGCATGACAATCCCAGCTGCAGATAAGTGAGTTATTTCTTCCTGGAGCAAGCCAGCTCCTTCAGACAACCCGTCTGCTCGCCATTGTCACAGTTGTGATGAATCGCTGGCCCATGAGGCTTGACCGGAGGGGGCGAGGTCATAAATCATTTGCACCGAGAGTAATCTGCTCTCTGCGGTGTGTGCATACCGAGGACTTTAAGTGTGAAAGTGTGATAAAGTAGCAAAGTAGGAGGTAAGCTAAAAGTTAAATTTTAGCTGAAGAGATGGAGAAGTTCAAGTTTACTTTCAAATCGCCTTTTTTATCCAACCAACTGAAAGAGAATCAGTTTCACATCATTGGAAACAAAGAAAACCAGGAAATGTTTACATTCAAAAGCAAAAGCATGATCATTTTTGGGGGCATTTTTAGCCACACTATGAATGACACTGTCGGCCTGTCGCTGGGTCGGTCCACCACTTTGGTCCAGACTGAAATAAACATCCCAACAACTATTGGAAGGATTGCCACAGAATTTGGGTCAATCATTCATGTTCCCCTGAGGATAAAATGTCTTAGCGCCATCCTCATCCGATCAAACTTTGAATTTGTCAAATACTTTGGTTCATGACTAAAATATCTGCAAAACTAATGACATTCCCATTAACCTCAACTGTACGTTGTGTTTAGAGCTAACTAGCTAATGTTAACACGCTTAACAAGATGGTGAACATGGTATCAATACATCTGCTAAACATCTGCATGTTAGCTTAGTCATTTTAGGCATGCTAGTGTTAGCATTTAGTAGAAGTAAAGCCTCATAGAGCAGCTAGCATGTCTGTAGACTCTTAGTCTTGCTCCATATAGAGATTCATGCTGAAGGCTCATTCAAAACATTTCTCATTTCACATTATCCTCTTATTTTCTAAGAACTTCCTCATGACATGGTTTTCTTAGAAAGTAAATACCCGATTGTCAGATGCATCTTTTAACAGTACTCTTCAGATAATCATGCCACCGGATTAAGAAGCTGCTTTGATCATAGCGGATGAACGATGATCCTTAGTCGCGCTAAAATCAGCGTGTTCCGTTTCTTTTTTTTTTTTAATGCTCCCCATTAAGCCTGCTGTCTGTCTGGGTTTAGCCACTCTGACGCGTTATGGAGAAACGTCTCGAAAGCCTCGCGGGACTCACGAGTTAATTACCTGCATTAATTAGTTTGGCACTTTAATAGGCTGGTGCCAGTGGCTGAGGGGGAACATCGCCGCGGCCCACAACACTGTGCTGTGATTTAGCAAAGCAGACGAGGACAGGTTACTGCAGAGCAGCAGCACACCCGTCATTTAGGAGATGCAGTCATACACAAAATACCACTCTTACCTAATGTGTGTGTGTGATGGCGTGCTTAGATTGGTGCCCTTTGGCTGGCGCTTATTAAAAAAGGTGAGCCTGCGCTGACGGAGCTTTGTCAGCATCCAGACGGATGGATGGGAGCACAAAAAAAAGGAGATGAGGTGTGAAGGAGGAGATGGATGGATGTAATTCAATAAAGCACCTCTTTGACGACTACGTCGTTGCTGTCCCCGTCTTTTATAAAGCCGACCTTATTTGTGTCAGCAGGCCATTAGCGGGGGGGAAGTGGCTGTGTGTGTGTGTGTGTGTGTGTGTGTGTAACCTATGAAAAGGTGTGAAATGATGATTTCCTGTTAAACACAATGTGACTTAACTCACCTGCAGACAATCGTGCATGAATTAAAACGTAATGATATTTTGTTACTCAAATCTTTCATTTAACTTTGGATTTATTTTATTATGGCAAATGCAGGCAAAACACCTCTAAAGTGTCACACTGATGTCCACTTCTTCTGCATTCATTAATTAAGTCATTAATTCGGACAACAGAAATTTGTACACGAGTAACATTTACATGGTTCTTTATATAAAATATTTTAAAAAGGTGAAGGAAACGAAGCAGTAAAAGTCAAATAGGTTTTTAAAGAGCAAGATACAATAAGATGAGATAAAAGTAAGAGATTTGACAGGAGATTCAAAGTGAAGTAATGAGTACTCCTCAATTGAAGCTAATAAAAGGCAAACGTTTTAAACAGACCTGAGAGCAGCAGGAGATCAGAAATACTTTTTGTCCCTCTAACCAATAGAAGTATTTTTAAATTCCATCACTTGACACACAGGGTGCCGAAACTCACTGCCCAACAGAGCATATAACAACCTCATGAGGTAGTTGATGATGCTGTGACGACGCCTCTCAAATGACTCCGAAGTAAAGCTTAAAAGTCCTATGTGCCAAAACCTGAGCCTGCCAGGATGCTAAGTAAACACTGCATTGTTGAAAGAGCCATGACTCACTCACCAAAACGGCGTAGGAGCGTTAACAAGGCATCTTATTTGGCTCCTTGGGGCACTACTTTAAAACCTGATCCCTCTTTAGTCGGTCACTCTGTGTGCTCTGCCTCCTCGCTGAAGGAATCCTAAGAGCCTATCACCTGAGTGGGAGCGATGTCATCGGCGTCATTGGATGCCGTAAATGTTTACCCGCCAGCATTTTTATAGCAGCGCCAGGCGTCCTCGGAGCGACAGCCTGCCGGGTTAAGCAGAGGGGCCGGAGATGGGAAAATAAATGAGCAGCGTGCATCTGGCAGCTGGCTGAGAGGAGCCACTGATGGGACGAGTGCCACTCACAGCCGTGACATGTACCTGTGAGAAAGGTCAGCGAGGTCTTTGACAGACACCTCGCTGCCATCTGCATGTGACCGAGTCCCCCCCCCCCCCCCCCTTATCATCAGCACACAAGCTCAACCCGCAGGGACAGCAGCCGGGCTGCAGTGACCTTTTAGCGAGCATCACTTTGTTGTTACTCAGTGAAAGGCTGGCTTTTTATCCGCTGTGTCTGCTGACATGCTGTGGGAAGTTTGAACAGCCTTTTAAAAAATTATTTTAAACACATTTTTATCCTGCAAACAAGGAAAATAAATAATGTAAAACGCAGCTCTCAATGCTCTTGCGAATAAAACTAAAGCAGAGTGTATTCACACCGACATGGAGGCAATTAATGCACAAAACAAGTACTTCAATTTGGCCCGACGGACAAAATGCGCATCTAAATTCGCATTCATAACTCAGTCAATCTGATTATAGATTTAGGTTTTAAAAGAACTCAAACAACTGTAATTTACTTAGTCCATGAAATAATACCTCCTGTTTCCATCCCCCAAAGCACCTAACATATGGGAACTGTAGTTCCAAAAGGAGTTTGATTAACTCCTAATTCAAAGCAAGACAATAAATACTGTTAACGTTTTCCTGCTGCACTGTCACACTGTTTTTTGATAGAAGTAGTTTTGTGAACCAATTCCCCACTAATGAACATATTTTGTAGCGCTATACAGCCAGATGGTACATTCATGAGAATGTAGTTTCCATCGCTGCCCTTAAAACATCTTTTATTTCAGTATGTAAACAGCCTGAAGTGTTTGGAGCGACGGCGCGTGAGAAGAGTCCCCGAAGCAGCGAAGCTATTTATTCCTGCGGCGGTTTATTTCAGACCCGTTTATTTCAGCCCGCGGTGTACGTTTCAGCTCTGACCCCACAGGCCCTGTTGGGATGATGTATGCACGGACGGGAATGCCAACAATGGACACCTTAAATCACCACGGGCCTGTTCAGATTGGACTTATGAGAACCATATGGACTACTGTTGAGTCAGACTCCGGCTCAGATGAATGGCATTCCTTTCCATACTAGGCGACGTGCTCTCATTTTCCGTTCCTCTCGCTTTCCACCTCTTGTTGCCTTTTTTTTTCCTCATAAATCTCTTTTACAAACCCCCCCCCCCTCCCCTCCTCCTCCTCTCCATCTCTGCTGCTGCTTCCCCAGAAACATTAATCTCAGTCGGAGTTGGCCGAGTCTACATCTCCTACTGCTCACTCTCAGATAAATGTACGGCAGATTGTATTCAGATATTAACTCGGCTATACGGCGAGTCATGAGTGGATACTGGGATTTAAGACTCGCAGCTCCCCGGAGACTTTCCCCTCTGCCAGGAAGCCGTGCGTATGGTTCCTATTTTTGAGCCCCATTAATGAACCCAGTGTGGCGATAGTGGTGCGCGGGGGCAGAAGAGGAGCGCCGGGCTCAGGGAGGGACATTCCAAGCATTCCTCAGTCTGTCTGACGCAGCGTGGAGGTCTGCTTTTAGAGGGGGAGGGGGGGAACACTGGAATTAGGAGGTGTGGAGGGACTGATTAGTACTGACGGGAAAAGAGGAGGGACAATGTGCTACAAAAGAAAATTAAACAGGGGCAAAGGTGTGTGTGTGTGTGTGTGTGTGTGTGTGTGTGTGTGTGTGTGTGTGTTTCAGGCAGTAATCCGTAGCCTGTCTGCACCACAGTGTAAAATGTTTTACAGGTGTGTTAAATCAGACAGCACGAAGCGTTCGGGTTGTTCATCACTACCAATGATGATTACTTCACCGGGTTTAAAAGCTCATAATCCAGCCAGCACTCCGATAAAACGCTCTCACGCTAAATCACAAAGCATTTCCTTGAGGTTTAAAGTGCCTTACCGTTTTCACAAAGCACTGCTGAAGCTTTACTTTGGCCCATTCATAAAGATACAATAAAATAAATCACTCAACTGAGTCAGTTTTACGTTTTATTTAGTTTTTATTAGTTATTTATTGAGATATTTTGTTTGTTTTCCAGTAGAGCACTTGGCTGAAATAGCAGTTCTATATTTGCTTCTTTATGTCCTTGTAAATTAAATATTTTTGTCTATTTGATTGTTGGTCAGAAAGAAAGAAGAATATCTTTGGGCTCTGAGAAATTGTGTTGGCACTTTCTTTTTTTTATCTGACATTTTACTGACAAAACAATGAATTAATTAAAATATATATATTTTTTGTATTTTAGCTTTTACCAGAAATGAACCACTATAATGATGTCAGGAGGGTTCTGTTTGTACTTTGTGATTCAAAGTATTTGTCCTGAGCACTGCTGTGTCCCAGGTGTCGTTTATTTTAGACAGCAGTTCTAAATGTTTGTGCCCCTCCCCACTGTGATCGGACAGGTGGTGACCCCAACCAGAGTGGGACAGTCCTACACCTTCAGCCCCGGCCAGCACAACCAGCAGGACCTCTATGATGTCCCACCCAGTAGATCACAGGGGGTAAGTGTCTCATGTTCCCACAGCACGAACTGTTTACCAGTATGACCTGCTAGTAAACCAATGGGGATAACCACTAGTGTTCATTGTTGATTGATTTCAGAGGGATTTAAGTGGAATTGATCAATACATGATAAAAGCCCTAAAGGAAAATATAAGTCAAAATAAAATGTCCAAAGTCAATATTTGCCCATAAAAGAAACAAATCAGCCCAGTGCTATGTTTTAGAGATTAGAATGTGTTTTCAGACATCCACAGGTTTCTATTAATATCCATACATAAAAAAAATAATTTTGCAAATTCTTGAGACTTTCTTTTGAGTTGTTTAATCAAATTGGTTAAAGTTGTATTATCGAGGTTCACTGTGGCAGAATACAGAACTCAAAGCATGCAAAGACACTAATATGGCTCTTTAAATAAGTTATAGTTTTGTGGATATAAAACTAAGAAAATGTCATGTATGCAACTTTTGCTCTGATCCACTACTGTTAGGCATAAACATTTCTTTATAGAAACAATAATTCAAAACGTCAGCAGTCAACGCAGCAGTAATAGTTTTTGACAGATGCAGTGTGAGGTTTGTATTTGTCAGAATGAGAATGCAGCTTCTTTGATCTTCAGCATGTTCCGTATTTTATTCTGCCACACATCCTGTTCTCTGCACGGACTGTATTTTCTCAGAAAGGATCTTTGACTGTAATACTTTTCTCCTGTAATCTATCTGCAGCGCTGTAGCTCATCGAAAAAAAGCTACTTCTAATGTTGCATGATGCATTATTTAAAGCACAGCAAGTGGAGAGTCTACAAAATAAAAGACTGCAATTGATCAGATAAAACCAGTGATCAGAACTCGTACTACAAGTCAACTGGTATTTATATTCTGCTTGTGTTTTCAGGTGTACGATATTCCTCCCGGTCAGATGTTTCCTGGCGCCAGAAACCAGGGAGTCTACGACGTTCCTCCGTCTCAGATGGACCTCAGGACGCAAGGCGTTTACGACGTACTTCCCTCTTCTCAAGGGGTAAGCAGGCCTTCCACCACAATGATCGGTCACACGTTTCAGTCGAATACAGTTTGACTTGGCAAAGCGGTAGCTGCTGAAGTTATTTATTGACACAGTCGCTGGTATTTCTCTTAATTGTCTGCGATAAATGAATACGTCAAAATGTCATATTTGAGACGTTCTTGCGGCGGCACTAAAGGACAGCTTTGCCTGCCAGAGTTTAACCAAAAGCTCTGCGAGTGGTTCTGCATCTGAGCTTGAAAAAAATAAAAAATAAAAAAGGCCATATAGCTGTTCTCTTTCCAGACCCTCTAAGATTTCTGCAGACCTCCATCCCCGACCAGGCAAAGAGCCATCTGTGTGTTTGTAATGAGCTGAAATCCGCCTGGACGTGTTATTTGCGTCGTTCTTGAATACGGTTTTGGGCGGGCTCGTCTCGCTGTAACGAGTGCGTTTTAAAATTGATGGAAATCACTTACAGGCCGCCGTTTCATTCTGCACGCTTCACACGCTCTGCCTGGTCAACCAGCGGCAGGTTCAAGCTTTGTGCTACTCCGCCTTAGACGGAGGAATCCGAGCACAGAAACATTGAGGTTTCTAATATAGCATCTACAGATAGCCAGGTGGCCTCTCACTTCCTCAGCTGTATCCGCTGAAAAGCCGCCAACATTCAGTCGACTTCTGCCAGTCAGCTGATTTCTTAAATGTCATGGTAACTGGAACGCAGATTTCTGAGAATCTCATTACTACAAGTAGAAGACTGCAGACTGGTAAAGTAACAGCAGAGAGACCGGATGAGAGGAGACATCATTGCATGAAGTGCTCGTATTTAAAAAAAAAAAAAGAAAAAAAAAAAAGTTATTTATATATATTTTAGTCAGCCCAAAGTCAGACTAAAACTGTAACCTCTAAACTAAACTAGTAGCCTGGGGACAGAAGACTTTGTTTGCAATGTGATATAAGAACAAAAGCTTCTTACAAGTCCATGTGGGCTTTTATGACACAATAAATAAACACAAACGCAGAGATTGTGAATTTGCACCAATGCTTTACTTCTCCCTGCAGATCTACTCGGTGCCCCCCTGCAGGACCAACCCCGCCCTCCAGGAAGGGAACTACGACTTCCCGCAGCCTCTCAAGCACAAGCAGGAGGGCATCTACGACGTACCTCCCCCGGCCCTCACCAAACCCACTCAGAGCCCCCAGTCGCACTACGACTTCCCCCCCACGATGGAGCCCCCCGCCCATCACCAACACCTGAACGGCAACGGCAACGAAGGCATTTACGACGTGCCTCCGTCCGCCCTCCACTCCGGGGCGGGGTCACAGAGCGACGTGTACGACGTCCCGCGGGGCATGCAGCCCCCGCAGCAGCACAGGACCTCGCCCGCCGACCGGGACGGAAGCAAAGGTGTCTACGACATCCCCGCTCAGGACACCCGCGCCGTCGCAGACGTGACGGACGGCGTGAACCGCCTGTCCTTCTCCAGCACCGGCAGCACACGCAGCAGCATGTCCACCTCTTCGTCCTCCACGGTCTCCGAGGGACGCCTCGCTCTGGACGTGGACGCGGCTGTGCAGCGGCTGTGCCGCCTGCAGCAGGCCGTGGAGGCCTCGGTCGGCGCGTTGCATTCGATGGCAGCTTCCCCTCACTGGAGGACTTTCCCCTTCATGGAGCGCCACGCCAACGACGTCCGCACGGTGTTGGACCGGGTCCGCGCCGCCCTCGGGGACTTTGTCGTGTTCGGCAGAGGGGCTGCGGCAAACGCCACGGCTCTGTCGGACTCCAGCCTGCACAGTAAGCTAAGGCGGCAGCTGGCGCGCCTGGAGGACTCGCAGCAGATCCTCCTGCAGATCTACCAGGTGCTGGAGAGCTGCAGCTGGGCCCTGAACACGCTGGCGTCCGCCGGCAAGCACCACAACAAGAGCGACGACCTGGACCGCTTCGTCATGGTGTCCAGGACGTTGCCCGACGACGCCAAACAGCTGGCCTCCACGATAGGCAGCAGCGCCGAGCTCCTGTTCAGGCGGACGCATGCCGACGGGTCGTCCTCCATGGGGAGCACACCAGAGGAGAGCACCGTCCACCCGCTCACCTCACCCTCGTCCGATAACGACAACTACGGAGGCCAGACTAAGCCCTTCCCTGTGCCCTCCGGCCAGGACAAAGACAACATGAACAACAGCGAGAAGTGTGTGAAAAGCTGGATGGAGGACTACGATTACGTACACCTGCAGGTAAATCCTCGGGGGGAGAAACGTCCAGGCTACGCAACGTTTCGTTTGTAGTGCTTTCTTTAAAAATGTTAACATTCTGTGCAGTCTAAGTGATACTTTTAGGCCATCGATGTAAGCCCTTGGGTCTGGTCCATTTGTGTGGAACAGAATGTATTTTTAAATACTAGAAGTGTAGAAATGTTTAAATCCTCTTCATAGGGGTTGTATTTAAAGCATGTCTCGTTTCTGGGATTGTCATGTCATTTTTATATCTAGAGACTTTCTGTTACAAATCTTCAATAGTTTATTTATTATTCCTTTATATCCACCGACTTTATACTACTGAGTATGTTGGATGTATGAGAAAGTTCAAACCCGGGCTGTGTGAGTACCTCTGACCTCTTCTCACCTCCTCGTCTTCCTCCGCAGGGCAAAGAAGACTTTGAGCGTCAGCAGAAGGAGCTGTTGGACAAAGAAAACATTATCAAGCAGAGTCAAGTCCAGCTGGGCCAGGAGCAGGTGAGGTTCTTTACTTTGGCACAGACATTGTTGCACTGGATTCTCTGTTATCACATCATGCATATTTATGTATTCATATCGTCAGACACACACACAGATGTTGACCTTCAGGGTCTCGTGGGTGAGGCAAACATTTGGAGCCTTTTTGACTGTTGGCAGTAGGGCTGCAGCTAACGATAATTTTCATAATCTGCAGCTCATTTTTGCGATTAATTAGTGAATGAAACGATTGTTTTTATTCGGCCGAGAGTCCAAAACACTGTGGTTTTCCTACTTTTACTTAAGTTAAAGATGCAGGTACTTCTTTCACAAGCGAGGTTGGAAAATAATCTTGAATCCTGTCGCCCCCCCGCAGATCAACCAGTTCAAGAAGCTGGAGCAGGACGTGATCAAACCGGTGGAGAACGACGTCACGCAGTGGATCTCGCATCAGCACGCCGGCTCGACCTCGGCCCCCCCCACCACCACCACCACCACCTCGGACTTGCCCTCCGCCCGAGTGTGCGCTCGGGACCGCCAGCTGCTCGGCTTCTACTCCGAGCAGTGCGGGCAGCACTTCGCCACGCTCCTCGGCGCCGTGGACGCCTTCTTCGGCTGCGTCGGCACAGGGCAGCCCCCGCGCATGTTCGTGGCGCACAGCAAGTTCGTCATCCTCAGCGCCCACAAGCTGGTCTTCATCGGGGACACGCTGTCCAGGCAGGCCTCGGCGCCCGAGGTGGCCAACCGCGTGATGAACTCCAGCAACGTGCTGTGCGACCTGCTGAAGACGGTGGTGGCCGCCACTAAAACGGCCGCCCTGAACTACCCGAACACGGCCGCCATCCAGGAGATGGTGGACAGGGTCACCGACCTCTCGCATCATGCTCAGCAGTTCAAAGAACAGTTGCTGCAACTGGCCAACTTGTGACTTTCACCCAGGAGACAGACTCTATGTGTACATTAATCTAGTACAAATATATATTTACAGTATATGTATATTGCTCATCTTTAAGTTTTGGATGTAAATAGTATCCGTTCTGTGTATATATGCTCTATTTTTGTGTAGATGTTTTATATTATGGTATGAAGATATGTGTAGGTGTCTGTAGGATTATGTAGACTTTTTTCATAACATTCCTGTCGCATATTACAAAGCGCCCTATGAGATGTCCGGTGTGTTTCTTTTCCCTGTAGAGTGTTGTCTTACTGCTGGGTGTGACAGTAAATCTCCTTGTAAATCACGTTAATGTTCAGTATATGTGTGTGCGTGTGTGTGGAGCTCTCCACAGAGTAAAGGATTGTTCTTAACCACGTGAATGCGTCCTTTATTTTTGCTGACATAACAGATTTGTTATAGCTGAAGAGAAATACCTATGATAAAGTCAGAGGTATGGTATATTTTTCTTTGCGTTAAATAAAAGTTGTCTTGGATGTTAGTAAAGGTCAGTCAGACGGCCTTTTTTAAGCAAAATGGGGTTTTGAAGATCTGATTTTTTGGGGGACTAAAACCAATGAAGGAAATGCCAATTAAAAATGATCTAAAAATATTGCTAACATTTAATGTTCCTTCACAGAAATGTATTCATGTCAGGGTGAACACTTTTTAGATCACCATAGTGGCAATTACAGTACACTGAAATTCAAAGTCATAAGCTTTTTATTTTGCTACAGTGTGATGAAGGCCATGCAATGCAGCTGAAAGCTCTGGAAAAAGAAATCACATAAGATTGATATTGAGAATGAAAGTGGAAATGGTAGTCTGACCAAAAAAAAAAAAAAAAGCACTCAAGGTCTACGAACTTTTTTACCCAGAGCTTTCAACTGTATCTCGTGATCTTCAGTGGATGGAGTTTGCCCAGTTGCCTTATCAAGTTACAGCAACGAAAAATAGCAACTACTCAAAACAAGTATGAACTTTCACACTGAAATATACATTTTGTATGTGCAGCGTTTGCTCGGTTGTCATATCAAGCTGTTGGAAAAATCGAATAAGTGGACCTTGAGTTGAGATCTCTTTTTGTCAAATTGTGGTCTTCATCCACAGATGGTGTTTGCTTAGTGTCATGTCATTTGAGTTAATATTCTTTAAAAACAGTTTGGGAGCTTTGGTGCAGCCATCCATGCAACTGAAATCTTTTGTAAGGTCACAAGGGTATTTTTTTTAAGAAGAGGATCAGTAAAAGAGTGCCGGTGCCAAAGAAATTATTCTTCCCTTTGCTTGGGGAACATTCGATATGACACATGGAGAATAATGAGGGACGAGAGGCTGCGGTACATGTGTTCTCTGGACCGTGAGAAACATCGTCAGAGTGACTCCGATCAGCTGCAACAACGCATTCTCTCTGCTTCAAAGTGGAGAGAATTGATCGAATGCACACAATCAGCCTCATGGGAACATAAAGTACTGTCAGCAGCCATGGTGACTGTAGGATACAACTTTAAAAAAAAAAACAGTGTTCACTTGCCCCTCTTTCATTATAACCTGAGCAAAATATATAGTCTCTCCCTGTGGAGAAGAGGCGGCTTTATAGACAGATTGATTGTGTGAAGAAGAGGCGACCGCAGTGAGACTTCAGCTCTCAATCAGAAAATCCCATTAAAAAAAAAACAATCCTCACAGGCCGGCACTTACGAAGCACCCCAACTGTTTTTATTGTTGGCTGCATCCCACTCGGAGCTCTCCGGGGAGATGAGAAGGAAAGGAATTCGCAACGACTTTCAAAAACAAAGTGCAGACAGACACGGTAAATCAGGAGACGTCAGGTCCGTTTTACAAATCTGTTTTTGACATATTCTCTTCTAATCTGCTCCACAAGGAGAACAGGAACTACTATTTTTTGTAGGCCGATTATTTTTATCCCAAAATGAAAGTGACAAACACATTAATCCATTAATGACTATAATCCAGAAATGGCCCATTCTGTATAATGAGTACTTTTAGTATACATTTGTACTCTAATACTTTTAGTTGAGTAAGATTGTGAATGCAGGACTTCTACCTCAGTATTATAAAAAGCAGAAAGACCTGAATACGTCTCCCTCCACTGCCTCTCAGGACACATTGTGGCTCTCAACAAGGGAGAGGAACAGCTTTTGGCTGATTAATGCTGGATGGACGACTTATTCTAGACCTGGCAGCTCTAATGGATCCACTCCTGGTCCTGTGTGCGTTTTGTCACCGGGGGCAGCGTGCCACACAATAAATCTTCGGTTTACCACAATTGCACGAGGTACTGCGCGAGAGCTGAGGCTGCGTTTTTTCCGCTGAATCCCCTGGAGCGGTTGTCTCCGTGCTCCCCGATGAGATACCGTCTCGCCCGGGCTGAGAGACAGCCAACAGGTGTGGGGGGGGGGGGGGCTGCTGAGGTGGAAGTTTAGCAGCGAAGAGATCCAAGAGTGTTGCAGCTGCTCACCTGTTTGTCGAGTGAACAAACAGGCGAAAGGTCATCGGAGAGGTAGTGTGTAATACCTGCAACCAGCAACAGGAGCAAAGCTCGACTCCTGCTGTTTATACACACACATATACAGTATACATATACATACATACATACATACACACACACACACACGCACACACACACGCACACACACACACATAGTGTGAGAGAGAGTTAGAGCACTGCAGAGTCGATGTCATTTCCTTGGTTCACCACAATCATTTCCTGTAAAGTATTTGCAGGCTCTGAAATTACAGCTTGGTAGCTCAGCAGGGCCTCCTTTTCTCCTTCCTGAAGAAGCTGCTGCCCAGCTGCAGGCAGAGACGAAACATCATTAGGACGAATAAAAACTACCAGGGAAGGCTCGCCCTCAAAGTCGATTAACTGTATTAACTGTAAAGGGCGGTTTCTTAATTTTCTGCACGCGTTTCCAGCAGACGGGGGTCGAGTGCATTCTCAGCATTCGACTCAGTCACACCACAGTGAAATGTATCAATTACCGCACTTCAAGATGATGAAGATGCATGTCTACTTGCCGTGTGATTAGATTTGATGTTCTTGCAGTGGTGGATGAAGTACTGCAGTAGAAGGACTCAAGTGAAAAGTCCTGCATTAAAAACAATGGTTAAAGTATCGTCAAAATATACCTAAAGTACCAAAACTAAAAGTATTCCTCGAGACAAATGGCCTGCATCAGAATGACATATTATTGGATTGTAATTACTTATGCATTCATTGTAGTGGAGTAGAAGTATAAAGTAGCAAAAACAATAGTACACCAGAATTGTACTCAAGTACAGTACTTGAGTAAATATATTTAGCTGCTGTGTTTTAGGGGTTTTCCATGTTATTTAACTGCAAATCTAAAGTTAAAACTGCATGTAGAAGATAAGTTTGTTGTTGCAGTTGTGAGTGAAATGAACATTTGAGTTTCAAAAGAGCTGACTGATGCAGAAAAGGGTCTTTAAAACAAACAAAAAAAGCAATCTCTGGGGAAATTAACGACATCTGAACTTTAAAAAGGGTCCAGATGGATAAGGTAGCTCAATGTATTCCTCTATTCTCACTGTGCTGCATGTTTGCAGTCACAATCATTGCATCCTGGCTACCAGCACTTTTTGGCTAATGACCCTCGGGGCTGAAATGGATTAAGCCTCGTCAAAGATTAAAACGGTCTTTTTAAAAGCTAGACGGGCTCAAATTACATTATACATACAGTAGATTAACTCACTGCATTGACTTCTGGAGGGGGGGGGGGGGGGCATTTATGGAGGCAATCAGAGCCAGTGGAGCTTAAAGGGCACAGAGACAAGTTGGCAGAGGAGTCACAGCCTTTGTGTTTTTTAGCATTATATTTTTGGGATGTTTCAGCATCCGTTTCCTTCTATGATTTTTTACGAAAAAACAAAAAACATGTGTTCCAGAATATTAAAGCAACTTCCTGAACTGATGAAAGCTAAAAGAAATATTCATTATTCATTTTGTCTCTTTACACCTGTGGGTCATAAAAAGGTCAAAACAGAGTTTTATTTTCAAACTGGTTTTGAGTGAAAACAAATAAAACAGATCCAGGGGTAAGGATGTATTCTTTGAATAGACTACAGACCATAATATACTGATGATAGGACATGTACCTTCTTGCTCAGTCGTTCAGTGCTGTTATGGTTTGTCAGGCAGCTGTTTTCCAGCAGTGCTACACTGCCACCTCGTGTTTAAACTCTAGGATGTCAAGAACAACTCAGACTACCATTACAGCGTGCAGACTTCACCAAATTATGTCTGATAAAGTTATGTTGCACTTTATGCTACTTTGAGGTTCTCATACTTTACTTAGTATATTTCCATGTTCTGCTACTTTATACTTTTACTCCACTCCGTTGCAGCGTTATGCTAAAATCGTTTATTTTATTTTATTTCCCCCTCCCCTCGTCAATCTACACTCACTACTTCCTAATGTCAGAGGATTTTTGCAAATGAATTTAAAAGAAAAATTGAAATATCACATTGACATAAGCATTGGTGATATTTCTCCTTTTCTATTAAGTATTCAGACCCTTAATGTAGTTAAGTGAAGCATTGGCTTCGGCAGCGATTACAGACCGTTCTGCACACCTGGATGTAGGGTTTCTTTCCTCTGCAGATCCTCTCTGGCTCCGTCAGGTTGGGCGGTCATTTTCAGATCTCTCCAGAGATGGT
Organism: Anarrhichthys ocellatus; assembly: GCF_004355925.1. Classification (NCBI taxonomy): domain Eukaryota; kingdom Metazoa; phylum Chordata; class Actinopteri; order Perciformes; family Anarhichadidae; genus Anarrhichthys; species Anarrhichthys ocellatus. The sequence goes on from NW_022280114.1 coordinate 1,509,324, forward strand.
CAATTGGGTTCAAGGCCCGGCTTCCGGCTGGGACACTGAGAAACGTCAGCGATGGCCGTGTCCTTCTGGAGGTTTCTTGGCCAGTTTCGCCGGGCGGTCCGCTCTAGAAAGGGCTCGTGGTTCTTCCATCAAAAAAATAAAATAATATGGAGGCCACTGTGTACTTGGGAACCTTCACCCAGTCTGTGCCTCCTCGAGACGACCCGTATCTCACCTCACGGCTCACTTGTGCTCTGACTTGCATCGTCAGCCGACCGTTACAGCAACAGGTGTGTGCGCGCGCGTTTGCCTTTATAAATCACGTCTAATCAGTTGAATTGATCACAGGTGGACTCCAATCAAGAAGAAGAAACGTCCCGAGTGTGACATCATAAATATTTGCATCAAATTCTGTTTTCACTCTGACGTTGTATTGAGTGTCGATTGTTGTGAAACAATTAATTCACTTTTCTTTTTGCACACAACCAACAAAACGAAAATGTGGATATATACTTTCAGTGTAGTTTGAGGCAGTTTATCAAGTATTTTTGTGTGTATGTTTATTACACAGAGAATGTATAGCCAATATTAAAAAAAAAAAAAAAAAAGAAAAAGTACTTTGAACCATGAATCCCATTTCCCAAAAAACAGACTCATATTCGTGACGATATTTATTTGAAGCTACTGCTCCACTGAAGAAGAAAAGAAATCACTGCTGATTAAAAAAAAAAAAAAAAAGGTGCAACAGTTACATGAGTTTTACTTGGAGGGAGGATAATACATACATATTGATTAGGTCAGCATTGATTTTGCCCTGTAGTGATAAAACAAGCTACTGTGGGCTGTACAAAAAGGAGGCCATGTAACAAACAGCGGATGCCATCTAGACAGGCACTGGTGCAGACGGAGGCACGGGGAACGGGGGAGGGCTAACATTGTGTATTATACACCAACAGTTCCTTGAAACGTTCTCCCGTCTCCTCTTCAAGTATAAATCGATAAAATAAAATTTAAAAAGGGTGAAGGAGAAGTTGCAAGAAAAAGGTCACATTTTACACAACTGGAATAAAGTTATTCGCCCTCTTCGTCTTGGAGGCTTTGGCCGTTATCTACTGGACGAGGCAGTTTTTCACCTCGTGGATGGTAGTACGCAGAGCTTACTGTGTGAGAAACAACAAAATGACAGCGTAAACATTCATTTCAGTGCACTTTTGTTAAAGAAAAGAAAACTGTCAGTTGTACAAATCCCCATTTCAGTTTGTCTTCAGTTGTTCTTGTTGAGCTCATTGTTTTCCTTTTTTGTTTTTTTTACATTTATCTGCTTAACGTTGTACAAAGTAGGACTTCATTCTGTTGAAAACACAAGATTAAAAACACGTACGTTAAAGAGAGTTAACACATCTCTCTTTGTGTGATGGAGCATCTTCACACTCCACGTGGGTGGCAGGAAGCAGCGCGGTCGCTCGTGAGAGCCGGCTTGTCACTATTGCAGGAAAACAGGAGGACCAGACTCGCTGCTCAGAATATAATTAAACATGTGAACAGGTGACAGTAATGGCTTTTCCCTTTTGATCACAGGAGATCTGCCTGGTCAGTTTAAAGTGTCTTGGTGAAGAGGAGGGCTGACTACCGAGTGTACACAAGGTCCTTGTGTAGTGTAGAGCGCGGGGGGGGGGGGGGGAAGAGTACCTTCTGATGATCACGTTTGTAGAGGGCCGACGGGCGGCCGCGGTGAGACGGGGGTTATGATTGAATACGCAGTAGGTGATCTATGAGGTGCTTTCCGCGAAGGCGACTCTTTGGCGTGCGGTCCTGGGCCGACTTCGCGTCGGGGCGCTCGCTGTGCGTTCGCTCTTGGTTTCGGACGGCTGCGGTTCGGCCTGAGGGGTGCTGCCGTCCCCGACGAGTTCACGCAGGAACTTGAACTTGGACAAGAAGAGCTGCCAGACTACATACCAACCTGAGGGGCAGAGAAGGGAAACAAAATAGATATTTACAGGCGTAAAATAAAGGCACTCTATAAACCACAGGGGTCCCTCATGTAGTAACATTACATTTAGTCACAGAGGGAAGCATGTGTTTTCTGCTAAATAAATATCCTCCAATCTTTCAAAATCAAAAAAGGTCATTTAACATTAACCAGTTTTGAAGGTATTTCAAGAATCTTAAAATATTGTATTTTGTACCTTGTGTATGTATTTGTTGATGTATACCGTTTCTATTTTCTTTTCATTATTATTTTAAAAGGCCTCCTATTGACAGGTGTTGAATATTAGCCTTTCGCTAGAAACAAGATTTGCTACCCATTTTCCTAAACTGTCTTAATCCAAACAAAGACAGCAGCTTCCTTACTGAACTTGTACAACGTGAAGCAAATGTAATAGATTAAACAACCCAACAGTATGTAAAGTAGTTAAAGTTAGCTCCACCCCGACCAACTATGAGGAGTCCCACTGATGAGTGTATATTATTACATCAATGACACAATTATATAACAATCTGGGGCCAATCTGCTAAAGATGTACTTTTACTTTTGATACTTTAACTACATTTGCTGGTATTATTTCTACAGTGTGGTATTGCTAAATAATTTGAACACATCTTCCACAGTTGACAAAGAGTCTTTCAGGAGTCTGGAAATACCTTCAAAAACAATGTTAAGTTTTTCAAAGAACACAAACAGCTACTTTGCTCTAGAACTGGTACCAGTAATGGTTTTGCTTAAGAGGCACAAACTGGAGCTAGGGGAGCCCCCCCCCACATGTCATAGGTCTCCGTCTCTCCCAGCTCCACCTGGTCATCTGGAGCCGGTCTACCCAGTTAAAGATGACCAGGATCAGGCAGAGGAGGGAGAGATGGAAAACAAGCAGCGCTGGAGGCGTAAGAGGAGCAGTCATGGTTATGTTCTGACTTCTCCTCTGCGCAGGATAAAAATAGCAACTCCTTACTTAAATCAAAACTTGCCTGTCAAAGACATTCAATACACTCAGACCAGTCATACAAGGAATAGTTGGACATTTAGGACGAAAATGTTCAATTATTATAAGAGTTCAGACAATGTATCAGCTATTGTAGCCTCTGATAAGCTAGCAGATGTGTGCCCAAACAACAAAATCAACTGATGACAACAGTTAAGGTCAATCGGCTACAATATGGCTTAGGGAGTTAGCTTGTTACGTGTAAGTAGATGTGTTCTTTAAACTCACCAAACAGCATGAAGAGCAGCGCACAGACCAGTGTGGCCACAATGACCAGCAGTGTGAGCCCGACACTTTGCCACATCTTAGCTGGACGCTTGAAGGCAACAACAGCATATGGAGGTGGCTGCGGTGTGTTTTCTGCTTCACACACAAACACAACCACGTTGCTGGCTAGCTGGGTTAGCCGCCTGGCAGCTGCGTTAGATAGCTAGCCTTAGACGAGAGAGAGAGAAAAACAAACACATCGCACACCAGCTCGGCTGCTAGCGTCGGGCTAGCTAAGTTAGTTAGCTAGCTGGTTAACAAACGGAGCCGCAGTAGTTTCACAGACGGACTGTAGCATTAGCTAACGTTAGCTTGTCACAGCAGGGTAAAGGCCTTCTTCGGTGTGCTACATAACTGCAACATGTATTTGATAGTTATGAGACAGAGCAGCAGAAACTAACTAGGTTAAGACAACAAATTCAGCGTCATGAAACCGATTCAAACTGCGCCTGCGCAAGTTGCATTTGACTCTTGGGTAGTGAAGTTTATTTGAGATTTAACCTGTAGTTTTAACTCTGTGTCCTCACTATCTTCTCCTTTTAGAGTAATCAGTAATGTTCAGAGTAAAACACAGAATTAACAGCATATATATAGAATATATAAAATACAGTTCAGCAGACTAGAAATATATGAACTGTATTTTTAAAGTTTAAATCACATTATTATCCTTCAGAGGGTTTCATATGGGCTTGTCACCACTTTATTAGGAACTATAGCCATTATTTTGAAATGGGTTTTTTTTGAACAAAAAAAACTGATCTGATCTCTGTCTTCCAAATACTACCTCTCCCTTTTGATAAATAGATGATATAGTTGAAATCTTAGCGTTACATCATCAAAGTCATACATACAACATAAAGAGGATAAGATAAGAGAATAATAAAAACATAAAGAAGTAAAGTCTTAGGCAAGGCAAGTTTATGTGTGTAGTGCCTTTCAAAAGCAAGGCAATACAAAGTGCTTTACATATCAACTTTACTGTAAAATGCATGAAAGCACTATTGCATTTATTCAAAAATCCAGCAGGAGGAGTCATCATCAAACATCTGTAACCCCGTGAGTAGATTCCAAATAGAACGTCCCTTTTCTAGCAAAGCTGTTTTGTAGGTGCAGCTGATGTTTTCATGTATTCTGACACTTCTCACACATTAAACTGCAGCGTGAGAAGTCACACAAGACGCTCCCACCTTTGCTGTTACACTCTCTGCAGTTGAACAGCATTTGAATGAGGCTTCGAAGTGGATAAAGTAGTAAAGAAGTATTACAAATACTCCACTACAAGTAAAAGTCCTGAATTCAAAATGTTACTGAAGTAACAGTACAGATTGTCATCACAATGTACTCAGCGTATCAAAAGTAAAATTTCTCTAATGCAGAAGTGTTAAAGTATTAAATTACTCTATGTATATATAGATATATTTTAGATACTTTATATATCACTGGGCAGAGGTGGGACCAGCACATTGTTTTGCAAGTCCCAAGTCAAGTGTCAAGTCCTGAACTTTGAATTTTAAATCCTAAACGAGTCCTAATGTCTTCTTCACAACAACAGAGTAAGGATATATGAAATTCCCCAAAAATATGAATTGCTTTGGGAAATTGATGTACACGTTTGTTGAAACCAGTGCGACTTAACTTAATCAGAAAAAAAACTCGCTGGGAATGAATATTGTTAACATTTATTTATGAAATTAATTGATTCATGATCAAATGGCTCAAGTCCAAGTGAAGTCGCAAGTCTTTGGGGATTTTTTTCAAGTCGTGTCTGAAGTCATCAAAATGCTTTGTGTTTCAAATAAATGCATTGAAATAAAAAAGCACAATATATCCCTCAGAAATGTAGTGGAGTAGAAGTATAAAGTATAGAAAAAAACAGAAGTACTCAATTAAAGTACAAGAATGTCAAAATGTATATATTTATACTTAAGTACAGTACTGAGTACATGTACTTGTTCATTTCCATCACTGTGTGTTTCAATGGTAGAGCAGAGAGACAGCTGTGGATGTCAAATTTGTCGCTGTGCTGAATACGGCCTTTCCACTGCTGAGGAATTATAGGAAGTAGGGAGAACTTTATATTACAAGATTTATACAGTTTTTTCAGGTTCACCCCGTCATTCACTCTCATTCCTCTTCTGAACTCCAGGACCAGTAAGTCAGGACCGTGTGCTTTTGCAGTGGAGTGTAGCCTTCCACATAAACCAGCCTCAGTATTTGCATATTATACTACAGCTCAGTGAGAACACAAGTCACTCTTCAAGATGTCATTTTAAACCTGTGTAATTAGAACAGTGTGTCTAAACAAGGCATGTGAGTCCAGCCCAGACTACTGAAAGCCCAAAGATGTCTTTTCTCTGTTTGGTATAAAGGATTTTACCTACTAGATGATTATTCTCAGGGATTTCATAACAGTTATAACCGCAGGCTGTATGTAAATTAAGAATTATCACTTGCAGCTCCTCTCCAGTTTAGAAAGCTTAAAAGTGAATATCAGCTCGTTGTTTATCTGTCAACTTGACTGTTTTGGCTCATTCTCCCCGCTCTCATAGCGCCAAACAGCACACAGACACAGTTAGAGACTAGTTCTGTGAACATAGTGGAACATTTAGCAGCTAAAGAGTGAGGTATTTCCCGCAGGAGTTGGTGGAGACCAAATGCAGAGCTAAAAGGAGAGTGAATATGGGACTTACATTCATCAGGTGAACACACAAACATGACTCCAAATGAATGATAATGTTGCACCGTAACTGCTGGATGAGCAAATAAACAATTGTTTGCCAACAATCTTTGCAATATCAATTTAAAGAATGTTCTGTTCACAACTTTCTGCTGCCCATGTGAAGTGACTTAAAAATCAGTTATTGTTGTTTAAAAACAGAAAGAGTTGGCGTCCTGTTTATAAAAAAAAAAAGTGCTACAGATTAGTATCTCCACAAAGTTCAGCTGGAACCTCAATAAGATTAAACATAGGGGGTTTCCACTGTTCCATTTCCGTTAAAGAAGTTCATTTTCACTTTTTTTTTTCCAACTATAGCTTTGAAATAAATGTAGTGGTGTTTTCAACTTGGGCCTATATGCACTCATACATTATTATTTAACACGTTAAAAGTGCATCTTTATGTGGCCCTCTTATACTATGTTTTCATTATTAATATCATTATTTACACTGTAACTACATGTTGCTTTAGTGGTCTAATTTATACACGGCAATGAGTGGAGTTATTTTTTTTTTTAATCTGACAGTACAGTGGGCTGAAACATTTCTTTATTCCAAATCCTGACTCTTGTACGTGTGTGTGCCCGTAATGCACACCGCATGTGAGTGCATTAATATGCTTTAAGTCAATATCAAATTTCAACATAAGCAGGGAAAGTACAGAAAGAGCATATTGAAAGAAACCTGTTTCCCTGTTTAAGTCGTGAATCTCACTGAAAGAGGTTTATTGTCGTTCCCTCCAGTAGCTTCTTTTGCTAAACGTCGTGTGGCTTAACATGCTCACTGTGTAGCAACATATGATGCAAACACTTCATCATGGTCAACTCCTGCCTCATGTGAACACAGTTTGTGGTATCTGTGGATGAGTTCTTGGAAGTGTTTTTTGTTTTTTTGATAATTTCTAGTCCCTACAAGACTGATCATTATCTGATCCTCCTGCAAAATCATTCGACCTCATTTAATCTTGGTGTATCATAACTGTTCAACGTTCCTCATACTGTTATTTTTAACCTGCACCACTGATGACCTTTTGTCCCTATGTGTTCCAGCTGCAAAAAGATGTTTTACAGAACATACGGTTTGTACACATCAGTGCTGCGAAGACAAATACTGTTTTGCATATATCCTCCTCTACTACATACATTTACTCACTGTGCTTACATGCAAATTTGAGTTGTTGTACTCTACTTAAAGGGCCATTGTGTAGGATGGGATGGGATTTATTTAAATTGAATATGATATTCATAACCATGTGTTCATCAGTGTCATCACCTGAAACTATAAAGCCTTTACAACACTTTACAATGTTATCACACAGTGAAGGACTTTTTATCTTGCAGTGTTAATCCAAATGCTTTCCCCACTGCCGTAGCTGTAAAGTAAATGTATTTACCTTTTAAACTTATTTAAAATTATTGATACACCTGTGCAGACTTGTGAAAAAGTTGTGTAAAAGGAAATGACCTCTGGTGATGTCACTTGAGTCAGCATCAGTTGAGGCTGAAGACCAAACATTTAAAAATGAAGAAAATCTGGGGGGGGGTGTAGTTCCATTAGCCGCCTGTAGCATAACACACCTGAATCCCAGACCAGGCAGTCAGCACTCGAGTTGCATTGTGGGGGAGGTAGGCGCCAGGTTCTGACAAGAAAAATGCATGGGAAAAAAACCGACATTGCCAATTCGATCTTCCTTTTTTTTTTTTTTTTTAAACGGACCATCGTGATCCGACAACGTTATAGCTGTAAATTCGTGAAGTACTCTTAAGTGACATTGCAGTATTGCTACTTCTAGGATCTGAATTCTCCCTCCGCCACCGTAAATAATTATATAATACATATATAATAGTGTATATAGGTTTTCATATAGTATATGAAACTGATAAACCTGTGCAAACAAAATAAAATTTGCATAATATTTGCATAATCAGCGGCTACAATAGACAGTCCATTCAAATACTCAAGGAAGCAGTATTTTGAAAGAATTTGACTGTTGTCTGAACCAGACATCCCCTCGGGCTTTAAGCCATTTGTCACTATGATCTGATGTTTTGTAGAGCAAGCACTTCATTGACTTATCAGAAAATAATTGCTGTGTACAAAATAAGCTTCAGGCGACAAAGCATTTATCAGAGTCGATTTTGGGTGGGAAATTAAAGTTGTGCTGATGAACAGGATCTACTTGTGCAGACAAGACTCGAGTTCAGGACTTCACAGCTCAAGCACGCACAGTCAACAAATAGTTTGTCATCAATCAGCGTGACACGTAAATGTTTATTGCTCAACATGTTTGTTGCTCAATTTGCCTTAAAGTATAAAACAAATGTCATCATAAATTAAACACGTTTTTGTCCAATAAAGCTCAGACAGTTGTAGTTTTATCTTGGGTCTGATCTCAGAGAGCATCATTTAGGTCACAGAAAAAAAATACACCTCTAATTCTACAAACGCAAACATACACAAACTAAACAAAACTGGGAATATAAAGCATTATAAAACCAGTGTTAAATCTCATTTTCTGTGAGATTAATTCTTTTTTTATGGAAAGTATTGCCCCTAATAATCACAAACAATAACTTATCATGGCAGTAAAAGCATAAACTTGCACGGTGCCAATATGACACAAAAAGACATTACAGGCACAATAAAAGTAGAGTTGATGGCAGAACAGTTACACTGGAATGCATTAGACTGTACAGGTGTACCCAGTAGCGTGGATTCTGAGTGTACCATAAGAGTAACAGAGTGTTACCCTTTTATTCCCTTTTACATTTTTAAATAAAGATACAATTTGTATCAACTACATACGTCTCCTCTCATTTCATCACCGAGGCAACTTACAATGCAACATAGTTTAAAATAAGGCACTCAAATACAGCAAGGTGGATACCACAATACATAAATACACAAACTCATGTTTATCTTTTTGAGTCTTTCCACTGAAAGACGTGGTTTCAGACCGGCCGCTGGACGTCGTCTCATCTCTGCGACCTGTTCTGACTCTGCAGCTTGAGGATCTCAGCGACCAGCATCTGTGGATCCATCACCTGAGGAAACGTGTCCATGGCTGCGTCCACCAAGTGGACGCTGAAGATAGCGAGGAGCTTCTTCCGGACGACCTCTCTCTCCTCACCGCCGGGACTCGTACCCGGAGGAGGCTCCCATTGAGAGCGCTCCCCCGGCAGGCTGCGGACCCCCGGTGGGTGAGCCCCAAACGGATCGGACCAGTGCTGCCGCTGCTGCTGCTGGTGGTGGCCGTGGACTCTGCTGTGCTGGAAATCAGTCGGCTGACTGTATGCAGACACGCCGACTGGGTATGCGCCGTAGCTGGCGTAATGAGGCGGGTAGGGAATCATATCAGAGTTGTGGCTGCTGACATGCCCAAGGCTGTAACGCTGGTTGGGGTGCTGGAAAGCTGGCGTGGTCCCCCGAGAGGAAGGGCCATGTGAGCAGCAGCTGCACGGAGGGCAGTACTGTTGTCTCACACTGTGGGTGTGCTGGGAGCTCCAGTACATCGCCCCATACTGGTGATCACACACACTCCAAGGAGCCTCCGTTGGCTGACTGTCTATGGAGCCTAAACCAGAGTCCAGCTGCTCCTGAGAGCCACTCTGCCGTCCTGAACCGTGGTCGGAAGACGGGCTCTGGCTGTTCTTCTCCTTTCTAGGTGTGGCCTTCTTGCTGGATCGGTGACTGGCCTTCAACTGTTCGTGTTTATGGTCTCTCTTTAAGGAGCTGCTCTCATGTCCCAGAGTCAGTTTCTTTGCCATGTCCTCCAGCAGCGAGAGGCTCTGTCCAGGAACGGGACTGGAGCGAGCTGAGGATTGTTTCTGAGGGGTAGACGGGTGCTTGGCGTTCTCCCGAAGCTCATCGGCAACCAAGCGGTTGGATTGTTTGGCTCGCTCAGGATGGTGGAATTTACATTTGATTCCGAAAGTACATTTCTTTCCTGAAAGAAGAAGAAAACACAATATTTTAGGAATAAAATTATAATATTATGATAATTTTCATACAAAACTAGGAGCTTATAGCCGCTTTGTGATGACGGCACAGCGGCACTTTGAGCTACATGCTAACTTTAGCCAGCAAACATTAATGTCCAGCTTTTTACAACAACTGTTGAATAAAATAATCATGTGTTTTCCACAGAGCTTATTCTCTGCAATAGTCCAAAATCCAATGGAAAAATCCCATTGGCCTTTTGTTGAGGGAACTAGTGTGATGCTAACTAGTTGTTAGCCTACAAAGATACATATTTCCTGCAGCACAGGGTGCACTTGAGCTAACGTAGCATGCTAACATTCTCACAATGACAATGCTAGCATGTTGATGTTTGGTAACTATAATGTTTATAATGTTCACAGTGTTAATTTAGCATGTTAGCTTACATGTAATACATTAGCTAAAAATGGACAGCCTTTCCTTCACAAAAACAATGCCATGCAGCACAAATAATGTACTAAAGATGTTCTCTCACCATAAGGACATGGCTGTTTTTTCATAGCCTTTGGAAACCTCCGCAGGAAGTTCTCCAGGGTCGGTCCGTGGCGGCCCAGAGGATCATCAGGAGGCATAAACCTGCGTTAGGGTGAAGTTCAAACATTAGCTGAAAAGTACAACTTCACATACAGCAAGGGAAGCCTCTGGATCAAGAAGGCAGAACTCACTTGTTATTGACGAAGGAGTACATGAGCAGTCTCTCCTCGATGAAGCGTTTCCACTCCGGCTTCTCTCCCTGCAGGTCCCGGTACATGTCGTTGGACACGATGATGCCGTCAGACTCGTAGCCCAGCTTGACGATGAAGCAGTCGTCATTACAGACCACCCTTTTGCCCGCGACGCGTCTCGACGGTGTGAACACAAGTATCTTGCTCCTCTCCAGGTCTCGCAGAATGTGCTGATCTGTAAACCAAACAGGAACGCACAGTCAATCTTGCATTTACTGAATCTTTGACCACTTTGGGGCAGGAGAAACAATCACCTTTTAAGTTGATTTCCTATCAACTTGAACTCGTTAGCAAGCTTATTTGCACATCCAGCCGTTATGGAGCAGCGTTATCATTCATTTGGAGTCGTGTTCCTGTCCAATATTCACCCTCTTTTAGCTCTGATTTTGGTCTCCACCAACTCCTTATGGAAATATCTATCTTTAGCTGCCATATGCTCCACTTTGTTTACCAGCTAGTCTCCAACTGTGTCTGTCTACAGTGGATCTTTTAGAGTTTTTTTAACTGAAAATGACTGAATGAGAGCAGTGGGAGCTGCAGATACAGGCGATCATTTTCTGTGCGCTCATCACCCAGAGAGACCCATTTAACATTGCCACGTTGATTGTGAAAAATGATTGACTACAGCTACTTTAACTAAATCCACTTTACAATCTTAATAATCATTTTTCAGGAAGCCACTGTTGCATTTAAATTTGGGTTCTTTCCCAGCAGACAGATTTGACCTGGTTAAATATTAACAAAAGGCCCTGAAAGCACATCCTGTGACAAAACAATTCATCATAGCAATCGGTTCATCTACAAAAAGCAAACGAGCAGAACGGCGTCAGAAGCGGCTTCCAGATGTAGGTTAACCAAAAAAAGCTGTTAGAATCACTCACAGCTGAAACCCTGCATTCAGATTACAGACAAAGCTCATGTACCTAGCATTCAGGGAGAAATAAAAACCTACATGGGGTATTTCCCATTTTGAGAAATAGCGCTCACTCTGTTGCATCAGAGCAAAAATCCTGCTCTCTCGCCGCTTTTAATTTTGCCTCTGGCTTTTAAGGTCTTCGCAAATCAAAGACTATTTCAAATGAGGCTGCAATTATTTTCATTTTAGATTTTTCTTGCACTCACACTTATTTTATTTTGATAAAATATATAAAGAAATTGTGAGAAATGACCTTTAAAACCTCCCAGAACACAAAATATTTAAATATGTGAAACAGCCCAAAACACAAATATATTGCAGTGATATAAAACAATAAAAAAAGAAGCACAGTCTCTCTCTTTTTATTTGCTTGAATAATTACAAACATTTATACCTTCACCTCTAATGTCAAACATGACAATAAAAGAAGGCACAACCTACTTTTCTAATCATGACAAATGAGCATAGCGATACGCATGCGATGGGATCACACCATGACGCAGAATCAAGTCAGGGGTGTAACATAGAAGGAGACAATGGCCCCCTTCCCCAATTCCTACCCCCTTACTTTCGGCGACCCTTGCTCGGACCACACCCATCTTCAAACTCAGCCATCATTTTGTTCTCATCTACACTCCTGTCAAGTTTTATGACTGCATCTTTGCACAGTTGTAACACACCCGGAAAAGTACTCAAACGCCTCTGTGGTAGTTCCTTCTGCAGTGGGTGTCTCCAAAACCACACCGATGAATCACACATTCACAAGGTGAAAACAATACCGTGCATTCACGTGCAATCACGTGCATTACGGTCGCTTCCCTTATCAACCGCATCACTCTGTTGCAGTTGGTAACACGAGCGCAGTGTTGTGTAAACCGTAGTACCAGGCCAATAAGGAAGTAGAAAACATTAAAATATGCCGTGAAATTCCTGTAATCCTACCTGTAATGGGAACATCTGGCCGGGGCTGCTCCTTCCTCCACGAGGGAACGAACACGGTGATTTCACTGTGGCCTCTGTCCACGAAGAAGTTCACTGCCAGCTGGATTCCCAGACAAGAGAAAACGTCCTTGTTCCCGTGGCTGAATGAATAAACACAAACCAGAGTACATAGGGATGAGAAAACTTTTAGGTGTCTCTGAGCCAGTTCAGAACAAAGACCGAAGAGTCCTTTATGATTCTCCTCTTTGATGTTCAAACTACACCACAGCTCTTATATGAATACACACACTATTTTAAATTTAAATTTGGAGGATCACAATAGAACAAACTCACTTGTCTCAAACAGGTTGAGTTTGATGATCTAGATATGGATATTGTAACTGCTAAAGAACAACTGTTTCCATTGTTGATAGTTGGATCAACTGTTTGGCCTGTAACACGTCCGGAAATGTGGGAACAAATGTCTACTGCAAGCTCTCAAAAACCAACATTGATTGATTTCCATTTAAGAGAAATGAATGCGTTTCAGTTTGTTTATATTTTCCTGATCCTTCCCGTTACGTTAACCGGTTTATGTTTTTGCCTTTACAGTACCTTACCTTAATGATATCTTATTTTTGTGTCCTACTTTGTTCTGCGACTGCATGCACAACAATTTCCCTCGGGATGAATACAGTTCTATCTCATCCAGTGACCCACTGGATCACAACTTTGTGGCTTGTGACCCATTACAAGAGTATAACATTTAAGGGAACACACATACTTGCTTTATTGAACCTTTGACCCCCCCTAAATTAACTTAGCTTAGCACAAAGACTGGAAACAGAGGGAAACAGCTAGCCTGGCTCACCTCGGAGGGGACAAAAGCAGCCTCTGAAGTTCCCCAATTAGCACATTTTGTGTTTATAGTTTGTGCAAAATCCACAAGTTTTGGTTTCAGAGGTATGTGTTGAGCAATTTATTAGCTGGGAGCAGTGACTTTCTGGAATGTAGTCACGATGCCGTTGCTGGCAGAGACTGTTAAAAGTAAGCCAAGCATATTTCCCAAAATGTTGCATCTGTCAAGAGTGACGTTCCCCTCTTAGTTTTGTTTTTATTTTTAGGCCTGAAGAGGTCAAATTGTCCAGTATTTTACAATAAAAGCACAAAAACCAGAGAAACGGTTCATCTTTTGACCCATAGAAAACTGTACCAGCAGCAAACAGTGAAAACAAAGCCCCTAACCTGAGGAATAGTTACAGGTCTTATATATGTAAATATTCGCACTCTCATTTACGGTAGCGCTACACTGAAAACACAACGGTGCTTGGAGCCCTCGGGGCAGTTTTTGGAAGTGTCAAAGAAGCCAAGACAAACGAGAGGAACAAGGAAAAGCTTTTAGGGGAGCTCGGCTGTGAAATGCTGTCGAGCCTGTTCCTGTTGACATGACGTCTTCCCATATGATTAGGAAGGCGCTTATTTATATATACTCTGATTTGCATACTGGAGCAGTCCGTCGACAGCGTGCCTGTACGGGCATGCCCGACTGGGAAACTAAAAATAAAGAAAAGAGGGGTATGTATACTCTGACTTTGCAAGAAATGTAGTGTGTAAATTCTGTGTGCGTGTGTGTGTGTGTGTGTACTCTTTCACATATTTTCTCCATAAAAAGGACAAATATAGGTGTGTTTGCAAAACTGGTGCATTGTCTCTCCGAGTGAAGTAACAGTCACTTGTGTTGAATGGAGCCCGCAGGCGATGTGCAATGCAAATGGAGGCGACAGCAGCGAGCATGTGTTGCTGCTCGTGATGAGCTCGGAACAGTGTCCATCATCGGACAATGTGACCTCTGCGGTCACTTGAGGGGCCTTAAGGTTTATTGTTATTAGCTGTCGCTTGAGGCAACATGAGCTCCACATTTATGGTTTTGAGCGAAACAAGTTGATAACTGTCGGAGATCTTAATTAAATTTGGTACAAATTCTTTAAGTTCCTCCCTCAATAGCTTGTCTTTGGTTTACGATCAAATACGTGCCAATTTAGAGGGAGATGATTTCCAACGAAACAGTCAGACGGTGAATCACCGGCTGACTTGAGGCCAAATGTCGAAAGACTTCTTGTGTTACTTTCACTGGTGACGCTCCTACCAGGGGCTCGTGTGTGTAAAAGAGACTTTGTTCTCAGTGCGTGTGCCCACCACTCATCCCCCCCCCAAAAAAATAATCAAACAAAAATGAAGAGGAAATAAAAAGTAGTAAGAGCTTTCCTTAATCAAACAAAGTAACAAAAGGGCTCTACTCCTCCCTGTCCTCGAGCAGGAAGCAGGTGTGGGAAACTTTAAAGCAGACGGCATGTATTTATCACAGCTAATTATTGTTATGATCAATTCATCTGACGGTTATTTCCTCAATTATTGGATAATTGGTCTACAAAACCACACAAGCCTGAGGTGAAATTATCAAATGCCAAACAAACAGTTCAAAACCCAAATATATTCGGTTTACACTTATATTAGAGCTGCAACTAATCCTTATTTTCATTACTGATTAATCTGTTGATTATTTTCTAAATGAACTGAGGAATAGTTTCGTCTTTGAAATGAAAAATGCCTGTTGACGTCTTCAAATGTCTTGTTTTGTCCAACCAAAAGTCTTACACTCAAAGACGTACCGATAAATATTCACATTTCAGAGGCTGAAATTCTTGCCAATCGACTAGTCGATCAATTGACTAAATCGGTCCAGCAGTCAGTTATGTAAAACAGAGAAAAGCAGCGAATTGTCCTACTTAACAAGCTATAAATCAGTGAATTTTGAGCAATTGTTATCGATGAGCAAAATAGCTGCTGGTTAATTTTCTGCCGATGGACTAATCAATCATTTCAGCTGTAGTTTCTCACCTCATGGCCACGTTGCTTCCATCTATAACAACGGGTCTCAGAGCGTCGTCATCCTCGCTGCCCTCCTCTCTGCTCTGAGGAGACGACATGGTAAGAGGCAGCTGCATGGTGGGGCCCACAGCCTGGAAGTCCCCTCTGGGCACCAACACCGACATCGTGGTCACGGGCCCCTGCTCGGCCCCCCGGCCGGCCTCCCGGCTGGCTCCGATCCTCACCAGCTCCCCCAGGAGTTTATCTGTGTCCATGTTGGGGCCGAACATCTGCCGAACGGCCAGAACCTGAGCCGTGGAGTACCCGAGCTTGTGGAAGAAGTCCAGCTGGGCCTCCGGGTGCTGGGGGCCCGGGGAGGGGTCGGGTTCGCAGGGGTACATTCTCTCACAGGGGGGACGGGAGCAGTTTGGAGCCGCGAGGAGTGGAGGCAAGATCCATGCAGAAGCGTCAGAGTCTGGGAGGTTCAGACGGGTGGTGTTGGGGATTTTACTCCATGGGTGAACAGATGTGAAGAGAGCAACATCAGGATTCATCTCTTCAGCTTCCACCTACTGAGGAAAAACACAATATAAAGGACTGCGCTGAAGTACTATTTAGAGGTACTTTACTTTACTTGAGTATTTCCATTTCATAATATATTATACTTCTACTCCACTCTGTTTTAGAAGCCAGTATTGTACTTTTTACTCCACTACATTTGTTTGAATAGTTACTAGATACTTTGCAGATTCAGATTATTAATACAGAATATAAACCAACAAATACATTGTGATGTATTATTATGGATTAAGCCACCCAGCAGTATGTAAAGTAGTTCAAATGAGCCTCACCTTCACCAGCTGCAACATTAAAGTGATGACTACATTGATGCACCTGATTATAGTAATTCACGAACGATTAGTCGATCAATCATCATGTCAGTTGACAGTAAATTAATATGCAAATATTTCAATAATCAGTTGTTTGTTGGATACAAGAACCCCTTGTGCTCTGCCAAATTATACTATTTATTAATATTTCATGAAGAAAGCTCAATTAATAATATGCAAATAAACTGTTAATTAAAAGAATCATCAGTTGCATAATTATGTCTTTTATAGACTTATTTCTTTCTCTCAAACTTACTTTGCTATTTTCTGTAGAACTTGTTTTCTTCGTTCTATCTTAAAACACCTTATATTTTGTACTAAATCAGATTATTACTTATTTTCAGGGCTGCAAATACGGATTATTTTCATTATTGTTTAATCTGCATATTATTTTGTGGATTCATTGAGTCATTGTTATGTCTTTAAAATGTCTTGTTTTGTCTAATCAGCAGTCCAAAACCCAGAAAGAAATATCACTTTAAAATGATTTAAAATGGAGAAAAAGCAGCAAATTCTCACATTTGATCAGACCAGTGAACATCTGCCTGATGAATGATTAACAGATTATCAAACTAGTTGCAGATAATCGATAAATCTACTTAATCTATCAATCCGGTCCACTATATCTTTGCTTCATCACCCCAACTGACAAAATGTTTAATTTGATATAAGAGGAGATTTGAGAGGGGAAATAAATATATTCCTATGGCATCCTCTCACTATCGAAATAAATGAAATGAACAGTGAAACTTATTGATGGAACCTAACTAAGTAACCAAGTTTGAGGTACTTGTACTTTACTTGAGTGGTTCCATTTTCTCCTGCTCAATACTACTACATCCACTATATGTATATGGTAACTTTCGTTAATAGTTACTTTACAGATTCAGATTAATAATACAAAATATTATAAACAAATTCATTATGTTGTATCATTATAGGTTAAGATTAGAGGCCATAAAACTCCATTGATGAATTCACAAGCTACCCAGCATATTACATTGTTAAATTGGGCTCCACTTTATAATCTAATTGTATAATAAATATGATTATGAAATGAGCCATTCTGCATGTCTTTTACTTGAGTAAGTTTGCAGGACCTTTCTCTATACTTGTACTTCTTCCACCACCGGTGAGCTCATTTAGTGGTGGATTCGTTGTAAACACTAACTGTTGTTACTCGTGCAATTTGAGTTTCAAAAGTCGCCCTTTCTGCTTCCGCCTATAAGTTCAAACTTAACAACACACACAACCGTACCTTTAGAAGCCTCAGACGAGCGGTTGAATGCGTCTCTCCGCTCATACTTCCATGTGAAGCGTCTTGTCACCGCTGCTGAAATGCGGAGACGGGGCGTTTTTTGTCTGAGTGGAGAGCCGGTAACCAGGAAGTTGGGTTTTCCCTTTTCTTGACATCAGCAAACAGCGAAGCAACAACGTGGAGGTTTGGGCGAGTGACGCGCTGATACTCCATTAGAAATGTGATCTGGCTCCCTCTGAGTTCAATCCTGTTCACTGCCATCGATTACACACGCAGATGAGAACAATTACGAACAAACTGGGCTTACATTTAGAAGAAGTGTTGGAAAAAATGAATTTATTTTACTTAAAAACAACAATAGTGTAGAAATATGCTGTTGCAAGTAAAAGTAGCCCACTTAAGTAAAAGTTTAAAAAAGCATAAAAATGAAAGTACTCACTGTGAAGAATGGCCCATTTTAAAATAATATATTCCTAACACTTTGGATTATAATTAAAGATGCAAGACTCACTAATGTTGCAGCTGCAAGGTCGAGGTAATTTCAATAACTTAAGCCACAAGAATATATCACAATTTATAAGCTGACATATTAATAATAATATTAGTTGATAGTAATGGCATCTCTAGGCCTATTAATAATCTGAACATGCAGAGTAACTAACAAATGCTGCAAAGTAAAAAGTACAATATTGGCTTGTCGTGGAGTTGAAGCATGAAGTACCATGGAATGAAAATACAAAGTATTTTTTGTACTTTTTACCACACTATATTAATTTGATACTGACGATTACTTTTTACATGTAAAACATGTGCTTATATTATGCAGTACTATACCACTAATGTACCTAGTGGTATGGAACAAATCAAAAAATGTACTCCACATTGATAACCATTAAAATACTCACACATGTATTTATTAATGATAAAAACAGAATAATGTATTTATGCAAGACAATAAGAAAAATAACTGAGGAAAATATTGAAGAAAAAAAAGTTTGATGTCAGCATTCAAAATTAAGATTCTGAGGAAGACACATTTTTTAATTTGAAATCATTATTCTATATTTCTTACAATATTTATTTTTAAAACTTGATTTGAAGATAATTTCATAATACATGCACTATTGTGTCTATGACTGCATGAGAATGTCAGACAAAGCCAGCAAATTACATGACAAAATAAAAGTCTTTATTAAAGTGTTCAGGACAAAGCACAATTCTCTGGATTTCTTCTCGAGAAGTTCAGAAAATATTATTATTTCATTACATGTTAGATTTCCTCCTCAATTTACCCTCTATAACAGTTACGCCTTCTCCACTGTGGTCCTAGTTTGTGCCCTATTTTAAGAGGGATGCTAAGGAGCACAGCTGGATATGGCTCAGGTACTATTGCAGGCAGAGTGGCTGGTGGAGTTTGAAACTGTGGTCTGTGCTTTGAGTAATCATCTTTATTCGTGGTGTCTGACTTAGGTGTGACATTCAAGTCATGCGCAGGTGATTGAGGATTGATTGCTGGTGATTCAGCTTCAGGTCCTGCTGCAGGTGTGATGTGTGAACCAGGTGTTGGTTGTGAGTCTTGCCCAGACATTGGTGATTCTGTAAGAGGTCCTGGTTCAGGTGTTGGTTCAGAATCTTGCAGAGATGTTGGAGATTCTGTTGCAGGTTCTGATTGAGAAGATGGTTCAGGATCCTGTTCAGATGTTGGTGATTCTGTAACAGGTGCTGGTTCAGGAGTTGGTTCGGACCCCTGCCCAGATGTGGAAGATTCTGTTGCAGCTGCTGGTTCAGGTGTTGGCTCAGAATCCTGCCCAGATGTTGGTGATTCTGTAACAGGTTTTGGTTCAGACGATAGTTCAGGATCATGTCGGGATGTTGGTGATTCTGGTACTGGCTCTGGTTCAGGTGTTGATTCAGAATCCTGCACAGATGTTGGTGATTCTGTAACATGTGCTGATTCAGAGGAAGGTTCAGGATCGTGTCCAGATGTTGGTAATTCTGTGACAGGTGCTGGTTCAGGTGTTGGTTTAGAATCCTGCCCAGATGTTGCTGATTCTGTTGCTGTCTCTGGTTCAGGTGTCGATTCAGAATCCTGCCCAGATGTTGGTGACTCTGTAACAGGTGCTGGTTCAGGATCATGTCCAGATGTTGGCGATTCTGGTGGAGGTGCTTGTTCAGATGATGGTTTAGGATCCTGTCCAGATGTTGGTAATTCTGTTGCAGGCTCTGGTTCAGGTGTTGGCTCAGAATCCTGCCCAGATGTTGGTGATTCTGTAACAGATGTTGGTTCAGATGATGGCTCAGGATCATGTCCAGATGTTGGCGATTCTGGTACTGGCTCTGGTTGAGGTGTTGATTCAGAATCCTGCACAGATGTTGGTGATTCTGTAACAGGTGTTGATTCAGAGGAAGGTTCAGGATTGTGTCCAGATGTTGGTAATTCTGTGACAGGTGCTGGTTCAGGTGTTAGTTTAGAATCCTGCCCAGTTGTTGGTGAATCTGTTGCAGGTGCTGGTTTAGGATCCTGTCCAGATGTTTGCGATGCTGGTACTGGCTCTGGTGTTGGTTCAGAATTCTGTCCAGATGTTGGTGAATCTGTTGCAGGTGCTGGTTTAGGATCATGTCCAGATGTTGGCGATTCTGGTGCTGGCTCTGGTTCAGATGATGGTTCTGAATCTTCCCCTGATGTTGTAGATTGTGGTGGAGGTGCTGGTTCAGAGGATGATTTAGGATCCTGTCCAGATGTTGGTAATTGTGTTGCAGGCTCTGGTTCAGGTGTTGGCTCAGAATCCTGCCCAGATG
>NW_022280114.1:1529649-1636372 GCF_004355925.1 Anarrhichthys ocellatus
TGGTTTAGGATCATGTCCAGATGTTGGCGATTCTGGTGCTGGCTCTGATTCAGATGATAGTTCTGAATCTTGCCCTGATGTTGTAGATTCTGGTGGAGGTGCTGGTTCAGAGGATGGTTCAGGATCCAGTTCAGATGTTGGTAGTTCTGTTGCAGGCTCTGGTTCAGGTGTTGACTCAGAATCCTGCCCAGATGTGGGTGGTTCTGTAACAGATGTTGGTTCAGACGATGGTTCAGGATCTAGTCCAGATGTTGSTAATTCTGTTACAGGTTCTGGTTCAGGTGTTGGTTCAGAATCCTGCCCAGATGTGGGTGGTTCTGTAACAGATGTTGGTTCAGACGATGGTTCAGGATCATGTCCAGATTTTGGTAATTCAGTTGCAGGCTCTGGTTCAGATGATGGTTCTGAATCTTGCCCTGATGTGGTGGATTCTGCTGGAGGTAGTGGTTCAGGATCCACTTCAGATGTTGGTAATTCTGTTGCCGGAACCGGTTCAAGTGTTTGTTCAGAAACCTGCCCAGAAGTGGTTAATTCTGTAACAGATGGTGGTTCGGGTGTTGGCTCAGAATCCTGCCCAGATGTGGGTGGTTCTGTAATAGATATTGGTTCAGACAATGGTTCAGGATCATGTCCAGATGTTGGTAATTCTGTTGCAAGCTCTGGTTCAAGTGTTTGTTCAGAAACCTTTTTTGTTGCAGGTGCTGGGTCAGGTGTTGGCTCAGTATCATGTTCAGATGTTGGCGATTCTGGTGCAGGTATTGGATCAGAACTTTCACCAGATGTTGGTGATTCTTTAACAGATGCTGGTTCAGCATCATGTCCAGATGTTGGCAAATCTGGTTCAGGTGTTGGTTCTGAATCCTGCCCAGATGTTTGTGAATTTGTTGGGTCAGAGGATGGTTTAGGATCCTGTCCAGATGTTGGTAATTCATTTGCAGGCTCTGTTTCAGGTGTTGGCTCAGAATCCTGCCCAGATGTTGGCAATTCTGTTGCAGGTGCTGGTTCAGAGGATGGTTCGGGATCATGTCCAGATGTTGGCGATTCTGGTGCTGGCTCTGGTTCAGATGATGGTTCTGAATCTTGCCCTGGTGATGTGGATTCTGGTGGAGGTGCTGGTTCAGAGGATGGTTCAGGGTCCAGTTCAGATGTTGGTAATTCTGTTGCAGGTGCTGGGTCAGTTGATGGTTCAGTATCATGTTCAGATGTTGGCGATTCTGGTGCAGGTGTTGGATCAGAATTTTCACCAGATGTTGGTGATTCTTTAACAGATGCTGGTTCAGGATCATGTCCAGATGTTGGCAAATCTGGTTCAGGTGTTGGTTCTAAATCCTTCCCAGATGTTGGCAATTCTGTTGCAGGTTCTGGTTTGGGTGTTGGTACTGAATCCTGCGCAGATGTTGGTGAATTTGTTGGGTCAGAGGATGGTATAGGATCCTGTCCAGATGTTGGTAATTCTGTTGCAGGCTCTGGTTCGGGTGTTGGCTCAGAATCCTGCCCAGATGTTGATAATTCTGTTGCAGGTGCTGGTTCGGGTGTTGATTCAGAATCCTGCTCAGATGTTGGTGATTCTGTAACAGGTGCTGGTTCAGAGGATGGTTCAGGATCATGTCCAGATGTTGGCCATTCTGGTGCTGGCTCTGGTTCAGATGATGGTTCTGAATCTTGCCCTGATGTTGTGGATGCTGGTGGAGGTGCTGGTTCAGAGGATGGTTCCGGATCCAGTTCAGATGTTGGTAATTCTGTTGTAGGATCCGGTTCAAGTGTTTGTTCAGAAACCTGCCCAGATGTGGTTAATTCTGTAACAGATGGTGGTTCCGGTGTTGGTTCATAATCCTGCCCAGATGTTGGTGATTCTGTTGCAGGTGCTGGGTCAATTGATGGTTCAGTATCATGTTCAGATGTTGGCGATTCTGGTGCAGCTGTTGGATCAGAACTTTCACCAGATGTTGGTGATTCTTTAACAGATGCTGGTGATTCTTCAACAGATGCTGGTTCAGGATCATGTCCAGATGTTGGCAAATCTGGTTCAGGTGTTGGTCCTAAATCCTGCCCAGATGTTAGCAATTCTGTTGCAGTTTCTGGTTTGGGTGTTGGTACTGAATCCTGCCCAGATGTTGGTGAATTTGTTGGGTCAGAGGATGGTATAGGATCCTCTCCAGATGTTGGTAATTCTGTTGCAGGCTCTCGTTCAGGTGTTGGCTCAGAATCCTGCCCAGATGTTGGCAATTCTGGTGCTGGCTCTGGTTCAGATGATGGTTCTGAATCTTGCCCTGATGTTGATAATTCTGTTGCAGGTGCTGGTTCGGGTGTTGATTCAGAATCCTGCTCAGATGTTGGTGATTCCGTAACAGGTGCTGGTTCAGAGGATGGTTCAGGATCATGTCCAGATGTTGGCCATTCTGGTGCTGGCTCTGGTTCAGATGATGGTTCTGAATCTTGCCCTGATGTTGTGGATGCTGGTGGAGGTGCTGGTTCAGAGGATGGTTCAGGATCCAGTTCAGATGTTGGTAATTCTGTTGCAGGATCCGGTTCAAGTGTTGGTTCAGAAACCTGCCCAGATGTGATTAATTCTGTAACAGGTGCTAGTTCAGAGGATGGTTGAGGATCGTTTCCAGATGTTGGCAATTCTAGTGCTGGCTCTGGTTCAGATGATGGTTCAGAAACCTGCCCAGATGTGGTTGATTCTGTAACAGATGGTGGTTCAGGTTTTGGTTCAGAATGCTGCCCAGATGTTGGTGATTCTGTTGCAGGTTTAGGTTTAGAAGATAGTTCTGAAACCTGCCCATATTGTGTTAATGCTTCAGGTCTATTGCCAGCTTCAGGTGTTGTCACTATGTCCTCTACAGTTTGTGGCTTGATTGTTGTTTGAGGAATCTCTCCTTCATGTCTATGTCCCGTTTCTGCCGCTTTACTACAACTGCATGTTTTGAGTTGACTGATGTTTTCAATAAGATCAGCACTGGGGAAGTTCATGCTCAAGACACCTAAGCAACCTTGGTTTAAGGAGCTTTTCTCATGCTGCACCACAAAGTCATAAAGCTGCTTGTTAACTTTTTTGGCCAATGTTTTAGGACTTTCAAGCCTTGATGCTATACTATCAGTCAGTACAATGTGATGGTCACATAGGTGTGACTTGATTCGCTTTATGTTCCCTTCAACATTATTTAGCTTTTCATGTTCAAAGAAAAAAGATTCATGGTTTTCTGTTCCAGCAATGCCAGTGTTACTTTGCAGAAAAACAATCTTTCCCCTTGCCTGTTGCATGTTTGGTACCGACAACATAGTCCATATTTTATCTTTGTTCTTTTCAATCAATTGCTTCATTAGTACTTCAACTTTGCTTTTGTATAACCTATGTAGTGTCACTTTCAACAGCACAGTGTCAGTACTATCTTTTAAGAAATCTAAAATGATCTTGAGGACTTCATCCAATCGAATGTGTTGCCAGAACATCCAGTGTCTATCCTGGATATAAACATGTTTTTGGTTGGGCAGCCAAATCCCAGCATGCACATCAAAATACCGTATTCCTACATTAAGTTGGTCTTTTAAGGTCCAAATTTGAGATTTAACAAGTGGTCCTCCATATAATGATAAGCTTTCGTGTGTTCCTGGAATGGAGATAGCAGACACTGAAGTATTCTCAGGTATATCCTTCATCCAGTTCAGGTTATAAAATTTGCGATCTAGGGTTGGGTTATCATTGAAACCGGTCCATGAGCTTGAACAGGAGGTTGTTCTGGTGGGAAGAAGACACATGAAACATGATATTCGCTAATTTAAATAATTCAACAGCAGAAAAAAGTTTCAATAGTTCTTCAACAATAGTCACATAAAAAAGGAAAACTGTTAAAATATGAAACAAATATTTGCAGAATATGTAGCTGAGTGATGTGATAAAGCACGCTATTTTATGCAGATATGGATATGGTGAGAAAGAATTACAACACAATACAATTACCAATGTTAGGTTTGACTTACATACAGAGAAGCCAGAGGCAAAGATGGATCCCCATAATTGGTTTGTTGGCTAAATTATAATCCGGTGAGCTCATTCAGGATTTATTCAGCTCTCTTTCCCAGATGTTTACAATTTGTCTCAACTGACAATTTGTAAAATGTTTTACAAGAAACGCTCTTACCCGCGGACATGACTAGGACAAAAAGGCAATTGGCTCCCTTGTGAGCGAGCAGCCGTAACAGTGAGCATGAAGATAAACTTTCATTTGCATGATACTACTCTCTAATCTTTTATTTTGAATAGCAGGGAGAGGGAGAGAGAAAGAGACAAAGATGTGTGGGCATCGTAAAAGTGGTGAACAGATCATATAACAATCTAGTTAGTAAAATGTGGCTTCAGGGAACAGTCAGTTTAGATATCCTTTACATGCATTGCATGCAGAACCCATTTTTGACCTAAATTCAATTAATTTAATGTAAGAATTTAGGAAATTCACTTGTATTGGAACAAATATTAGTATGCAATATCTGTGTGGACAGCTACATTATGTATATGGCCAAAACTATGATGACACACTTGTCCACATACTTTTGTGTATATTTGGTTTGGTCTCTGGCTGTATCTTAATATTTATTGCACAGATACAAGTATGTTACTGTCCTTCTCGTTTAACTTGAAAAAAGTGTACTTTCCCAAATTTTTAACTATTCTTTTAATGCTACAACCATACAGTGATATTATAGAAAAAAGTGTGCATAATCGCTTTCTCAGAAGTGCGGAGGACGTTATAGCAGTAAACTAACACTCATGGTTTTGGAATGAAAGGTATAACAAGCACATACTGTACTTTGTTCAGGTTACCTCTTAATTTGTGTTTATTTTATTAAACACTACCTGGGCAAATGAAGACGACAGTATTTGGTTTCTTCGGGGTTACTTTCATGTTTGCATCATGCTGTAAATTTTTGTCAACAGGTCTATAAAGCACACGCTCTTGTGACGTACAGAAATTGAACATATACACAGAGCCATTTACCTTCTGTGATTGGTTGTGCTTTGCTGTTACGTCATCCTTATCCTGGCCAATAAGCTTGTGTCTGGCGCATGCTGATCCTCTCCCTCACCACCTGTTGCATCTTAGTGGACAGGTTATCTGCAGAGGCATGATCCCATAAGACTTTACATGGACAATTTTTTGACAGTGGCAATTCAAAGCGGGAACCATCAGATAATGCCTTTTAAATGACAAGAGTGCGTTTGATTTGACAGGGGCTCAACCGCTTCCAACGGCTACTTCTGCACCAGCTTTTGCCTGCGAGTTTATCCCTTCTTTATCTTGGCAAGATGTCTGTGAGAACTCTCCCCCTTGTTTTCATTAATCTGGGTGGAGAGATGCTTTACATACTGGACCAACGCCTACAAGCTCTCAACACGTCTGAGGATAATTCAGAGAAAGGTAGAGGTAGCTAGAGAACTGACAGCTTGGTAGTTGTGTTATGTGTGTAGCTCCCATCCATCCCTCCTGCTGACAAGCTGAAGCCTTGCTGTCAGATGTTCAAAAACTGAAAATGTGCAGCTCAACAACTCCAAAATGACAAGTCTATTTTTCTTTCTTTTCTTACTTGGTACTTGGATGCAGGAGTCTGGTCAGAAAATGACAGAAGAAGAGGTATCCATGTTGTACTTTTGCTTATTATTGTATAGTCAGTTCATTGTGGTCCTGTAGCAGTGGTGGAAGAAGTACTCAGATCTTTAGCAAGTATATATAGTTAGTTACTTTCCACTATTGCCCTGTAGTGTCTGCTATTAGCTGTAATGAGTTGAGGTCAGTTGTATGATACAGTAGTCAGCCTATAGTCTCTAGCGTAAATCCTAAATCAACCAAAACACAGTGACTACACCTTTGGTTAAAAGTCAGTTAATACAGGAATCTGACTTTTTGGTATCTCTTTCATATGAACATTATTATGCCATGTAAATGTAATAATTTTGTAAAAAACTACATGTCAAATTGTCATAGACAGACAAACAACGAGACAGCTAACTAGCAGGAAAACTATATCAAGTGTTACCTAGCTTGCTACGTCTAGCTAAAGCCAGATTTGCTAACTGATTTTACTGTAATTGTAATACTGTATAGAAAAAGAAATACATTGATGAATCAACATATTGGTAATCCTTTGTTTTATTCCATGTAACTAAATGAGGCAGTAGCTAATCCAATCATGATGGAGAAACACCTAGCTTAACTCATTGGTAACTGGTTTAGCAGAGTAACTCAGCTTTTAACTCCAGTGTTATTTGGTGGGATTAAGCTACTACTAAACTTCTAGGTTAATGTATCACTGATTCTCATATACTGTAAACGTTAATTGTTAATGAAATGTACTTTCTTAAAAACCAAAGAACCTTTATTAGTAGATGTGGCATACCTGCCCTGAAGACTGTCCAAAGGCTGCATGCAGTAATTTCTTGGATCTTTTAAAACCTTTTAGTAAAGCAGTATAACTCACTGAGGACAACCGGGTATAGAAACACTGCATTATAGTTGGATGACCATCAAAACAAGCTCTTCTGTGCCGTTTTCATTCCATGACCCAAAATAGCCAATTCTAACCACCTTTCTATCTCTGTCTCTTCCCCACTCAAAGTGATGAGTGACATTGTTGGGGCCATGTTTAGTAAAGACTTTATGGATGAACTTCTTAAACCCCAGCAGCTGTATTCTCACAGGACACTGAAAACAGTGCTGACTCGGTTAGCGCACGCCTCCATCATGAGGCTGAACCAGGCCAGCATGGACAAGGTATGTACATGAAAATAAAAATACATGTTTTTGAGTTTTTGGTGGAAAATCCAAGTCAAGTTTTTACATGTCAATGAAGATCAATTTCAAGGCCTGCCCAGCACTGTTGCATTTTTGGTTTATGTTTCTAGGTTAATACCAGGTCACATGTTGAGGATTTAATGGTTTAAATGAATTATTAATTTAATTCATTCATTTTTGTGTCTAGTTGCAATTTGAAAAAAAAGGAAAATTGTCGTAGTACTTTTGTTTGAAGAAGTGGTGCGTCCTTAAAGTTTACACCTTCTTTCTGTTCTTCCCCTGTAGCTTTACGAGCTGATGGTCATGGCGTTTAAGTATCAGGTCTTCCTCTGTCCACGGCCTAAAGACTTGTTGCTCATCACATACAATCACATAGATACCATTAGGGAATTTGTAAGACACACTCCTGTGGTTGTGAACCAAGTGGACGAGACACATAGGAAGATCATTGAGGTATATTGAGAGCGGTTACTATAATGTACTTTAATTACCATATTCCATTACTGAATCCTTCAAACCCATTGCCCCAGGATACAGTAGCTTATGTCTATACAGTCCGTCCAATAAGTTAGAGCATACTCTCTGGATTCCATATGTCAGTTTTTAATCACCTGTCTCTGGTGTGACCTGCTCTTGTTTTCCTTGCTAGGTATACTCATCTTTGCCAGAGGGTGAATTCCAACTTCTCCGACAAACATTGCTCATATTTTTTCAAGACATGCATGTTCGCGTGAGTACTCTGCTGTTTTTTACTCATTCCTCCATACAAGTGAAATGAAAACAATTTGTATTTTTTTGTTATTATTATTCCCTCCTCTTAGGTGTCACTTTTCCTCAAAAACAAAGTCCAGAATCCCAACGGACGTTTTGCCCTGTCGGTATCTGGCCCGGTGCCTCATGGGATAGATGTTCCAGGGCTTATTAGGTAGGCAGCTGACGAACATGGCATTGAATGTGTTCTGATAGTTACGTATGTACATGGTGACATAAAGGGTCCCGGTTTAAGCTTGCATCTAGCATCTTTTCCACTAGCATTTAACAACTGATGAAATTGTGTGACAAATATGAATTGCCATGATATTTAATGCAGACTTTAAAGTCTCCAGAGGATGAATCCTAATGACTTTTGGGATCCTCTGACTTTTCATCAAGCACCACCAAGAATTCAAAGTGTTCAATTATCCAGGATAGAACAAAATTGGGCATAGACCTTCATGTTCCCCTCTGATGATCCTTTAACTTTACATTCGTTGCCATTTGTCCAATGATGATCCCATCAGCCTCAGCTGTACTTTGTTTGGTACCAATTAGCTAATGTTAGCATAGTAATTAAACTAAGATAGTGAACATGGTTCAGATTATACCTTCTAAACTTAAGCTCATTATCACTGCAAGCATGTTAGCACACACACGTTTGGATTTGGCTGTAGATCTTTGTTACTTAAATGGTAAACAGCAGATACCCATTTCATTTACAAAATGGTCAAAAGGTTCTCTGTTAGCATGCTAACATTCAGCATTTAGCTCAAAGCACCACCTTTACAATCCATTTAGCATTGAAAAGGGACAGAATGGTTAACATTTAGTTTCTCCGAAAAAGAACAGAGTTACTGAACAGTGGCTAACAGAGGCTAACAGAGGCTAGCTAGGAAAGCAAATGTGTGCTCCTCAAGTTAAGGCTGGCCTCTACAACACAATTAACCAGAGCTCATTTCTGTGCTTCTTTACATGGAAAATGTATCATTACATTTCTCTTGCATCTGTTATTTTTCAACTTGATCTAATATATGTGGCAAATTATGAACTAGCAACTGACTAACATAGTCTTTGATTTGCACAGGCCTACAAGCAAAAGTATAGCATACTTTCTGGCCTGATTGTTGGGCATCAGGCAATTTAACGGCTCACTTCCATCAGTGGCACCTGATGAGGCTAGTGACGACAAGCGGACATGTCTTCATTTTAGATTTTCTTGAGTTGAGTCTCTTATAAGTTATAACTGCTTGTAAGAAACATCTCAATATTCCAGAGTGTCATCATCTGCTTCCCGTTTCCACAGGATGTTTGACAGAAAGGGCAGAGAAGTGAGACGTGGCGAGTTCCCCACAGGAGGGAGTTACACCAGCCCCATCAGACAGGGATGCTTTGAACTGCATGGAGACAGAGTCATCCGACTGGGCATGACCATGTATGTGTGAACTGTATTGGTACTACACCACATTTATATGGATAGTAAAATAGTGGATTAGGAGACGACATTGCTGTATCTTGTGTTTCTTGAATTAAAAAAAAGGTACACTGGGAACCATCCAGAGGAGACGCACACATCCAAGGCTTCTTCTGTCAAGGTAACAACCCTATTTCTGACATTACCATAGCAGCAAAAACACAGTTGTAGTTAACTTAAGTTTTCATATTGGTATCAATTTCATGCGTATTATATTATGTTTATTACATTTTTCCATAGCGGCACAGTTCCTTAGGCAACATTTCATCTACATTAAAATTAATTTAAATACATTTTACAGAAGAATAGCTCTGCTTTAAGAAAGTATAACCGTCACCACATGCTCCCGATGATGGTTTTCTGTGATGCCAAATTACCTTCATAGATGGCAGCAAGCTACTCTACAGTCCTCGAGTAAATTCTTTACATAAATATAGAAGTGCAATGCCAGTGATGCAACATAACGAAGTACATGTATTCAAATACTTAAAGTACAATGTTGAGGTACTTGTAGTACTTTACGAAATATACTCCTACATTTCAACAAAACAAATATTCTAATCCTTCACTACATTTGTATGAGCTATAATTACTAGTTGCTTTACATACATATTAATAATATTGAAATTTTATTTTATAACACTCAAAAGGGGGTATTTTTCTGCACGAGTACATTTTGATACTGCAAGTACATTTTGCTGAAAATCTTGTGTAGTTTCACTTAAATAAGATTTAGAATGCAAGACTTTCACTAACGTGGTATCTCTACTAGGATCTGGAAACATTTTCCTTCACAGCACTATTCTCTCCATTGTCTCATATTTTGCTTTTGATGATGCATCAGAGACTTGAGACCATCTCTCCATTCATGTATAACTTTCCTGTACACCCCCACCATCCTGCTGCAGAAAGACGACGCTCCCAACCTGCTGGCCAAAGAGGAGCTGAATCTGCTGGCTCGTCTGATGGGAAGCATGAAGGCCGAAAACACGCCCGAAACCGAAACTGGCTTTCGGATCAACCTGTTTACAACAGACCAAGAGAAGGAGGAAGCGTGAGTGCTTTTTTTTTTTTTGCTTTACTCATTCTCTGCTATTAAAGTAACAATGATTCCCATGATTATGACTTTTATTTTGATTAACAGGGGAGCTTCAGGGGGAGCTGAGCAGTCCTTGTTCGGAGTGATAAATATTCAAGCAATGCAGGTAGGGTGATATAATACTGTAGACTGTCAACAAGCCAGCTTTTAGTTATAAACTGTCTGCAAGTGTCGAATACTTCTTTACATACCACATACCACAAATAAATACACCCACTTTTCTAGACTGCAGTTAAATATTTACTAACCACCTTCTTCACAACGGTTACCTCATTGGTTTGTTGATTATACATCTGGGCTTTTGTTTGATTCAGGATGAACAGGCTGCGACACAGCTGGCACGAATTGCGGGACAGTTTGCCAAAGGAGACGAGCTGCCTGAAGATCTCAGCAGCAGCAAAGGAGACGACCTGCTGGCCATGATGGACGACCTCTGACCCAGTTGTGTCGTTTTTTTAAACGACTTTTAAATATCGTTTCAACTTTACTGCCTAACTCTTTACCTCAGGTCAAATCACTTTAACTGTCACTGTGAGCTTCGATTTAACCTGTAAAATATGCAGTTGTTGGTGTATTCTGTTCTACACCTTGTTGTTTAACATTGAGGAAGATTAGAGAGCAAAATAAATATCCAATGACTAAAAAAATACTTTATTTTAAAGTACTAGCACTTTGAAAAGTGCTACATGAATGCAGTGAACATTGTAAGACCTGCTACATTTGATATGCATTTTCTATATAATAATTATACATTTTCAATAAATGGATCCATATTTGTTTTGTTTCTATTCTGTTTTTTAAATACAATATAAGACTAAATAAGACTGATGCAGGGATCTCGATAGAAAGACAAAAGACAGAAATTATTTATATTTTTCATTCGTTTTTATTTATTGACTAAATTGACTTAGGATCTGGCAATTAAGGGAAATGTGGTGCGTGCATATCAATTTCCCCAAAGGATATCTGAAATACATTTGATGCATTATAAATAACTTGCAGAAATATCATCAAATATGTTGTAGGAAACATTAGGATTTATTTATCCCTTGTATGCATTTATTAGGAATTTGATTGTTTTTATATCTGCTTTTTCTTTGACGTAGAATATCTAATGCTGTTTATACATGATCCTTCTGATCATAATTAAGAACCTTGTTTACTCTGTTCATATCTTATTTAATTTTCATAATTCTGTCTTTTATGTTTTGTAACCTCTTATATTTGTAAACATATTGTAAACAGGAAAACAAATCATATTAAACAGTGTATTGGTGATTTCTGAAGCTCCCTGAAGAGGGCGGTGTTGTTCTATGTTGACGCACAAATCTGCGACGCACAATGAAACGTCATCACGCTGCGCTTCCTGGTTCGGACTTGTTGCAAGAAAACCAACTTGTTTACATGTTTGAACGGTTTATCGCCACTTGCAAATATTGTGGTGAGGGGTTTAACTAATTCAGGTATGTCCAACACACAATATATCTAGAGTATAATATGTAACATTTGCTGTCCTCAGGCGCTGATGTACTTATTTTGGTCCGTGCTGAAGCTAACCGTTGAAGCTAGCTAATTCAGCATCAATGGAGTTTGTCTGTCTCACAATAAAACAGCTCAGTTTGAGGTAAAGATGCATGAATATATTAGCTGTATCCGCTGTAGTAACCTTTATACAATGTACCAATATCATATAGAGGACAGAAACCGTTGCGTTTTATTTTGGGTATTAGCCCATGTGAGTAATGACAGTGCATGTGATAAAAGAGATGTCAATTCCTTCTTGGAAACCTCCTTTGACGAACAAAAAAAATTCAAATATCCTCCAAGTAATTAGAAGAGTCTTTAGTAACGCTATTTCACCTCTAGAGTATTAATATCGTACCTTGTTTTCTTTCCTGAACTCAAACAGTGGCCGTTCAGTCACTTAATAAATGTTCAACCAGTAACTGCATCTCTCCTGATTCTTAATTGGTGCTTCATTAAATGCAGGTGTGCTTATGTCTGTGACTACATGTCAAATAAAAAAAGACAGCGCTATTATCAGTTACAATACAAAGCAAGTGCTTAATTAGAGAGATAAAAGCGTAGATTTTCAATTAGATTTTTGTGATATTAAACTTAAACCAAGGCCTTGCTCCTATTTTCTAATATACATTGTTTGGAATTTTAACAGTCTACAAATGAAGGATGTTTTGAAGCTTTTCACTGACAGGCTAATTACTACTGCAGTTTTATAGCTCTTTTTAGCTCTGACTGTTAGGGGAATTAGTTTTCAATGTGTCATGGTCATATGTAGACCGATCACATACGCACTGTGGACAAACAGCCCTAAAACACTGTAATTAGGTTTTGCTAATGAATTGAATGGCAGCTAATCTTCTGCTTGTCTGTAGGTATCCCCCGACCTCTGGAGATCCCCTTCATTAGCCTCCATGGAGTCAGAAAGGACTGAATCCCCGGCGCTGAGCCTGGCACATGTAGCTGAAGTCTTCAACTCCATCCGGGAGCGCGCAATCGCGGAGAACAGCATGGTGGTCCTGCTGCAGGGTCTGCAGGGAGAGGTGACCACGGTGGACCTGAGGAACGAGAGCACGGCGCGCGGCCGCGTGGTCAACGTGGACGCCTTCATGAACGTGCGTCTGGAGGACGTGCTGTACAGCGACAGACGGGGCAAGCTCACCAAGCTGCAGGACATGTTTATCACCGGCAGGAACGTTCGCTACGTCCACATCCCGGACCACGTGGACATAATGAAGACCATAGAGAGCCAGCTGGCCAAGATCCACCGCGTCCGCAACTTTGCCAGTCATGGAGGAGGCAGAAAAGAGTACGCAAAGAAAACCAAATAACTTCTTTTCTTTTTCGTGGAAGGATTAAAAAAATAGAAACTCAGTTGAGTACTACTTGGGCAAGACTACAACAATAATACTTTGGGGCAACAAGCATTGCACTCGATCAGCAGTTTCTGACCAGAGGGGGTCACAGTATGATTAAAGGGATAAGAATGAAAACAATATGTCAGCAATACAAAAATACTTTCTTTGACATTTTTTCTATTCGGTGGTTTATAAATACGGGATACCTTCACCCTCTGTGTTTGAACTGCTCTCAACTCATGTGTACACCGAGACCTCCTCCTGTGATGACGTCGGGTCATGAGATGAAAAGGTTGGCGATATAGGCTGACCAACTTGCAATTGTTTTCATTATTACATTTTCTTGATTCATTTATGAATCTTTGGGCTCCAGTATGTCACAAAACTGTGAAAAGTGACAACTTCCCAGAGCCCAATGACATCTTCTGATGTCTTGTTATCAGCCCAAAACACAATGATATAGAGTTCAGTGATATGCAAACAGACAAAAGCAGCAAATAGTGACATTTTGTGAGGCTGGAGAATGTTTTTGGAATTTCCGATTAATCCATTATCAAAACATTTGCAAATTGATTTTCTTTCAATCGATAAATCAGCTGATTGTTGCACCTCTACACACAACATGAGCATCTTTGATGAACCGCTGGACTAGCTAATGAGTTGAACGCTCTCCTTGTGTTTTGGTAATTGAGTTTAAAGTTTGTAATTGACACAAAATAGCCGTTTCTTTTTAAATACATACAATAATTATGAATAAAGACGCTTACAATTAACTTGTCCCCTCGAAAACATCTGTTTCAGCGCACCACTGCTTTATTAAAATTAAATGGAACATATTACAATTCACAGCGAGTGAATTCACAGTGACCCTGTGTGTTTTCTCTTGAGCACAACAATATCTGTCTGTCGTCCATGAAAGTTAATAACTGCCCGCATGCAGGAAAACATTAGTCACCATCGATGCCAGTCTGGTGGAGGGAAAAACAAGCGGGCATGTTTCCATGTCGTCCACCTCAAAAACATCTCTGCTGCACGCATCAGTGAGCCGTCGCTCTCTCCGGTGATTTGGTGCCATGCCATCACAAGCCTGGCAGGACGGGACACCGGTTAGCCAATGGAAACGAGCGGAGCGGGGTCAAAGGAAGAGAGCGTTTTGCTTGGAAACTGCCGTCGCAGTGTGCTCCCGATAGAGAAATACGATTGGGAATTTAAGGAATTTGCAACGGGGTATGTTATTCCTACTCAGTGTCAGGAAGAGGACAGGCCTGACATAACACAGGCGGAGGCAGCTGGTGCAGATAAACCCGGCGCTGTAGAAAGAAGGCAGTGCATTAAATTAAGGAATATGCACACAGGAATGTCCCTCGGCGGGTGGGTCATTGTTTTGGCTGCGGCCTCGGTGTGTTTTTAGCGACATTTTTCTCTTGACTGCTCTAAAACCGACATGGAGAGCATCTGAATGACAGCAGCCCACATAATGACTGCTTAGCTAAAAAACACAGCCGAGCGCCACATCAACACTCACTAAACTCAGAATAGCACTTTACAGAGGCTCAACCGCAACAACAATTCTTTTACAGGACGTAACGCGGCTCGGTCCGCTGTCACAGACTCCACCTGTGGTCAAAGGAGTAGTCAGTTCTTGTACTTTAATACAAGTACCAATACAACAAAGTACAAACAATCCATACCAATACAATCCCTGCTTTCATTTTCTTTCTTCAGTAAAAGAACAGAAATATTATCACCAAAATGTACTTAAAGCATTAAAAGACAAATGTACTTCACTCAAGTACTGCACATAAGTACACATTTTGAGGTACTTCACTTGAGTATTTGTGGTTTACTTCTACTCCAGTACATTTTTGAGGGAAATATTGTACTTTTTACTCCACTACATGTATTTGCACTGTTTACACAATAAAAGTTGGTAAACTCTTCAAGTAAAGGCGCGGACTGGCCGTCCACCTCAAGGTGTAATTGTTTGTGATTGCTTGATGATTCTGAAATGGGAACGAGTACTTTTACTTTTGGTACTTTTAACTACAATTCGATACCAATACTTTTGTACTTTTACACAATTTTCAATGCAATATGAGTATTTCTGCACTGAAGTACTGCTACCGTTAAAAGTACCTCTTCCACCACAAAATGTATTGGAGTAGAAGTATAAATTTGTAGAA
This sequence comes from Anarrhichthys ocellatus, assembly GCF_004355925.1. Classification (NCBI taxonomy): domain Eukaryota; kingdom Metazoa; phylum Chordata; class Actinopteri; order Perciformes; family Anarhichadidae; genus Anarrhichthys; species Anarrhichthys ocellatus. The sequence goes on from NW_022280114.1 coordinate 1,544,823, forward strand.
AATGGAAATCCTTACTACAAAATTAAGGGTAAATGTACTTAATTACTTTCAACCTCCACCAAACAGCAGCACCAGCTGGCTCCACTGTTTGCTTGAGTTAGAGTCACAAACTGCCGAGGTCTTTTCCTCCAAACTCGCTCGACGACGCTGAGATTAAAACACAAAGAGCTCAATTAATCTGCGAGCCCCCCCCCCCCCCCCGAAGGCACCGCAGCCGACTTGCTATTTCCTGTCCCACCCTCCTGGCTTCACAGTGAACAGACCTCACTGTGGTGCGTTCGTGGCCAGCAGAGGAGAGACCACCTCCCTCTGGTCAGTGGTGGGGCTCAAATCTGCACAGAAGCCAGAACAGCTCACAGTAAAAGGGGGATTTCTAGACAAGTTGGAGTGGTCCACCTGCATTTTTGGACGCTTTTATTTTTGGAGTCAGATGCCAGTGCCACACACGTACGTTTCACTTATCTCTCAGGAAAGAGGAAACACCTCCCTCTGTACACTTGAGTGTTTCTGGCTGGTCCTCCTCCTGTGGAGGATGACAGGGAGTGGATCATAGTGGAGGGCTGCTCCCTCAGCTACATCAGCTCCTCTGTCACAAACACTGAGTGAACAACAAACTCGCACTGCTCCTCCATCTTAATGATCTTATCTAAGTGTTGGCTGACGGACCAGCTCCAAATTTGGATTCAAATTCTTTGTTTCTCCAGTGGAAAGTGTTTTTGTTAGTCAAGCTGTGCAGCTCTCATCCAGGACCAAGGTGAGTGATGACTTCAGATGATGTTTACTCTTCACTTTTCTTCCTCCATATTCAACTTTCATGTAAATCAGGCTTTTATCGCACATTACAATGGCTCTCCTGTTGGGGCTCTCTTGTTGGACCCTTCTACAAACTGTTTTTTGGTTTAACATATATTGCAGTTACTGGTGTCAGGCCATAAACAGGGCAACAAACTAGTTTATTAGTAGGGTCTGCACCATGTTCTTTACAATACCGCAGACCATAAAAGCCTTTATAGATGCAGTAGCTACAATGTGCTCAAATCATCAACACTTTGACCATACATTTGAAGAGAAAACATTTGTTTTGCAGCTCGTTTTGTGTGTTTTTATACTTAATTTAGCCCACTTTTAATCGCTTTCTACTGTGATGATGGAAATATTCCCTGTCTTAGAGATGGAAGACATTCGGTGGACTACTGTAAAATAACAAGTCTCATTTTCAATGGTTTCAGGTTTCATCTTTTGACTTAAATAGGATTATCTAAACAGGAAGTGTGGGAGGGTTGAACGGAAGTGCATTTTATAGGGTTACATAAACAGCTACAGCTGCCGGGCCTTTGCATGTGTATAGTTAAGTCGGGAGGTTATTGGCCTTGTCTGGAAATGTTAGGTGTTAAATCTGTCTGCCCGAGGACTGCGGCTGTATAAAATGGACATTTGTCTCCCTCTGGTATTTCTGTTGTGCTTCCAGCTCGGGCAAACTTCACCACAAGTGCCCGCCTCAGGCATGATGAGTGTCTTTTAGTGTTAATGTTAGTGAAACAACAGAAGAAGAGTATGAGCGTACCACAATAGTGTTGTTTGTACAACACATCTTATCCTTTCTGTCTATAATTAATCCTAAAAATATTCTTTTATTAAAATGAAAAAAAAAAGAAATTGCCAGTGCAGTGAGATGATTTTCACCCGTTTTAAAAGAAATCAATTTGTTTTAAGAAGTTTCTGGAAAAGAGAGCTTAAAACATGACACGATACGACTCTGCATCACTGCACTAGAATCAAGGAAAACTCAACTTCATTTTGCAATCAAACAAGGTAAAGAAAATATTCGTACTGCACACCTCTTTAAAAAAAATGTTGTTTGCGCTGTCTTACAGAGAGTTAGATCGGAAGATCGATACAGTTCTCCACACGTGAAGCTTTAGCCAGCAGCTAATTAGCTTAGCTTAGCATAAAGACTGGAAACAGGGAAAAAAAGGAAGCCTGTCGAACGGTAACAAAATCTGCGCAAATCTCACTAATTAACACATTATATCATGTTTTTTTAATTTGTACAAAAACCGAAGCGTACAAACAATATTTAGCTGTTTTAATCTTTTAACTATTTCTTCGTCAGGAGCAGCTGTTTCCCCCTGCTTCCAGTCTTTATGCTAAGCTAAGCTAACTGGCAGCTGGCTGTAGCTTCATGTGGACGTGAGAGTGGTATCAATCTTCTCATCTAACTCTAACCACGAAAGAAGTATTTCAAAATGTCAACCTATTCCTTTAAAAACTCAAATTACAGAAACAATATGAGTTGATAAGAAGGCCGTATCTGTAGTGTGATAAATGCCACAAGTTTGATAAACGGCCTGATCTGTGAGCATGCAGAAGTACTGGGTGCAAAGGCCAGTTTTTAAATTAACAAACAAACACTGTTTGACTTTACGCGAGCTGAAGCGGACTCGAAATTGCCCACTTATGTTGTTAAGGTCTGTGGGCCGCAAATTGAGGGTGCAGATGGAGTCATGCTTCTTCTGTCTGCGAGCTGAATGTCGAACAGAAGGCAGCGCTGGTGGAGACCCACCGGTTCCCATGAGTCAGCTGCCCCCATAGAGACCACTGTAATTGCCCCGTCAGAAAAAAGACGAAAAAAAAGAAAGACTTTGAGAGTGCTCGGGGTCTGCCAAGACTCACCAGGATAAAGATCAGGGTGGGAAAGTGACTCGACCCCCTCCCTCTAAATAGCGGCGATTGGGCGTGATTTCGTTTCGAGAAAGCAGCAGAAAGAAAAACATTTGGCTCCCACGCACTCTGTTGTTGTAATGACAGGGAATGTGAGGGGGTGGGAAATATCACTCATGTTTAGATCAAGCTTTACTGTAACATTGAGGCCATCTGTGACAACTTCAACCTCATCCAACCCTCAGTGTATCACTCTCTTAAAGCAACAGTTCACCCAAATTATGAGGAAAATAACATTTAGGGACTATGTTCAGCTCCAATGAGGTCTTTAGATTTGAAAGGATTAGGACAGACATGTTTCTGTTGAAATTTTAGGGACGGCAACGGTGCGGACTGAAACATCTCAACAGTTAGCCTGTTACCATGAAGTTTGGTTCAGACTTCTGCGTTTTGACCACAGGAGAAATAAAGAATTTCCCTGAATATAATTTGTCCAACACCTGTAAAAGTAACTACTCGTTAACTAAGATGTTTAACATGGTCAACATTATTCCTGCTGAACATCAACACGTAAGCGTTTGCGAATCCTTTATAGACCAGTAATAATCCATTAAAAAGAACAGCTTTTGGGTTGCCAGGTTGTGAACAACCATAAAGCTTTTTTAAGATACAAATTTAGCAAGAAGAGGGCTCCAACAGAGGACAGTATCACTTACTTAATGGGAACGGGCAGCAGGACGCCTGGATCATAATCCATTCATGGATCATAATTCATTCATGGATCATAATCCATTCATTAATGTATAACTCCAAACGTGATGGATTATTGAAACAACTCACCATTAATTCTTGTCTTGCGAACATTTCTAACATGTAAATACATATGCTGCAAAACTTAATGACTTAATAAGCAAAAAACCAAAGAGCATGGACTAACCCATTCCCAACATTTACATCTGCATTACTACCAAATAGAAATGACAAACGGCATTATGGCCAAAATGGATCTGAATGAATGGCTAATAAATAATATCTATAAAGCATATGATAGATCACTAATAAAGCCATTCGTTTTAAACCCGTCATAAAAGGTGCCTTGCCATCAATAAATCCTCAGAGACAGATATTTCAAAATAAATGCAAAATAAACTAAAAGAAAGTACACGTTTTGTTAATAGCTGCAGTTTCCAAGGAAATCTGTCATGTGACTTGTTTTCTGTGGGAAAAGAAAGAAAGAAAAAAAAAACACATTTGCGTGACGCCGGAAAAGAGCCTCCTCAGGCTCTGATGTCATAAATATAAACATCCCCATCGGACACAGGGGGCCTCATGCTGCTGTCCTCACCGCAGGCCTGAGTGTAAAACACTAACGAGGAACACAATGTCCTCGTCTGCTGACCTCTGACACCAGTTCAGATCACAGGAATGACGGGCGGAGAACTTTTTGGATGAGCTCAGACTTTTGGGTTTATAGCGACACTATATTATATCATATCAGATTTAAACATTAACGCACTAACTGTCTGCTTGTGTATTTTTGTGACAGGATCCTGCTGCTGTTGGAGTTCAGTGTGTAACAGAAAGTCCTGGAGATGGTAGACATCTGAAACCACTGAGAACCAGGATGGAGCCTGTTAAGAGAGACATGGAGCTGCTCAGCAACAGCATGGCGACCTACGCTCACATCAAAGGTGAGTCTTTAACTGTGGTTTTCAACCTGAGGCTCCATCAATGGGTCAGGCGTTAAATCTGTGGTGTCACAAGATAAATACCAGTGTTGACAAAAACAAAATAGTTTTTTTCAAAATGTCTCTATTTCTTGCTCGAAAACTCACAAAATTTGGCACACACGTTAGAAACGGCAAAAAATTGCAGAGTTTTGCAAATTTAGCTTGGGGCGTGGCAAGCTGGCTCCATAGCACCCCCAAAAGCACCACAGGTTCGAGATAAAGTTCCTCTTTTTATGTTCACGAAAAAAACGAATTGTGCTAAAAAAATGGCAACTTGCGGTTTTACAAGGGCCAGACTATTTCTTGGATCAGCAACTTACTGGAGTCTGGCAACCTCACAGTAATGACAAGACCACAAGTTGAACCTTTTTACATTTTGGTTTCTGTACAGGTTAAACAAACAAAACATAATGTGTTAATTTGTGAGATTCAAAGATGCTGTTAGTTGGATTTTGTTACTTTTGTTAACCTGACAAATCAATAGTAAATATTAAGAGCTGTCAGACAAGTTTAATGGAGTAAAAAGGTACGTTATATTTACCTCTGAAATGTAGTGGAGTAGAAGTAGCATAAAATGGAATTATTCAAGTAACGTACAATTAGTACCTCAATAAGTAAATGTATTTAGTACTTACGAACTCGTCCATTGTGTTTCTCCGCCCTCACAGCCAACCCAGAGACCTTCGCCCTCTACTTCATGATGGGCGTCTGTCTCGGCCTGCTCATGGCGCTGTGCCTCCTGGTGGCCGGCATCGCCTGCAGGACTCGCCGCCACAGCAGACCTCCCCCATCCCCCGAGAGGAGACAGCTGAAGGAGTCCAGCGGGGAAGAGGAGGAAGAGGAGGACAGCACCGCGGAGGACGATGGGGAGGAGATGGACATCCCTAAAGTGACAATGGGGCCCATGAGCGATCGCAGCAGCCAGTCCAACGGGACTCTGAGGAGCGTGAACGTGTTTGCGTCAGCTGAGGAGCTGGAGAAGGCCCGGCGTCTGGAGGAGAGGGAACGAATCGTCAGGGAGATCTGGAGGAACGGACAGCCGGATGTTCTGGTCACAGGGACGGGGACTATTGGACGAGTGCATTACCACTAACAGACACTTTGACTGTGCCCTAAAGATCCACCTCGCTGACTGTAAATAGCAGGACGCACACAGTACATTGATGGAGACATTTTGATTTGTGTGGCAACCCAAAGTGTTCAATATTAAAGTGAAGGACTGTTATTAAAGTGATTGGGCTGTATCACCAAAGACCTCCCCAGGGTCATTCATGTTTGAACCCTGCTCTTGATTCACAAACGGTGTTAACTGAGTCCAGCTAGTTTAGTCATGTGCCCCCAATTTAAACCTCAAACTCTGAACTGAACTTCTAATGTGCACCACCAATGTGCACATTAATAAAACACGGATACAGCGACATAACCGTGTTCCTCTGCATGTGGCAAAGTGGAGGAACAGTGATATGAAATACAAATTTATGGCAAAAAATAAAATAAAATAAATACCCTCCCCGTTTTTCTTCCCTAATAATTTTTGTACAATTCCTGAATAAATAAGACATTATAAAATAGGTAATCATATGAATGAATACAATAAAGACATATTCACAATATTTACAAATCCAATACATTTTTTAAAACTCCGCTTAAAGTTCTGAAATGTGATTTAATGTTAATTGAGCAAGAAAAAAATTGTTTTTCCTGATTTAAAGCATTATCGGTCTTTGGGGTGAAATTTGGGGAAAGAATTGAGTTGAAATAAAAGTCAAAATGTTCTCAGGTGGATAAAATAAAACAATGAGTTTAAAAGAAAAGGTATTTAATTATTCTAGGTATATTATACATTTTGTCTGCATTTGTTCATATGATATTTCTTAATTTTACTCCTGAATACAATATTCAACATGTCTGGTCTCCATAGCTTTTCTATTATATTGACATAATGCAGATTTTGTATGCAGCATAATTTGGCTTCATCTGTATTTTACCATATCTCTGCAATGTGAAAAATTAAAAGTTTAACCACTTTTTTTCAATCAAAAACAAAATATATTTATCATTCGGTGTAGCAGTGTCTATTTGTGATTATCTATGTATCAAACAATACGTTTATTTGCCTTTTTTAGCATTAATTAAGAGGAGAAAATAGTTAGCATCTGTATGCTAACTATGTAGCGTTAGCTGGAGCCGAGAGACGGTTAGCTAGCTAGCTTAGCTTAGCACAAACACTGGAGGCTGGTAGAGACTGCTGTCTCTGTTTAAAGGCAACATTCACCTCCAGTGGTAACGACGTTGACCGTGACGTCAACATGGGGAGATTTACCGGTCCTGCTCAAAACATAGTCCGGCTCCAAACAATGCTGTTCCAGCCATGGTTCCAGCCTCTCACATGTGAACATTAGCTGCTTTCTTTGTCTTGTATGATAGCAAATTTCACGTTTATGTTTTGGACTGTACTAATTATTCCATTCATGTTTTTGAGTGTTCAGTTGATTGTTTTCAATTCTTAAAGTTGTTTGATTTCTATGACCAACAGTCCTAAAATATTCGCTTTACAGCGATATAAAGGAGGGAAAACAGCATATCTTCATATTTTATACACTTGAATCAAGATTGTTTGGACTTTTATTTGATAAATAAGGCTTAAACAATCATCAAAACAGAACATCAGTTATCAAAAAAAGAGGATTGATTTAATCAACTAATCATTTAAGCAATTTAAACACATTATCTTGGGCTCTGGAAAATTCTGATGGGCATTTAAAATTGTCTGAAAAGTTTTTTTGTTGAAGAAAATAGCCTGTATATTAATCCAGAAGGAAAATAGTGCTTAGCTCCAGCCCTGGTGTTAAACTGCTCCCACAGAGGCAGCTTCACGGTGGGCTAATCTTAGCAGAGAAGTCAGATTCCCACAGAAACCCTCCAATCTTTTTCCCAGCCTTTAAATTGGACTTGTGTCTCTGACCCCAATACTTCCTGTGTTTCCCTTTCCCTCCCCAGCTCTCTCTGCTGAAGACATGTATGTTTAATGGCTATGAAAGAGCCATTCACCTCAGCCGTACTGTAGATATTACCAATGCTGAGCTTCCCCAAGCGGATCCAAGCCGTGTCCCAGCAGACGGTCTATTTTCTGTAGGCTGGATTTTCCTCTTCCGTCAATGAAAAGGCTCACTGTTATAACTGCAGTAGCTTGTGTCCAGTGTCCGTTAAGTGGCACTGAATGGAGATTGTTGTAGGATTTAAGAGAAAACTCTCGAGACTGACAAAATGAGACACTCAAGACCTGATGGTTTGTGCTCATTCTGGGACAAATTGTTTATTCACACTTGTTTGTGGTCCTGAGCCATCTATAACAGCTCCAAAAACATATTTAACATTGTTTTACCTCCTAAGTTAAAGTAGAAATACCACAATTTCCCAACACTATTCACAAAGAAATATACAGTATGTTATCCTGGAAAATTATAATAGGCTTCTTTGAACTACTTGCTGGTATTTTATAGACAAAACATAAAACACAATTGACAGATTTATTGATAATGAAAGCAATCATTACGATGCTTTATGGTTATTTTGTCACTTTTACTCAAATGTACAACCAACTTTGTGGCTAAAAGTTACCGCTTCACTACTTTCAAACATATTGAATATAATTGGATGATTTTGCAATTCATATTTTCACTGCAGTGGAGTATGTGAGATCCCAGCCACTCAGGAGGTAAACTACAAACCACTTAACACAGTGAGCTGTCCAACACTTCTACAGAAGGTTCAGTTGTAGACCTCAACAATCACACTCAGAGTTGCCCTGAATCAAAGAAAAATTTATTGAAAATTAAAAGACAAAGAACTCCAAAGCTCTTGAGAACAGTACAAAAGTATTCAGCTTCAGATTAAACAAAAAGAAAAAGTCCTACAGTTGTGTTTAGTACATGCAGTATGTACAGTCAAAAGTGGGACGAAGCAGCAGTGAGAAACTAGGTCACGTCAATTCCTCTTAAAAACACACTTTCATCGATGCCTTTGACAAAAGGTTTTGTCAATATCTCTTCACTTTTTCATGTTTAGGTTCTCTGTCTGGAGTCTAAACTGTTTTTTTTTTATGCGAGAGGATTTACTGCAACTGTTGTATTTAAAAAAAATGAACTGTATTCAGTTTGTATGTTCTCCTTTCCCCCGGATGTTGAGATTACAATAATTTAGGTCTTATAATTCTATACACTTAATAACTTTTTGTAATAACTATTCTTTTTTTTGATTAAAAATCTAAACAAGAGGTAGCCACTTACCTAAATTGATATGACAGAGGCAGAAAACCTATATGTTCATCTGTCTAAAGCAAAAATCAGGGGATTTTGGTGCCAAATTCTTTACAATTTACACGTCTTTTAAACAGAAAACACCCACAATCAATGAGAATATACTGGAACACACACATAAAAATGTCTTCACTTCCTAATGAGAAATACAGGTGAAGTGGCACTACATGAAAAAGCCTGGATAATATAAATGACAAACATCGATCGTTCGGATGGGTGGGGGGGGGTTAACCAAAATTGTTTTCATGTCTGATAATTTGACGATTGTGAGCCCTGAGCCCACTACCGATTGGTCCCGAGGAGCGAGGTATGAATCGAACGCGTCATGCAGTAACATCAAAGATTTATCACAGCCCCAAAAAAACAGAGAAAGAAAGAACGAGAAGGTGTCAATCATCTAATACCTTCCTACACTGAAACAGGTGGAGTTGTACCTCTCGTAGCCGGGGCTGTACCCTCCAACAGATTACACACGTATTATTAGCTATATGTCATTTCTAAGGCACAAATGCATTTTGTCATATTTTCAAAGGATCTTTGTTGCCTCAGTATTTTCTCCCTTAAAACGATACAATTGAGTCAACCGGCTGCGGAAAAAAAACAAAACCTTTACATAAAAACACTCTGAAACGAAGCTAACCTCACATACAAAACGTAACAGAGTGCTGCTCCTCATTCAAGTCAGTTCTTTCTTCACCTAAACCGTGAGAAGGCTCAAACTCACTCAACACATTTTTTTTTTTTTTTTAAACTATCAATGACGACATGACCTGGAGGGGAAAATAAAGAAGAACGACCCCGTGACCGCTACGCCGCTGAATATGCAGGAGATGACGGAGCGAGCTGCTCTACTGCTTCTGGGCGGAGGCGTCTCCTGGGCCCTTGGTGTCTTTACGCTCTACTTCCGCGGAGTCGTCTCCCAGCTCCCCCTCCTGTCCTCCCTGGAACATGTCGTGGGTCCACTTCGGGCTGCTGCCCCCCTTGCGGTAGACGAAGCGCCCCCGGCGGGGCGGGAAGGAACCGCGGCCTCTTCCGCGGCTGTCCACCCAGGTTTTCTCGCCATCACGGTCATCATGCTGGAAGGGCACACAGGCAACGTTAAAAAGGTCAACTCAGATGTCCTTTACACAGCAGGAATATTAAAACCGGCGGGCTGGTCTAGCCCCGCCTCCCCCAAGACTCGACTCAACCCCAAAACTGCAGCGTGTACAGCAGCCTAACTAAATTTAGCCATTATTCATTCTACCAATTAATGACATTATTTCTACTCTGACATGCCACAATGTCTGTGAAAAAGGGCCACGTCGTGAGAGCCTTGTCATGCCACTAAATCAATTAGCAGCTCCAAAGGCTCACCAGGTAATACTTCCTGCTCTTGGGAGTGTATTCAGGGTCCCATTCCTCCTCAGGAGGGCGCACTGCGGGATTTACATTTGCAGGGTTTCCATTGCTGCTGCTGCTGTTGTTGTTGTTGTTGTTGCCTGGATAATTTCCCCTGCTCCACCCTCTCCCTCTGACTCTGGGGAACTGAAATCAAAACAACAAGGTGGATTCAAACTTGCAGTCAAGGGACAGACACATTTTCTACAATAAGATGGACGAATATTTTATTATTATTAATATTTGATATTTTTGGTCCAAGTCAGAGTAAAAATAAGTAAAAGAAATCGACCCAGGGACGATGAGAACGACAGAACACACAGATAAAAAGCCATACTGATGGAAATCAGGCATTTGTTTTAGTGATGAGGTGAAGTTCCACTGATTTACGCCACTTTACCTTAATAAAAATCAGGTAGTGCATGGAATATGTATGAGAGAGTGTCATCATCATTATCATCATCATCATCATCCACATTATGTTCCTTAGCATTAGGAGGAAGGAACAGAGCAGAGAAGCGTAGTCTACTGTGACGCCATTAGGACAAAGAATTGCAAGAAGATGAGATGTCAGTACGTCAGTGACAAAAGAACAGCAATGCAGCAGGAGAGACCAACAAAGACAGGAACTTACAAATCCACGGCCTCGGCCTCTCTCCGCGCTGTGGCCTTCATAGTGGCCTCTGTCTCCGGGCCCGCTGTAGTCGCGTGGAGGGTAGCGACCGTAGCCCTCCTCCGAGTGCTCCATCCCTTCTCCTCCCATGAACTCCTTGCCCCTGTAAGGCGGAGGGTAGGGGGACGGAGAGGAGGAGGAGGACGAGGAGGACGGAGAGCGCTCACGCTTCTTCTTACCCTTCCTGCGAGCACAGAACGTCAAGGTTGGATGCGAGTCTCATTTAAAGAAAAGAATGTGTCAGAACAGTTTGAAGGTAAGATGAGCAGGTTGTGGAAGGTTTGGAGAGTGGTTGACATGACTCACGTTTTCACATATTCCTCCACAACAAAACACAACCGCCTACAGTTTCAGTTAAGAAAGATGTGCATTACATTTTTGCACAAGCCCCTCCCCTAATATTTAACCAAAGCTGCAATGTGAACACATGCAGCCAAAGTTTTAAGGAAAAGAGAGAAAAAACAGCCTCAAGCAGTAATTCGATATTTTTTTAAAGTGCCGGATGTTTGATATTAAATGAATGCTTATTCAACTTTTCCTGCTGCTTCATATTAAGCTTTAACATTTGCACAATCTTAAGTCTATTATTTGCTCATTCCATTCTCTAAACACTCTAAAGCTCTTTTCATCTTAAAACAGATATATTTTACACATTTCTTACTTCTGATTAATGACTCGATTTATACAGTTTTCCCTTTTCTCAAAACACAGAGAAGGCTATAATTCTGAGGTAGTTAGAGGAAAGCAATGGCAGTTGTCTCAAATCATAGCGCCTGACTATTTTGGGCTAGTTAAGAAATGTACTGTAGAACTGGATGAGAACAAAGCAGACTGTGCCTACATATTCGTGGTACGGTGTTCAAATTGAATTATGAGTGTGGGCGAAAAAAAGAAGAAGGGAATAGTTTATCCTGCTCTGCTGCTGTAAATCCCCCAACATAGCAACAATAGTAACCACTTCTCCAACCATTGTGTGCCCTGTGGCCTTGTTGCTGATGTGAAGGACTCTGTAGGGGGAACAGTCTGAACCTACTTGGATTTCTTGTGGTGTTTCCCAGATTTCTCAGAGGACTTCTCTCTGCTCGCTCCTCGGGAGCCTCCGGGGCTCCTGCCTCCCTCGCGCTTGGAGTCCTTCCCGGCAAACCTCTTACGCCTTTCAATATCCAGGCGAAGGTCCATCACGTCGCCTTTGAACTTTTTACTTGGATCCTGCAGGAATGCGTGTTTATTAGCCAAGAAAACAGCTGTTTGTAAGACTTGAGGACAGATTCAGAAATGCTACAAAACTGAAATGAAATGACTGCATTACAAGTAAAGGTGAACATGCATGAAGTATTGTGTTCCCTCTAGTGGTTAAGACACAGAGTAATACTAAATATTCCTAAGAAATGACTTTTCACAATATAATATAAAAGCATTGGTGGAAACCAGCAGCATGCATGTAGCTCAAGAAAACAAATTCAATTTTACAGGGTTTTTTTGTAGCTTGATTTTTTTTCTTTCAAGAAGAATACTTACAAGGTAAAGGCACTGATAAGCGTCCCTTGAGAGGCTTGGACTCGGGATCTTAATTCACTTCCTTTTAGCCTTTGCTCGGGCATACCCAATCAATAACCATATCTCATAGGCTGGGGGGGCTTGCTCGGCACTTACAAAACACAATTGGGCTCTTTTGATTTAGAAATATGCATCCTTTGAAAGAAAAGCACAAAGCTGAACACTGCTGCTTTTGGGTCGTCTCAAAATTTTGCTTGTTCCAAATACGTCAAATTTCAAAATGGCAGGTCACCTTGTAGCTGGTCTCCTCCATATCCTCAAACAGGTGAGAGTGCCTCTTAAAAGCACTGGGGGAAACATCGATTCTCCTGGGAGAAGAGGAGAAACCGCTGATGTCAATAACAGATTAGCATTTTTAGAAGCTGAAATCACCTCAGATCGGATAGTTGGACGTTGAGGTACCTGTGGATTTCTGGGCTCTTCCTTGGCTTCATCATTTCTACCTCTGCAGCTTTTCTTTGGTACATGGCAAACCGCTCACTTAAAGTCATGTCTGACGATTGGAAGTGTTGCGCTGCGAATAAAGAACAACAAACTGTTATTCCAAGATACAGCAGCGATTGAACATATAACATATAATCAAGTAACGAAATGTCCGGTGGATCTCATCGACTGTCCAAACTCCCGTCATCTTGTCATCTCGAGTCTGCAGGGACACAAGCCAGCACAGATCCCACTTTACCTTTGATGTAGTGCACGATTGAGACTATGTGCTGAGCAAACAGCTCAGAGGGGCTGCGACGGAGCTGTGGTGACTGAACGTGCTGGAAAATGGAACGGAACTCCGGATCTTTCTTCGTGGGATTCTGCAGCTCTCGGGGCACGAGGCGCTCTTTAGACAGGGAGGAGCTGAGGGAACAGAAGAGGAACATTGAGACGTAAAAACATCTACCGTATCGGCCCAAATACAGGATGAGTCGGCCGTAGTTCGAACATACAGAGTGGCTTTCCCCAAACACCTGTTTTAGTATGAAAATTGTAATTTCCACATTCAAAACTTGAATTGAATCATCTGTAAAGCCAAGAATTACCAGAGCAACACAAGGTCACGAGGGCAAACTCAGATTAAAGCCGGAGAAAATCATCCCGACCACTATGGGAGGATGTGATTCATGTAAAAGCTCTTCACATGTGGGATTTACATTCTATTATATTTGGAGTGTGTCACGTTTCCCTTGTATGAGACAAATGGGGGCAAAAACAAAGACGAGTATCTGTTGAAATTGTCCCCTCTGTTTGTTGGAAAAGGAGAGGTCTTATGTTCCGGCCAATATGCTAATATTGCATGAACGGTTATAAATACCTGGGCATTTCACCTACAGAACCGATTTTGTGTTCAAAGTCGTCTCTTGACGCAGACAGGTGTCGCACAGGTGACTCCTCGCGCCGAGGGAAAGCTCCGGGAAACAGCGGGCGCTCCTTCTCTCTGGAAGTTGCGGGAGGGGACAGACTCCTTCTGGACTTCTCCTTGTCTTTCTTCTCCTTCTTCTTGGACTTCTCCTCCTTCTTGGAGCTGTGCTTGCGGCCTCGGTAGAACTCCTCCTCCATGTGTTCAAGGGGCTCTGCCTCTTCAGCATCTCTGCGGCTCTTCTCCTTAACCGACGGGTAGGACGTGGAATAGCTCGGCTCGTCCCCCCACTTCCCGAAAATGTCCCGAGCGGTGAGGGTGGTTTTGACCTCCCCGTCCTCATCAATGTCCCTCTCTTTCAGCCCGTGCGACTTGAGGAACTCCTCTTCTCCGGCGTCGAAGAAAGGCAGGGTCTTGTCCTCCTTGGAGTCGCTTAAAGAAGTGGACGAGATGTTGAAAAGGTCTCCAGACTTGCCTCCTTTCTCTAGCTCACGGTCTGTGGTGCTCTGCTCTTTATCGCGACCGTTCTCCTTTTCAGCAGCCTGCTTTTTGTTTTTGTTCTCGGCCAAGAACCTGAAACAGAAAACCAGACTGAGCTTTAGTACCTGCGACGCTCGTTGTAGGACTCACATTGAGATAAGCATACTCACGTAACCACCACCGTCCTAAGTAAGTGGGATTTCACACAACTTCATCAACGGCCGGCTACATTCTCAATGCACTTAAAATCTGGAGTTTTACGTTTTCCTTTTTAACCTGTATTCCTCCAGGGAACTTTGAAAAAAAAGGCTAGATGTGTTTGAAAGAAAGATAAGGTAAGAATAGAAAAGAACACCATGTAACTACATTCAAATAACTACAAACGGACTAGACCTACTTTTTGAAGGCAGCAGAGATCACAGTCTTATCTTCACATTTGGCCTCTTCCTTCGAGAAGAACCCAAAGCCACTGAAGGAGGCCGTTTGTCCGGACTTCGTGGGGCTCTTTGCTGGAGGGGACACGGTGCCGATGGTTTTCCACATAGGACCGCCAGTCGCGGGAGCTTTGCTGTCAGGACCAGTGGGGCCACCTTCTTTCTTAATGTCTGGGCTGATTCGTTTAGGACTGGCATCATAGTCAATCCATTTACCTCCGGATGCCTTCTCGATGGCACTGCCGTCTGCTGCCAGACCCGATTTCTCTCCCTGACTTTCTAGCTTGTCCTTAGCATCCTTGGAGCCGGGCTTGCCCTTGCTGCTGCGATGATGCGGCGACGAGGACCGGGACCGCGAGGAGTAGCTGGAGTGCTTGGAGCGCCGAGATCCCCGCGAGGACGAGCGGTCGGAGTAGTGGGAGCGGCTCCGGCTGCCCGAGCGCTTCTTGGGCGTGCGGGAGCGTGAGCGGCCCCTCCTGGGGCTGTGCGCATGGTGGTCCTGGTCATGGTGGCGATCGTGCCAGCCTCCACCGCCACCACCGCCGCCGCCGCCACCACCACCACCACCACCACCACCGCCGCCACCGCCAACACCGCCCTGCCAGTTGGACTTATAGCCGTAGCCACCTCCTCCCCTGTTCTGGTAATGGCTGCGTGGGTAATAGCCTCGGTTTCTGGCACGGTAGTGGTAGGGCCTCCGGAAGCCTCGGTTGTAGCCTCGGAACCCTCCTCTGTTGTTCTGATAGTCCCTGGAAGGATAGTTTCTGTAGGACGGAGAGTGTGAGCGAGAGCGGGAACGAGACCTGGAGCTGGAAGAGGGAGAGAAAGACAGAAGAAAATGTATGTTATTCGGGGAATAGCATGTGTTGTAGCCGAACACAAATATCAACCTTGCAAGTCAAAAGCCACGCAGTCCGCACATTTAAGCAACAGACTGTAGCCAGAATCCTACTTACGGCATCGACTGGGATGCTCCATATACAGCCGCCTTTCACCTGATAGAAACTCCATACTCTGATCACATGACAGCAACAAGGGGTTCCTGACCAAAGAAATCCTTAATCGACTAACACTCGATACTCATACATACGATTTTCTCGACTAATCGATTGGTTGATTTAATCAACAGATCTGTAAAACGAAGCTTCTCCACAAAAGCACAAAAGACTTTAAATGTTACGTTGAGGATCTTATTTTGTCAAACTGCTGTCTCCACCGTCAAGCTGCCACCGAGCCAAAACTGTTACACAGAAATTACACAAGAAAATATAAAAAGTTTAAAAGCCTTTAAAACAGATTTCATGGTGGAATTCTAAATACATACATGTACATGTTAACATGCTAGGTTACAACCTACACATGGTGGCACAAACAGCCTCCTTCAGGATGTAGCCTGTAGTGAACCGGCCCTCTTGAAAGTGATCTTAGCTGCTCTGAGGCATGTGATCCACCCGGTGGTTATACTTCGTATTGTCACCCGAGGGTTTATTGGCTTCTTGCTCAGGTGTTTGCGATCGTCTTGTATGTGTGCTGAGGGCTGCACCCTGGAGAAGGTTGTTTGTGCCGCCAAGCGTGTTTAATAACCCAGCTCTATCTGAACGTGTACGAACGTTGTCTATGTTTGTTTTTAGAAGTTCACCATGAAATAGCCATCTGATGAAAGGCTTCTTAACTTTTTACCAGAAGAGGGCCTTGGACCTTCTTTTTTTTTTTTACTTCTGTGTTCCCTACCAAAAAGCCTTCTGGACTTTTTCTTTGTCTTTTGAAAATAAAATGCAATTGCCTAATTCAGAGCCAGCTGTAAATGACAAAAAGGAGTGTAGCTGTACAACAGTATTCAAACGGAACATGAGTGCATGGTTTAAATCATTCTACTACCATCCACACCAAGCTGACATGATCCCAAAGGATTTATTTATGCAAAAATTCAAAAAATAAATGTGATTTAGAAGATTTATTGTCCAGTTTCTTTCTTGTTATTAAACCTGAAATAAATAATGTGATTAGTCTATCGACAGAACATTCATCAGGCAACTACTTAAATGATCGATTAATTGTTTGTCATTAAGCAAAAATGTCAGACATTCACTGATTCCAACGTTTCAAACGTAAGCATTTATTTGTCTTCTTTGTCTTCCATATTAATAAAGATGTAACACCTCTGTGTTTTAACTGTTGCTTGGATAAATTAAGCAATTTGAGGACGTCTCTTTCGGGTTTGACAACTCATTCAATTTTTTCACAAATCCAGAAAAATAATCAGAAGCTTATTGGAAAATTATAAATATTGCAGCCCTATAATATAGTGTGCATTTACAAGAGACGGTGTTAAAAGATAAGGCCGATAACACTTATACTATGACAACTTCTCAAAACTCATTTATCTGAGATTCCTCCTGTTTTATAGACCCCCAGGTGTACACAATGGCCCCTGGAGGTCCCGAAGCTGTGTACTGGGTAACCTTGACAGGAGACAGAGGCCTACTACTGCCCACTGTCAACAGGGGGCGATGTAAGCTCAGTGACGGCTGGGAAGTAGCTCCAATGAGCACCGTCCCAGTCATTCCCTCCAAGAGGCACAAATGTAAACAAAAACTTAACTTACATACACAATATCACACAACGGTCTCCTGTGCCAAGAATCATTTCTGAAACCGCTTTTAGCATAACTCTAAAGTGGGAACAATACAACAGAGGAATTTAAACTGGAAGACAAAACACATGATGACAGACGTAATGTAAATTGTAAATTCAGGGATATGAGAAATGTGACTGACACAATATTAACACCACACCTGTCACGATGGCTTGTAAAGCCACAGACAAAAACATTACGTTTACAACTACATGCCAGCTACATATTTAACCCTTGTACCTTTTCATCGGAGCAGAGCAGTCCTGGACAAAAGACAGTGTCGTCCCACAAGCAGGACGGTCTGTGTGGCTTTAATTTATGTGTTAGACACCCAGGACGCAACCTGCTCTAATCCACAGAGGGAGGAGGCAGTGGAGGGGGAGGGAGGAACAACAAGGCCAAGAGCACTTGCTTTTTTCACTCCTTTTTCCGTTTGACAATCATTGACCTGCAGTGTAGCCGATGCAAACAGCTTGAGGCTCTGACGGCCTTTTCTCTCACACAGGAAACACATTTATGCAAATTAAGCGCAAACATCGAACGAGTGAGGCCTGGTAAGAGAAGAGCAATAAGGAAATAACTTCTAGTTCACAATATCAAGTGTGTATCTGGTACGTCCTTGATGGACATATAGACATGGTCGGACTCATGGTGGACAGTTTTAAATAAAGAATTAAAATTTATGCAGCAGAACCAGACATGTCATCTGTTTTGTTCTATTTGTTGCAAACAGCACAGGAGTGCTGTGTCACAGAAGTGATTTCACTTCAGTGTCATGAAGAAATAAATGGTGAGTAAACACACAACTGAAACTTGAGCAGGCTGTTTCCTTATTGCTCTGTACTCTCCTACAAACAGAGCCAGATATTTTTACACCAGTGCACTACAGCTGATGTTTGTGTTGTTGATTCTGAACCACATCCTGCATATCATACAATCTATGAAGACACCCATTTGTAATATCAATTCAAACCCCCAAAAATAGCCCCCACTTTCACTAAGTAAAAGTATATAAATACTAACAGTAGTTAATTACATTCATGTAACAAAACTGTAATAGTAGCTGTCATCACTGTGCAAAATGTTGTTTCCAAACTACGTTTTAAATATGAGTGGAACGCTGCTGAATATTAACCACATACACTTAAAAAAAGACAATGGTGTAGGTTAATGTCAGAAACTCAAAAACTGGATTTACCTATAGCGACGTTTTCTGGATCTTGAGCGGGAGCGGCTCCGAGAGTGAGACCTGGAGTAAGACCTGGATTTGGACCTCGATCTGGAGCGGGACCGAGCTGGGGAATCCGGAGCCTTCGACATCTTTGCACTCAGACCAGTCCAACTGTTCTTTTCCTTAAAAACAAAACAAGAAAACAACTTAATTTGATTGGTTTTACTTAATGTTCACAAGGGGAATGAAACCGATACAACGTTAAGCAATTATGCCCTTCAAAGAAAAAGAAAAAAAGAATTCAAACAAATCCGGGGGGGTTCTAAGAACATACAGGAAGTTACAGAAATAGACATCCTGTTCTATATGTAAGATACTTGTAGTTTGCAGACAACATTACAACTATATTTTGGCCCTAGTAAAACCTGGGCCGCCTCGATCTCGTGTGGCGCGTGTGCATGACATCAGAGCAAGTATGAGCGATGTGAAACAGGTTGAGCTTCTGTGCAGCACGATGTGAAGGCTGCTGCTGAAAAGAAGGGAGGTGTGGCTCAACGTCAAGAACAAATCATCCTGAACAGTGCAGCTGTACAAAAGCACGACCCTTCCAATGACAGGATACAGCCTACGACCAACAATCAGCTCTGTGGGTAACTGTATTGAAGTAAGGCTATGGTGAGGAGCTTGCGCTGCGTGTGATACTTACAAATATATATACAGTCCTTCGTTGGGGGCTAAGGGGTTAAGACGCTGAACCACAACATCTCTGGATACAATCTGGCCAGACTTTCAGTAATCTCCCTCCCTCGTTTATCATCGTCTCGCTACTACTGCGATGTAATAAAAGGCATAAAAAGATTCAAGATGTGGTTATAAAGTTTTAAAACTTAGATCCGTGAAGTACGATGTTTCTTGTTTGTTTTGTCACCACAAAAGAAGAACAAACACTGGATGTTTTCCGTTGATGGCCCAGCCGTAACTTTGTAGTAAACAAACAGTGCTTCAGTTAAGTGACATTGACCCCTTACCAAACTATTGAATCAACACTAACCGAAAATGACAACCCCATGTGCAACATGGCATCACTTATTTCATCCCAACCCTTGAGATAAAGAAAAAAAATATTCTTTATGTGTACATACGTTAAGAAAAAAATGCATATATATATATATACGCTAGTTTCTAGCAAGGAGAAAAATATAAATACTAAAAAGAATTGCAGCATGTGTCTATCTTGATGCCTATTTGCCAAGATGTTCCAAATTACCTAAAATATGTTTTCTCTTCATGCATCTTTTCTACAAAACGGAGATCAGAGTCTCTTGCACAGCAGCGGCCCTGGTCTGGAGCAGGTAGTGCTGCTTTTACTACAACAGGGACTCCTTAGTGCTAAAAAAAAAGGCAGCGTACTAATGACGTCAATCTGCTATTCCATTGGTTAAATCAAAGTCTGAAGCGCTTGCGTCTTATTCAAGATTCCCTTTGAGAGCCCAATGAAATGCATTGAATGCTATGGCTTTTTTTCTATGTATGAAGAGACAACAGTGGCTACGTGTAAAAGAACGGTTGCTACAAGGTTTCCCCTGCCTCTAGAAATCTGAAGCAGGCCACTCAAGGGTACTATTGACCACCAAAGGCCCTCATTGCTCTTCTGCTGAACCTCAAACGTTCAATACACATAATTAAGGTACCGCTTTGCATGCCCTGCTTGTTAGGTAGGCTACCTCAATCACTTAAGTCCCATGTTAAATAAGGGAAACCCCTCTCTCGCATCAAGAAACAACATTCATGCTAATCATTTCAAATGTAAAGTCATAGTTGTGAGTTGTATGGCTGAAATTCTCAACAAGCAGGTTTCAACGAGCAAGTTTAATATGCAAGAGCTGTGAAAACTAAGATAGTAGCCTAAAAGCACACAGAGGGACCTTATGATAGCCAAAGCAATATGGGTGACAATTAGGTCTTTTTAACAGTTTATATTCATAGCATCCTCTCTGAATCGTTTCTTCCCTGCAGACCTCATGCTAGGCGCTCTGAATGATAATTACAAGGAGGTGCATGAGTGAGTTGACTTTCACCGCATTATCTACGGTTTGCGCACAAAGCACAGCTCTCCCCTTGACATCAAAACAAAAAATAGACGTAAAAGGCAGCATGAAGAATTTCAGGTTTTTCCATTTCATCACTGGCAAAGATCTTTGACAGTCTGTACTGCTTTAAGTCCGGTTATCATCTATTAGAATAAAGCATCATTTTAAATATGCAACACTTTACTTTCTTGTTTCTGTAGCTCCAACTCGTATTATCTATCAAATAATGTATGCTTTAAAAAAAAGCTGAGAAGTAGCTGGACTGGTTGTGTGGGTTGATGTTAAAAGAAGGGTATGCACCATCCAACCAAAGACGGACACATAATATATATATATATAATTGTGGAGGAAATATCTGTGAAACTTGTGAACTGGAAAGGCCCAGGGCAGTAGTCAAAGACAGGGTTGGAGTTGCTCCAGTCAAAAGCAAATAAAGTCTAGTTTAAGTGATTGTTTTTAATAATGGTGTAATTCACTAAAGTTAAGGTCAAGCTCTTTAAAATCTGCAAACAATGTAGTATTTCCATCTTGATCCTTGTAAATTATATCATAAAACGTAGCAGCCAAGAAATAATATCAGACAGCTGTTTAATACTATTGGAGATGTACTACCAGTGGTGGAATGTAACTATAACTAAGTACAATTACTCAAGTGCTGCATTTGATTACAATGTTGAGCTGCTGGTAATTTACTTGAGTAGTTGCATTTCATGGCACTTTACACATTTTGGAAGCCAACATTGTGCCTGACTCCACAGCACGCATTTCAAAACAAAGGGGACTAACTACTTTGCAGATTCTAATCATTAATACAAATTAATAAATGATGGTGTATTATTATGGATTAAGCTACCCTGTAGTATATTAAAAACCCTCATCTACCAGCTAAAATATTGAAGTAATGTACTTAAATACATCAATAATTATAATCTAGTCAGAAAACGATAATATATATGTTGCTGAAATATCCATTACGAACAATGAGTACTTTTACTTTAAATATATTTTGATGCTTTTTGTACTTCAATTGGAGTACGATTATGAAGGCGTGCCTTTTAACGTCACGTTACTTGTAACAGAGTATTTCTTACAGTATAGTATTGCTACTTTTGATGTAATAAAAATATCTGAATACTTCTTCCGCGACTGGATATACAAGTCACGAACACAAGCCCCTGGGTTTAATGGTTAATCGATCCTTTTGGTTGTATGTTTAGCTCACGTTAGTTAACTGCGTTAATAATCACCATTTAAGGCTACGACGTCGTATAAGATTACCTGTCCACCACATCAACAGCAAATATAACTAACAACAAACAAAACAATGTAAAATACATGAAGCTAGCTTTGCCAAACGTGCAGCTGCGGGGGCACACGGCACTGTAATCAACACTGAAGTCCAATATCATTGACTAGAGCTATCGATACGGGCCACCGTTAACATGCTTAACGTTACCATTAGCGAAGCAGTGGACGCTCCTGACGTCAACTGTCAACTTAGCTACAAAATTAAGTTACAATTACCTTTTCCCCGTTTTCACAAGACTGGTCAAGGCTCGTGTTTATGAATAAATGTTAGAGTAGCTAACCGTGGAGGCTGCTCGTCTGGTCCTCCTTCCTGGTTCTACTCCGTGGTTTCACTGTAACGTTACGAGTGTAAGCGGATGTTAGCAACCTAGCTTGTTAGCAGCGGGATCGTTGCCAACTAGGCCACCAAAACAGACGCACTGCGCCCTTAGAAGAGGGTAGGCGCCTGGACTGCCGCGACATGCGCCATTATATGTATCTGCGGATGCTTCTATGTGTTTTTCAAATGTGCTGAATGGAAGTTTTTGGCGGCATCACGCTCTAACGATCGAGAGACACAGTTAGCTCGCGATGCTACATTCGCTACGCCCTAATCGCGCGAGAGTTTGTGTGTCGTGAAGTGTTGATGTCCGGGAGGCGAAGCTATGGGGCAAAGGCAGGGTCAACTTTCCTCTGAGGGTGTGATGGAGTATCTGGTGCAGTATTGTTCTCGCTGTAACACCTGTCGCACAGGTACGTAGCTGGATTAATATGCCTGACGGCCCCCGTTCTCCTCCCCTCTCTGTGTAACTGATTAAACACAAATGCCCTACTTTAGGAATATGCAGCGCTAGTGGAAGAAGTACGCTACTTAGATCTGTTTGTAAAAACACTCTGTTACAAGTAAAAGTACTGCATTCAACATTTTACTGAAGCAGATCAGTAAAAGTGTTGACATCAAATTATATTTAAAATATCAAAAGTAGAAGTAGTCTTCTCATTATGCAGAATGGCCCATTTCAGAATCGTATTATTACTGGGTTATAATTATTGATGAATTAATGTGTTCATCACTTTAATGTTGCAGCCAGTAAAGATGGAGCTACTTTTAACTACTTAGTGTATATACTGCAAGGCAGCCTAGCCTAGAACAATATATCATAATTTAGTCGATTTACATTTTGTATTAATTATCTCAATCTGCAAAGTAATGTAGTCAGATAAATCTAGTGGAGTGAAAAGTGCAATATTTGCTACTGAAATGTAGGAGAGAAAGCTCTGCTTTAAGTATTTATAACCTGCATCACAGGTTTCCCTCGATGGATCCCTACTTAGAGTTTACATCAGTGGGGCAGCACAGAAGTGTTATCCTGTTGCGGAAAGAGACTTTGCTTTGTTTATTACCGGATCAACATCCATGAGGATCAGTTTGTATTGTTTATTAGTGACACATATTCGCATATTCCCAAACAAAGTGCCAATTTACCAGCTAACATCTCAGATTTGGTTCCTGGTAATCAAAGAATTAAGAACTTCCTGCGCACTTATGTGACAAAATGACTTTGGTTGTCCACTTTAATACCGCCATGCACGAATCTATTCCATACTCATATGTGGTAAGGGGCCATTCTTTATGTCTTCATGCTTTTCAGTACCTCCTTTGTGGTTTTCTGATAGGAAAAACTGTTTCAAGCTGTTTTTCTTCGAACACCAGTAACACATTTACAGAAATATATCGATGGGGTTTGTTCCTGTAAATAAACAAGTGAAATGAGAAAAATTGTCAGGATCCTCTCACACTGACTTTTCCTTTTTGGGTTAATTACTTCATTGAAACAAAAGACCCGTTGACTTTTCACAGCTTTAGAAATGTCTTTTGTGTGTCAAACACACAGCTGTCTTTTAGCTTGGCGTTGGTGTCCATAGGGTCTGTGCTGCACTATTTTTATCAGACTAAAAGCCACGTTACGCCTCCTATCACAGAGACAGATTCCACCCGGGACACCAGGGCCCACTCAGCCTCGGCCAAAACACAAATACACTTAGTTACTAAAGTTATAGTCTGTCTCATCTCACTGACATGTTTCCTGTTAGAGAGTTAGAATCATTTTTAGTCATTTCTTCCAATAGGGACGTTACGTCAGTGTATATTCAAGGCTGAGGGATGTGTGGCGAGTTTTGGTGAGATGTTTTGAATCAAAATATAGAAAATAAGACATTTCAAGTAAGAGTACGAACTGAATCGCTGGCTTCCCTGACTATAAAAGGTCTTTTTGTTAAGTTGTGTACCATCTGTTTCCCGTCAGAGAACCTTTAATCCCACATAGTGACGAGGAAATCAATCCTCAACAACCAGCGTCTGGAGTGTCGTCTCAATTCTCCTCTCTAATACACAACAGCTTTATTGTTCAAGTCGTTTTTGAACACTTTACCCCCACTTTTAATCTCTCTTATACACATATAGACACTCAGATATTACAAAGCCAGAGGGTACAAAATATGATAATACATGGGGAACAATTAATTGATGTAGTACAGTAATATTTTATATCCACTGTCTTAAGTCAACATGGTGTAACAATCTCATACTTCCTGCATCACAGTCATAGTACATTTATACTACTGTCCATATCTGATCTATAGTGTATACAGTATATCCATATCATACCCTTATCTCTGTATAGAGTGTCTCACTATTGCCATTACTTGTACTTATACCTACACTGTATATATATATATATATATATATATATTCATACTGTATTGGATGCTAGTTGAATTTAATCCAAAACTTGATAATCAGGTGCACCACTAAAGACTGTCATCCCAGTTCATGCACTGGGATGAAGTGCAGCTGCAGCCTCAAAACCCAACTGTCTGTCTGTCGCTCCCCGTGATAACAACATTTCATCTGGTCCACAGTCCGCTTATAAGACCTGGTTTGAATTCCTACAACCCCGCATGGCACTCTGTGATCATGTCGCTCCTCGTTGACCCTTGGCTAAGACATGCAAACAGTCGCAGCACAGGTGCTGGACACTTGGACGCGCCAAAGTTAAAATTAACCCCCCCCCCCCCCCCCTTCCCTCCTTTGGCCACAATGTGACGGGCAGACATGGCTCCTTGTCTGTCACTCACTGTTACAAGCTGTTTATGTGGCATCGCCCGGAGGTTTGAATTCCAAGTGGCAGAGGGCAACTCTGACCAGTGAGCTCCCGTGATGAAAAGTGAAATAAGAGTCAGTGGGATTTAAGGGGATTGTGGCAGCAACATGAAACGTGTGGAGCATTTTGTGTCATCATTCAAAATAGAACAGAAAAAACAAGCAACGAGCAAGAATATAACGACAGCAAAGGAGCACAAACAAGTTCTGAAATATTATCTTTGATAGGATAGGATATTTTGATGAACTTATTTATTTCTCTGAAGTAGAACAAGCGACTTTTTCCTCTAATTGAAGCAAAATTGCATCAAAAGTGAAACACAAACAACTTACTTAGAGACCATTAAATCTTGCACTTATAAGAAAGCTGTGAAGGCTGTAAATGAGTGTACTGCTTTCAGTGGTGGAGGAAGTAATCTATTCCTTTACTTAAGGAAAAGTAGAAATATTGAAACATAAATATTCCATTACATGAGTAAAAGTCCTGAATTCAAAATATGATTTAAATAAAAATACTAGTATTTTGATACTTTAAATGTACTTAAAGTATCAAAAATAAAAGTACTCATTATCCGGAATGGCTCCTTCAAAAGTGTTATAGAATATTAGAACATTCTGTCTTTGTAACTCTAATGTTGTACAGTTCTTCAATATGGAGACACGTTTAGATACTTTAAATACTGCAATAGTACTGCATCACATCATACAAACATATGACGTGTTCAGATAAAGTAACTAGTACTGTCAAATAAGTGTATTGGAGTAAAAAGTACAGTATTTCCCTCTGAGATGTAGTGGAGTAGAAGTATGAAATGGAAATACTCGAGTAAAGTTCAAGTACCTCAATATGTACTTAAGTACACTACTCGATTGAATTTACGGTTACGTTCCACCACTGATTGCTTTCAATGTCTTTTAATGTTAATGTCTTTATTTAATTATCTTCTGTTGGCATTTTGTTCTGAGGCTTCTACTGTGAAACATTTGATTCAATCAGGAATAGATGGTTAGACCTTGAAACCTTCAACTCAAATTACAAAAAAACATAGCAGCACAAAGAATGTAAGATCTGTAAACACGTGTGAGAGAGACAGAAAAGCAAGTAAAAGGCTCACCTTGCAGGGGAGAGTGAAAGTGAACAGAGAAGAGCGAGACGTCTCTCTGCCTCCTCGTTTATAGAAACGTGTGAGGAAGAAACCTCAGTGGTGGCTGTTGAGAACGAAGCACCCACCACTGTCTGACAAGCACTTGATGAAATCACATCTCAATTATAAATAGTTGACCCTCTGGAAGCGTTTTTCAGTGATGTTGCTGTTGTTTGAAGTGATGATCTGGGAGTTACAGTATGCCTTTGCTTCCACACGTTGAGATGCCCTGCAGGGGTCTGCTGCTGATTCCTCAGGGAACACACAGACGGATTAAAGGTGCATCATCGTTCATACTCGACACTGATCCCATCTCATTTGTCGTGTGAGGGATGGGCAGGTTGAAACACTCAGCTGCATGACAGACATTTTAAACTGTGTATCCTGTTGCTTTTGGCTGAAAGTCCAGTGTAAATGTAAGCGGCGAGAAGCCACACTTCGTGCTCAGCCTCAGCCCTGTTCACAGATCACAGATGTTTTTAGCCAACCTGACCAAAATTCTGTCATGTCAATGCACTGCATGTAATGTATTCTTTTCTGTATCTATAGTCGCTGCTGTGATTTGATGTTGTTGTCCTGTCATGGGTTGGATGTTGCGTGTCGCCTTACTTCCTGGTTTAATGAATGTTGTATATAGGGAAAGAGAGAGACACTGACACTCTTCAGTCAGGCTGATATCTGTGCTTCCACTTTGATTAGGCAATAAACAATCAATGTGGGTTTAGAGATAGCAGCCTGACAGAAGCTAAAGAAGCCCTACACGACGTCACATTGTAGTGTTCAAACACGGATGCTTTTCGTATCACAGTCATAAAGAGGTTTTGCAAAAAACAAACTGTTCAGAATCCCTGAATAGCAACAGGATAACATAACTCTATTTGGATGATCTTACCCAGAACTGGTAACCATGCTATCATTTGCTAATTAGCACTAAGCACAAAGTTCAGCTGAGGGGAATGTCAGTACTTTTGCTGTTTTTTTGTATGATTCATCCTCTGGGGAACACGAATGTGTGTACAATATTTTATGACAATCCATCCGATAGTTGTTGAGATAGTTCAGTCTCAACCAAAGTGGTGGGCCGACCGACAGTCATTGCCGTCAATAAGTGAAGGACTACTGCAGTGTTGCACCTGTCTGGTGTAACCGGAGTAACGTTACCATGTTAACATCCACTGATTGGACAAACAATGGAAACACAATAGAACCATGAATTGCAGAGCCAGAGAAGTAAATCGGGTCTCATTATGCACAACGTGGACCGACTCTTTGTATGCAGCGCTGCATTGTTTGGTGAGAAAGCTTTCTACTTACACAGTCCCCACCCAAACCAGAGCAAACAGAGACATACAAACATGTCCTCCCCCTACGGGTTTCTGTCCAGAATCACATCTCTGTGCCCAGCTGCAGCGTGGTCATATTGAACCCAGCTCCAGTGTATTCTGTGAGTCATTCGATATGCTAGCAACCCTGTGACAGATGCACTGTGACCCAAACCCATCGGCCGCTGCAGCAATGAGAGTCCTGTTTGAGGACAACGTTACCTGGAGCTGAGGGGAAAACGGCAGCGACCACAAGGCTTCTAATATTTGATTGCTAGAGTGCATTATAGCAAGTGGACAGCAAGTCTCATGCACACACCTTTGATCCCTTGGCTGGAGTTCCCCTCAGAGCTGGACGGGGTCAGTTCTCTGCTCTGTGTAACATAAAGCCACAGCCAAACAAACACAGGCTGAAAACAGAGGCACCCTTTAGCCCCCCTTTTTTTTGTCTCTATTTCATACATAAAATCCCATTTCCCAGGGACAATTTCCTGTCTCTCTACACTTTCAACTATCAAATAAAATAAAAGAATAATATAAAATACTGTTTGTTACTGTATGCAAATCAGGTGAAATAGGGTTCACACATAGCTCTAGTCACGACCACAGGAAATGCGATTAATCAAATTGAGTAGAGACACAACAAAAACCTCCAGAGTATTTCAGGTGTCATGGCTTCATTGACCATTTGTCAATTTGCATATTTGTTGGTACAGCCACTCTCATATTTGCCTTTTGTTTAGGGGTCTTGCTGTTTTATAATAGTTCTTCATATTAGATTGCCATCCTATCCCATAATGTTTCCTAAATATATTTGTAATGTGTTCACATTACTTCTGGGAACAAGTTTAATCATCTAAATCTTAAGAGAACTGCCCCAAATTTCACAAAAGAAAAATGCCAGATTCACTCTTCATTGGGAATCAGCTGATGAAAACAGTTGTTTAAAGTGTGGGGAAATAACAGAAAGCTTGCATTAATACTGTGGCATTGAGTTTTAAAGAGATGGAATTTACTGTGGGAGGCATGGAGGGTCTAACAAAGAGATGCAATTGCATTATGGGAAATGTAGGATCCAGTGTTTTTGAAGCTTGATCAAAACTAGAGGTAAGAGTCAGGATAGCTTGGCCTCGGCTGCTTTAATCTTATATTAATTAATTAATGTGTGTCTCAAAATTCCACTGACTTTATGAAAAAGCAATACTAAATTGCCAGAGAACCCGTAGCTGATGATGTTTCGAGTATTCACATACATTTAGTCAAAAAAAGAGATTTGTATGTGATTAAAGACATTTTACTTTTAATGTATTAAAATATTCCACCATCATAAGCACCCATGATGGAACAGATGGAGTACAATGGTTGTAAATGTGTCTGATTACTGGTAGTGGCGCTCACAGGTGCAGTTATTTACATCTCATTGAAATCATCTGTGCTGCCATCTTCTGGTCCCTCTGAACATTGTAACTCTGGGACAGCGAGCTCTGGACCTGCACTTAATGCTGATGTGTGTTCATTTGTTTCCCCATAAAGTCAAACAAGATGCTACCTGAGACAATACAAAGGAGGCTGATATCACATTTATTACTTTGGATTACCAGGCTGAATTCAATTTTAACTGGCAACAATAAACATTTTCAATTCAATTAGTTGTAATCTTCATTCAGTCACTCTAAAATGAACCTTTTCTGCAGGTCCACCATGCCATATATGTATATGCTGTAAATCAAGCTCAGGATGATTCGCCGTTGAGTTCCTATTTAAAAAAAAACACAGACTGTCTGATCTTATGCCACAGTTCACGATACATAATCAGCCAAGAGTTCTTCTAGAAACAAAGACGTGTGTTCAAAATTAACTACAATAAACTCAATTTTACTAAAGAATGAATTGGCCAGATTAAGATTACTGTGTAAAAAAAAACAAAACCACGTTTTCTTTCTGAAATGCTGCTATAAAAATTAAGTCATGGGCTAAATGTTTGGTGGAAATACTAACAACTCATAGACATCCGACATGAGCAACAACCAGACCAAGCCCAGAAGGTTGGAAACCACCAGCTTCACCTTTAACAATGTGTTGCACTTTATTAACTCATCATATACATTTTATGTAAAATATTAATCTGAAAAGTAACTAGTAACTAAAGCTGTCAAATAAATGAAGTGGAATAAGAAGTACAATCCTTCTTTCGGAGATGTAGAGGAGTAGAAGTATTTAAGTGGCACAAAATAGAACCTGTAAACTGTACTTAATACTTGAGTAAATATAATACCATCTCATGTCCGTGTGATGCAAAAGCGTCTCTACGGTTTGTTATTATACTGTAATTGTGCAGCTTTATTATAAAATCTGACATTAATATGAATTTGCAGCATTAGTTGCTTCAAATCACTGCAGAAGGAGTGAATATCTAATGTTTGCCAATAATAATAATAATAATAACAATTCACATAAACGCAGGAGCCCAGTCCCTTTCATAAAGCTTTATTTCACAGATCCCCTGTAACAGGAGGCCTAGGCAGCCAGGCTCATTATACATTTACATACACTGTCTGTGGCCAGTCCTTACAACGCTCCCCATGTTAAATAACTCAATAATTCAAGACGAAAACAACAACAAAAAACACACACACCCACACACACACACACAGTTCAACTTAAGATAACAATAACAATATCGCAACGACGGTAATAATAAGAACCATTGTCAAATATTATGTATTTTCTAAAATTTGTTACACAGTCAGTCATTTTTAAGGTGCACCATAAAATCTGCATGTGACATTTCAATAAAACTTGACAGATGCTGCACCAGGACACGCGGTGGAGACAGAGAATACTTCTTGTTGCATGTTTTGTATATTTCAGATGAGAGCTCCTCCGACAGACTGTATGATGGGAATTCAGCGCAGTTCATTGTTTGTTTTGGCACACAATTTTTTTTCATAAGCCGCTGTGGTGGGGCATGAATCTCATAGCTCGAGCAGGGCCGTGAGGCGCGCGTCTCCATGGAGATGTGTGGGGACTCACAGGACCTCTGCAGGGACAGAACAACAGAGGCGAGAAGGAAACTTTAAATGCGACACAGCCTGTCTAACCTTGATAGAATTCAGAGGGACGACTTTCTCGTCGCACACTCCAAGAAAGACTGACGAGCTTGACTTTATTTGATCTACAGACAGTGATTCCCAACTTTGGGTTCAGGACCCTCAAAGCGGTCCCTAAGATTAATATGAGGGGCCACATGTGTCACAGGTTGTTTAGTGACACAAAACATATTTGTATTCTCTCATGTGTGCCATTGATTTATCTTGTGAAATATTGAATATGTTCATCTGTTTAGGCTGGATGAACTCAAAAGTCCTTCAAACTTCATTCAGGCTTATCATTTTAAGGAACACTGATGTAGGATTGGACATTAAGATTGGATGTGGACAGAAATATTCCATAAGACGAAAGTATTTTATGGACCTCAGGATTCATTGATTCCAGAGAAATTTGAATATTTAACCTCCTTTATGTCCACAAAGTTGGAAGTTTGAAGTCTGGACCCCCCCTCACCAAGCATACAGTAATCTTAATGCACCGTTTAATGTATGTAAGACTCTGCTGTATGATCACAATCTCATCCCGGGTGTCCTCACTGTACCTGCGACATGCTGAGGCTTCATAGGGCCTGTTTTCATCAGGAAGGGCTCTCCGCCCTCGAACGCCAGGATGGGCTCGCCCACCAGCCCGCTCTGAGGCTGCGGCGGGTTTCCGCCGCTGTTCAGCTGGATGATCCCCCCGAAGTCGGCCGCCTCTCCGTTGGCCGAGACGCCATTCTGGTGAGCGGCGGGCTGGACGCCGTTTGCGACAGGACCGGACACAGTTGCGCCGGGACTCTGCAGGTTTCCAGCTGCTGCAGAGATATAATATTAATGAGCAGATAAATAAAATGAGGTATTGAGTCCTATATGGCATAGCGACTGTGACACTCACCCTTACTGAGCTCCGTGTCCTTGCCGTTGACCTGCGGAGAAGC
This sequence comes from Anarrhichthys ocellatus, assembly GCF_004355925.1. Taxonomy (NCBI): domain Eukaryota; kingdom Metazoa; phylum Chordata; class Actinopteri; order Perciformes; family Anarhichadidae; genus Anarrhichthys; species Anarrhichthys ocellatus. The sequence goes on from NW_022280114.1 coordinate 1,576,245, forward strand.
TTTGACATCCTTCTGAGATGACAGAGAACAAAAAGACTTTTGTTATTTCAAAAAGTCACAGAGGAAGTTCAGATTTCACGCTCATTTAAAGGGGATCACACGAACCTTTTCTCCTGCGTCGCTCTTCCGAGTCCTCTTCATGATCTCCTCAAGGCGCTGTGCAGATCAGACAGAGAGATCAGTTAGTTAGATGTGTTCTTTTTCCGAGGGAGGGAGTCCTGGGATGAACTCCAGTGTGAATTCTCTGAACTGCGAAGTTGTTGTTTTTCCTCCTCACCTTCTTCCTCTCCAGCCGCTCCTGCTCCTCTTTCTGGAAGTGTTTCTCCCTCTCCAGGCGCTGACGCTCGGCCTCCTCGCGAGCTTTGGCATCAGCCTCCTCCCTCTGAAATAAAGAAGACGACAAAAACATGAACGTGAAGCTGACGAAAGTAACACTTTCAGACTAAATACAAAAGATCTATTAGCTAATAAAAAAAAGTCCCACGTGCAGCTACAAAAACACAAGAAGCAGCAGGATGTTAGTCATATTGAATTGACACCACTTTATGTAAATGTTCTGTGACACGTCAGATGCTCTGGTGTTGATTCCCGCAGAGAATCACAGCTGAATATGTAAATGACATGCTCAATGTTCCCAAAAGCAACCAAAACTGCATTTTTATAGAATTAATTTCATTTTTATTTCTGTGGTTTGTGGTTAGAGATGTTAATAGAGCATCAATGTCCCTCCATGTCAGTGTGGACCACAGTTCCACTGTGTTCGTTGTCGTGTATTTTCATGTTTTTCTTGTGAGACATGAACAAGTACAGATTGTGCAAACACATTTTCCCTCCAGGGACAATGAAGTCTATCTATCTATATAATAGAAATGCATGTGTAAATGAGTCCTTTCCATAATGTTGTCAGACACCTACAATAACAATCTGAGCCGGTCAGTGGCAAAAAGAAGTGGCCGTACATTGACAATACTGGACTAAATACCAAAGTTACCCTTTAAGTAAAGGATCTGAATATGCTTTAAAACACCACTGGTGATCACATCGTGTGCGTGTGTTTGTGTGTGTGTGTGTGTGTGTGTACTGTCACGTAGAACAACTCCTGACCACCGGGGGGCAGCACATGCTCAGTCTGTTCTGCAGCCTTCAGGCCAGAGTTGGTGTTATATGAGCAAATCCATTACTTGCTTCACTGGGTATTTAGATTCAGCACCAAACAAACAGATGTATTGAAGTCAGCAATGAAAACAAAGAGTTATGATGTGTGCATAAATCACATCTGTCAACTTTTAAAACCGTTTTTAAAATGTGCCATTTTCACACCCTTTAACTGATGACTGACTTTTGACCGCAGCAATTGAGCTGTGGACACAAATCTTAAATAGTCACGCACATTTTTTCGATTCCGTTTGAGAGAGAGAGAGCTCTTAAAAGATACGAGGCCACTCTGGTCTGGAGCTGTCAGGGTGGAACAATGGTCCGATTGAAGGCGAAGGAGTGGAGCGGGGCCGAGTCTCTGCTTATCCGACTATCAGCCCACTGCAGAGCCAAGTGTACGAAACGGGGGCAACACAGGCCTGTCACTATCTCCCTGATCACAATGGCTCCCCTCAGCCTGCGCTCATCACCATTATGGAGGTCACCAGCTGGTATCTGCCCGGGCCAGACTAGGGGTCTCTGACTAACTGGGCACACGAATCGTCCGTGACAGCAGCACATATTCTCCTCCTTTAATCTGCCCAGATGCCAGACAGCGAGTCAGTCAGTCAGTCAGTCAGGGGGTGATGCACGATGTTTGGGCTCACGTACAGTATCAACCCCCCCCCCCTCCCCCCGACAGCTCAGGCATCCTCATATGCATTAATCTGCCCAGATGGTAAATGGGTTTAGTGTATGCGGGGGATCAAAGGGATTCATGTTGGTCAATGGAAAATTAGAGGGGTTTCAGTGCATTCAGTATTTACAGTAAACCTGAACCCATCATTTGTCTCAGTGATGAAGTCTCAGGCCTGGTTAGCTTGGGTTGAGGGTTTGATTCCCACAAGATACCACAAAGTTGGCTCAAGGAAACTGAAGAATAGAGGATTTTAAAGTAATCTTTCACTGAAGTCATTGGGTTCTGAGGCGTTCTGTGTATTCACGATCTTATCTCGTCAAACATGGTGAACTTTTTAGCAAGTTGTTGCTTTTTTACACATCCAGCTGTTAAAGATTTTTAAATTGGAATTTTTTAAATAGTGGATTACAGGTGGGCTAAGCGCAGGTTTATATTTGTTGTTATTCTCTCCACATGTGATGCTGTGAAGCAACGTGGGATCATGGGAGTTGTTGTCTTCATTGCGGTCAGCTTCTCCCGGTTAGGATTCCTTCAGCGTTCATTGTTCAGGAGGTTTGTATTGTATTCGCAGAGGTCTCCTCTCCAAAACAAATCAATCAGGTGATTAAAACCAGTAAAACAAACACAGGATGAAGTAGTTTTATGTTAAAAATCTGTGTTTCTCCGACGCTGTTTGGTGGACACAGGACGTCCCGGCGGGGCTGCAAGCCGCACTGCTAACGCTTGCTCAGGTTGTTTCTCTGATAACTTAAGATCCAGACGTCCGATGACTAAAATTCTTCCTCTGGTTAAAGTATATAGTTTAAAAGTACCAAGATCTAAAAAATGTATTGTAAAAATGTGACTTAAAACTGTATAAAAAGTGACATTTTCTGTCAGACAACCCCATTGCTGGAGGGTATGACGCAATTGACATGGGACCAAATTAAAATGATCACTACCTTGAATAAAATTACGGATATCTCTCGGTTTGAAAATTGTTGGAAACATTTGGGATAATGTAAGTGCACAACTCAACTAAATATATGACATAGGTCTAGTCGTTTTCAGACATTTTTGAGCGGAAAAGTTACATATTATACCTTTAAATGCAGGTACAGGTACATGTTTTATTATTATTTAGGCCAAGTAAGAAGGCAGTTTTTAGTGCACATGGGTACAAATCAGATCAGGAATAACATGCTTGTAAGATGTAGAGAAGTCTGCAGTATGCTCTCTGGTCACTGACCTGTTTCTGTAGCTTCTCGTTCTCCTCCTGCTCGGCCACGGCTCTCTCCTGCGCCTCTTTCACCTCCTGAGCTTGCTGGGCTTCGTCCCTGATACACTGCTGCTCAGCCATGAATCGGGCCTCCTCCTCCCTGCGCTTCCTCTCCTCTGCATCCCGGACCATCGCCTCCTCCCGGAGGATCCTGAGAAGACGTGTCCGTGTTACATATACAGCGTGCACATGTTATGTATCCGGACAAAGATCAGCTGTCTGCAGGCTTATAAACCCTCAGTTTCTCCCATATTTCTCAGAAGTCATTCTTCAGAACCTGAGGCTAAGACAAGCGTACAGTCATCCCATGGTGTGACACATACAGTCGCACGCCTGAGGCCACTAAACTGATTAAAAACATCAAAAATGTCTTTGAACTTTTAAGCAAAAATATGTTGCTTTCATTTATTTATTTTTGTATCTAATAATTTAGTAGGAGCGATGTGATTTGGTGATAAATACAGTAATTATACAAGTATATTCATAGGTACTAAAATAAAGACAGTGTTCAAATGGTACAACAACTTCTTTTTAACTTTTCTTTAGCAGCAGGTCGGCTGAACATTAAAAAATGGATCACAAAGTTTCAAAGTAATGAGTGGTGAGCATTCATTTTAGTTGTTTATTTATTTATTTGGGTTCAAATGGAGCAATTATTTAATGGAAGTTAGCTTTTTTTCCCCTGCAATCGGTGCAAGGTAACTACTTACCTCACAATGTGACACAATGCAATGCAAGTTTAGAAGGTGTTTTTTTTTGTATTGCAATACTGTTGTGTGAATTACATCATGGAAGGTGTAATTTTGAACGTTCTGTCTCAAGATAACATTTCATTTCATAAACCCTCAAAGTCAGAATGTAACTGACCTGTTCCTGTGCTCCTGCTCCAGACGCTCCTGCTCCTCTCTCTCCCGCTGCTCCCGGGCTTGCCTGCGTTTCTCCGCCAGGATGCGAGCAGCCTCCTCCGGGTTGTTGGTGCCTGCCGACGGCCTGCTGGCCGGTGCGGCGGAGCCGGTGGCGGAGGCAGCAGCTGCAGCGGCGACGGGTGCAACAGAAGGAGCAGGCTTACGGGTGGCGGCTGCAGCCGGCTCTACGTTTGGAGCAGCTGGAGTTGCCTCGGATGCAACCGCCGGGCTGAGGGAAGGAGGTGTAACCGGTGCAGTGGACACCACGATGGCAGGAGGACTACTGGAGTCTATGAGAGGGAGGACGAAGAGAGGGCAGGTGATTATGTTTCTAAAAACACAATAGTAAGAAAGCAAACATCTGTTTATAAATCATCTGAAGAATAAGATGACGGGAAAGTCGCTAGAAACCGCCAGATGATACTTTTTTTAACTATTCATTACGTAGCTTTGATTCAACATAGAATTTTAATTTTAAATAAAATAAAATGAAATGTATAAAAAGAGAGAAAAGAAAAGAGAGGCCCTGCCCGTCATGACGCACTGACAGTTTGGTAAATCCTGTGGAGAGTTTTTCCACAGTGGAAACTTCTTGCTGTCTGCTGCGTGCAGACAGCAAGAAGTGAAATATGAGAGAAATATGAATACAGCAGCTCATATATTTTGGCAGGAAGAACAGATGACTTTTCAAGATCCTACAGTCATGTCAAGTTTTACATGACGTCACAATAATTCATACAGTAACCATCAATACCACCGTGGTGCCATTAAAACAATGAAAATGTGGTTTCATTTTTGTCATGCTGTATTTTTATTTTCTGTTTTTTTTTTTTTTAATTCTGTTCGATTTCACTGTTTTATATGGAAAAAAATAATTGCTCAATATCAGGGAACGGAATAGTTACCTGCTTAATCTATATACTGTGACATAAACGTGATCCTGCTAATAATCCAGAAATAAATTGGGACTTGTAATAATAAGAAAACACAGTTTTTGTTTCTGGGAACTATGAAGTTCAACCTGGACGATGTTGATGATCACGACCGCACGTCTGCCTGTACTGTAACTTAAAAAGTGACGCTCCAGGTGATGCCTGCAGATATTCCCCATGTTATCCTGCTTTTTGGATGGATACACTGGGGGAGGACTGGTGTGAGTTAATAGCATAGAGAGAAGTGTTAATTGATCTGTCGATGATTAATTAAAAAAGTGAAAAGCGTAATTGTGGCTTCATCACTCCAGTTACAGAGCAGTCAGTAAAGGCCAGAGCTGGTAAAAATCTCTCACTCTGCAGTGATCACACGAATGTCGGTCAAAAACCTCGAGGTCACCTTGAAGCCTGGATATGGTCTCCGTGGCAACCACACTTACTCTTTTTCTCCTCTGGAGCGCCGGGATGCTGGGGTTCGTGGCGCGTTTCCATGGCGGCCGCGCCGACCGTCTGGGGCTGCACCCTGGCGGGCGTCTGGGCTCGTTTGGGTCGGGTCTTGGTGCCAGGGGGAGGAGTCTTCTTGCACGTCGGGGTCTTGGAGGCCACTGCCGGCACCAGGGGTGACAGGGGCCGACTTTTGGGGGCGGTGGGTGACGGAGGTCTGTTTTTGGGCTTCGGGGTGCTGATGAGAAGAGAGGAGGTGGAGAAGGAGGTGAAACATTAGTCAAAGAGAGAGCTGGCGGCATAGACGATCAGGTTTCATGGCAGTGTAGCGAAAGGTAATGAGGTTGCCAGTGCACTAGATAAAGCTCATAACTAGGTCATGTGGAAGATATGAGTGACTCCATCTGAAACTCCACGATTCTTTGGCTGCAGGGGAGTGTAACCTGAGAGGAAGGGAGGCAGGGAGACGTCTTTTTTCCCCTGTGCATCGGTCTGACACTAACAGACCTGCTGTTGGCTGACTGAACGGAGTCCAGCAGAGTCCCTTTCAGTAGTTAGATTATAGCACCTTGGACCATCTGTGAGACATTAACCTGCTCCGAGGATAAAACACCAGAACACATGAGCTCCCTCTCTCTCTCAGCCTCTCTCCTGCTTTAACTAAGTCCACAGTATAGCAAACATTTTCAAGTTAAATTATGGGATCCATTGGTCTTCAGAGCTGGCAGCTTGTATGATACCTGATCTCCGGCCTGGATCTCTGGGTCGTGGTGGTAAGTGATGTCGTCTGTCTCTTCTTCGGCACTTTGTCTTTCGTGAGCAAGTTCTTCTCTTTCTCATTCTCCCTCTCCTTGTCTTTCTTCTCTTTCTTCTTTTTGTCCGCCTTGAAGGAAGACGTGACACAATTAAGCAGTCGTCACCTCAGGCCGAGGCGGATATATACACTGTGTATGAGACGAAGGCCTTTTGTTAAATGTCAGTATGTTATAGAGGCTCCTTCAAAAACAACATTTAAGACTGGCAGCTTATTTCCATTGCACGTGCTATTTAATAAACGAATGGTGAAGTTAATTTAAATCTGCCTTTTTTTTCTCCACATGGTGGCAGTCTGACAAGCCCTTAAACCTTCATTGACATATTACCATCTAAAGATGGTGAACGTGTTACTGCAGCAAGCAGAGGGACATTCTCATTCTCATTTTTTGAATTGTATTTGTGTCCACGTATGTAAGTCTGTTTTTGGTCTCCACCACCTCCTGAGGGAAATATTTGTCTCTTTAGTTGCTAAATGCTCAACTGTGTTCGCCAGCTAGTCTCTACCGGTGTCTCTCTGCTGTTTGGTGCTAGTGTACAGTGTCTTTTTAAAGATTTGCTTCTCTGTAAACGGCTCCCATGAAAGCGGTGAGAGTGAACCGAAACAGTGAAGTTGTGAAAAAACCAAAACAATGAGCTGAAAGATGCTAAAATGTTGGGTGATAATTCTCTGTGCGTTTGTCACTCCGAGCGACACCTTTCACATTAAACTCATATGACCCATTGTTTATGTAAAGCATTGATTACATTCATTTAGGTTTCTATGTCCGTCTAAACACTATTTCACTATCATGATTTAACTATAAAATGTTAAATTTGTCCTAACTGTCTGTTTTTGGGGGCCTGAAAGATCCAAACATGATGTACATGAGAGGTCAACATGTTTGCCTACCGGTGTGGAGTTTCGCCAGCGTTGCCGCTGGGTGATGTCCGGCGTGCTGGCGGAGGAGAGCCTCCAGCGCTCGGCGTTCTGGTGCGGGTGGTGATGGGAGCTGGTGTTCAGCGGGCTGGCGGAGACTGAACGGGAGCAGTGGTGAGAGTCTGAGTAACACATGAACATGCAGAGAGCGGCAGCGGGGCCCGATTGTCAGGGGCCCCACACACTCACACATACAAACAGTCATACACCATGCAGAGGGATAATAAAAAGCCTCTCAGTGAGGACACACCAGGCTATGAGACAATGACTGATTATTTATTGTTAGCCTTTTGTAGCTTTATTCTTTATTCTGAATATCTTTACGTTTTGGACTCTTGCTTTTTCACCATGTTTTAACCTTTTTAGCCAAAACAATGAATCGATTAATCCAGCAAATAAGTGACAGATTAACTGATATCGATGATAATCGTCAATACCAGCTTTATCTTCAAACAAACCAAATATCACCACAGGGTGTTATGTACACATATTCAAATTCATATAGATAATGAGAGACAGAGTAAGAGAGAGGAGAGAGGACAAAGACTGAAACAAGTCATCCACAAAGCAAAAATGCCAAAGAGGGAGCGGAGAAGCTTCTACAATGTGAAACTTTGCTTGGGATTGTTGAATTTACAAGCAATTTCAAGGTGGGATCTGAAAAACTGTGGTGGGCATTTCTCGGATTTTCTTACATTCAAGTATAAATACCACTGCGAGTTCATTTTAACAGTTTTTCCTAAACATTTTAAGGACTTCAAAGTCCAGAGAAGTGCTCGGAAAGAAAGTAATAATTTCAAGATTTCATGATAACTATACAAATGGCTGCTGATGAAGGTCATGTGATGTGATGGAACGCTCCAGAACAGCTACTACATGGACCTCGTGGTGTTTTTCAGCCGAGCCAAATGTACTCACAGATAAAGACAGAAATTGCAGGATAGAGAGGGGGGGTAAAAGGAAAAGCGAGAAGAGTGATGAAAGATTTAGATCTGAATGTTTTGGGTCAAACTAACTTTTCCTTTACATAAAACGTCCTAGAACAGAGCAGCATTCCTTCCTCCCTGCACACTCCAGTGATGTGCAGAACGAAAAAACAGGAGGGCGGGTACATTGAGTAGAAACATCCAGATGTGGTCTCACACTCACAGGAGTCGCTGTTGTTGAGGAGGGTGGCGGCGCTGCGACTGCGGGCCAGGAAGGACAGCGTCGGCGTCATGAGCCGCTCCACGATCCGGCTCTCCCAGGGGCTCAGACGCAGGCTGCGGGCTGACATAAGAGGACGCCGTCAGTGTCGGGTTACTGTCGGAGCTGCACCACATAGGTACTCACCACTAAAACACATCTCTGGCATACTGCCGCAGGGGTGAACACAACCTTGACGTGTGGCGCTCCTCATTGATGACACTGCAGCACATCCTCTCTTCACACAGACACACACACACACACACACTGAACACACTGTCTCCATCTGAGGCAGAGGGAAGTTTCACTGCTGCTGGAAGTTGATAAGTCTGAGGAAATGTTACCAGGTTATGACAAAAGCATCAAATTTAATCTTTGACAGTGGACACTTGTATTACTTATGTTTATCTAGCCAAACAAACCCTCATCACTTAAAAAAAAAAAGGCGAGAAACTGCACGTGTCTTCTGGGTTTTGATTTTTATTTTTTTGTCAAAATTGATTAAAAAGCCGAATTGCTTGGATTCAGACATAAGGAGGTGGAGCCAAGCATTAAAAATTGTTTTTTAGAAGTGAACCAAGTTGCAAACTTGAGTCAGAAAAAAAAAAGCTAGGACATTATTTGTTTCTATTTATATGAAGGTCGGCAGAAAACTATCTATCTTACATACAGGAGTAATGTACTTGCCAGAGGCTAGCAGGCCTCGCTTGACCATTAAATGTTGGTTATTACATTTAGGAAAAGTGGTTTAGGTTCCAATAAGAGCGTTTGTCACGTTACGTAAGTAAGTAAAGAATTTTACGCACAACTCAAACTCCAGTCTGCCAATCAGAGACTCTCAGACTCAAAGATAAGATGAATGACTGAACGTTGGCCCTCACATCACACACAGTACCAGACATCAGATAACAACACACAGCGGAACAAACCCAAGTTAATTTCATTACTTACCACTCAAAATCACAATCACGTAAAAGCCTCGACCCCAATCAAACCCAATGCACTGCAAAGTCAGTTTCTGACTGTGAGTTCAGCATTAGCACAACACACACTGCTCTGACTTTAACACCATCATGGTGTAATAGTGTTTATCTAACTTTTAGAGAGTGTCATGTGATGTAAATTTATAGTCAAATGTGTTGTAATGACGGGTGGAAACACACAGACCAATAAATCATTCTCTCATGAGTAAAGCAAACTTAATGTCAGAGAATCAAGTTGCTTTTAGTCGGAGGTTGGCACCATCTTTGATTCCGGCAGAATCAAATCACTCTTGTTAGAAACCTGAGATGCCTGTGTGTGAATTTTATAAAGCGCAAATGCTAGAAAACCCCCAAAAGGGAGCAGATGGAGAAAGAGACGATGAATGACGCAGAGTGAGAGATCAGATTTAGAGACTCTTCACACAGAATATCAGGAAGACGATGCTCAAACTCCTTCAGCAGAAACTGAAATAAAGAAACAAACGTTTGAAGCACTTTCCCTCGAATAATTTAAACTTAGAACCTGCAGACAGTACAGGGAAGTAGTACATTTGTAGTACTGTTTTGAGTTTGAGGTACTTTGCTCTAGTATTTATCATTTAAATCTACTTTGTACTTGATTTATTCTTATTTTATTTCTTTAAAAGCTTTAGTTACTAGTTGTGTTGCTGATTAAGAATTAACATGCTAAACATATGTTTCTAAAATAAGATCCATTTTAGTTTAAATGAGTGATAATATTCTAATAGCATAATAACACTGACAGCTGTAATTAGGCTGCACAAGTATTTTTTACTTTTTATACTTATGTACATATTGAAATGATACAAAGGTCTTTTACTTGAGAGTATTTTACTTATATAGAAGCTCCACGATATATATAATTTGACTTTTTGGGAAATTCCCTCATTTGCTTTCTTGCCAAGAGTTAGATAAGAATGTAAATTAAATTTGTCATATCGCTACTGTAAATATTAAGCTACAACTAGCAAGCTAGTGTTTATGCTAAGCTAAGCCTAGCTTAGCATAAACACTGGACACAGTCTCCAGGAATTTGCTGCTGGGAAACAACAACTTGTCCTTTTAACGCTTCTCTTTTATGCACATTAAACAAACGATTAACGTGTTAATTGGTGAGCTTTAGAGGTGTTGGAGGACAGATTTGGTTACGTTTTTGACAAAGCAAGGCTAGCTGTTTCCCTCTGTTTCCAGTCTTTATGCTAAGCTAAGCTAACTGGTTGCTGCGTGTACAAACATGAGAGCGGTATCAATCCTCTCCCCAACATGTTGAACTATTCCTTTAAGTAAAAGTTCTTCTTTTTCCACCACCGCTCGGTAACGTGACAATAGTAAGTGTTACGTTTGATCCTGAGTAAACAGCCTGTAGGTTTTGTTCTCTTTAACTGTCCTGCTCCTTTAAAACAGTGCAGAAACAACAGAAAACACGCGAGTGCGCATGAGACAACAACATAGAGGTGGACACAGAATGCACTGCCTCAACATGAGAGCTGATGCATGACAACAGATAGTCCAGATTTCCCTGTCTCTTGTGACAAAAGCAGACAACATGCTGTGCAAAGATGTATTTTTAGTGACAACTTGAACCATGTGTACTGCTTCTTCTCAACGCTCTATTGTGGCGTAGCACTCTGTTGGTATGCATGACACCTACAAACACGTACCACAGAAAACATGAGAGTAAGTAGTGCAATCACAACAGCGCGAGTTTTGTCATTTTTACGCGCTTTACATGAACATGTCGCAGACTGGCCCTTCTTATGCAACAGTCACCTCTGCTGCACGTTGGACGGATCATTTCCACAACATGTTTTATTACTGACTGATAACTCGACTACCTCCCGTTGCTAGGCAACAGTGGTTTCCCCCTCCTCCCCCACGTCTTCCTCCAATGCGGCAAGAGGAGGCTGAGCTGTGTTGCTGTCTGGTGATCGACTGTTCACCTGCAGGTAGATTGATGCCCCCCCCCCCCTCAATATTACTGGTACTCTGTTGCAGAGCACCTCTAAAGGCCAGAAACACGAGCTACAATATCGACTTAAATTGTGATTCAGCTTCAAATTGTCCTTTCATCTTCCCACAGTATCGGAGCATCCGTGTTATTAGTGATTTATCAAGCATGGAAATCTGAATCTGCGAGAGCCGAACTGCTGATTGCACTGTGGGGGATACGATCGGTAATGACACACGTTATGAGACGTGACGAATCTGTGATGAAGACAGTGCTGCTTGTGTACATGTGGCAACTCGGGAATCTGATACAATGAGTTTAACGTAACAAGACAATTTAAATATTTATCATAGCACGACAGAGCGTTGCGGCCGCCATGACAACAAAAAAACATCCGCTCAGTTTCTTGGTATAATGTGAGAAGGTTTTTGTTTTGACGAAATCCTTTTTGTGAAATAACAAGATATTTTTCATGTTGTTTTGACATATTTTTTTCGTCTTTAGCACACATAGTAGGCTTGCGAGGGCAGATGGTTTGTTAAGTTAAATATGTAAGTCTTCGCAGCTCGACTCATTGATCCTTTATCTGACTGAGGTTTGCACAAGTTAGAATCTTTGTCGCCAATCACGGCACTGAAAGATCAGCAGCCTCCACAGACCACTCTAGAAAACGCTTGTGATTCCACCAGACGCGCCGCATTGTGTTTCAGAAGTGGCTCTCAGTGTGCCGTGTATTGATAAATCCATGGCGCTGTCCGTGGTGCTGAAGCAGCAGACGGATTTGTAATTGGGACTTTCGACTTTCCGTCCCACCTGTTAAAAATGTTGCCTACTGAGTACATACCACATTTTTCTGGTCTTACAAGACATTTCACTTTATCTTATATACCGTATCTTATTTATTATATCTTACATATATACATAACCTGTTAAAATAACATATGTTTACGTTACGTTTTTAGCCAGGCTTTTAGCAGCACGGCTCTATGGATGGTCATGTAGATTCGTCGGTCAATTGTCATGAAATGTTGTAAAAACCTTCAGGTTCCCCAGAGGATGAATCCTAATGACTTTGGTTGATCCTCTACCTCTAGCGCCACCTTGAGGTTAACATTCGCCTTTTTGAATAAATGTCTCAAAATTGGATAGTTTGTTAAGTACTTTGGTTTATAACTGAAAGCAAGACTGTGCAACTTTTGAAAGAAGCAATGATACAATTTTTCTCTTACAAATAAAATGATTAATTCATACGTGATAAAACGCATCACATTATCCTGTAACTATGTGGCGTGTGACCACAGTGACCACTGGTGTTCAGCAATAGTTACAGCGTCTCGGCTAAAGTTAGCTTGTTAACACAATAAACTAAGATGGTGAACATCATACCGACCTAAAATCAACATGTTAGCATAGTTAGAGTCTTTTAGCATGCTGACGTTAGCATTTAGCACAAAGCACCGCCATGTCAAAGTAGCCGTTAGCATGGCTGTACACACTTTAACTTGCTTGTCATAACAACATGCCAACTTATTCTGTTATGATGATAAACCTCATTTTAACCATTTGTTGCTTTTGTGTAATTACGGAAAGTTCATGATTCAACAAGTTTCTTGGAAAAGCAAAATTACTTTTGGAATTAAAAAAAAATGTGTAACATAAAAATGATCTTATTAAAGGATTGTGTTACAAAGAAACATTTCATATGACAAGAAACTGAGCAAATATGCTTTTGTCTTGGTGGCAGCAATGCGCTGCTGTAAATAACTACTGAAGCAAAAGAGGTTTAATCTCCATGGAAACAGGCTGTATGTCTACATAAAACCACCAAAATATAATACAATGCATGTGCATTTAGTTGCTCTTCTTTCATTTGCAACAGTCACACTATAATATCCACCACCAATACCACCACCACACCAAACTACCAACAGTAAAGTGGAGGGGGGCAACCAATAAAGACAAGATGTGAACTTAACAAAACCTATTAACAGAAACACATATCACAAAATATGGTGATGTCGTGGTGGAAGGGAGGCTGATCAAAAATGCAGAGGAGACTCAAATCAATGACAACCATCAACTGAAATCAAAAACCACGATGCATACGAGACCGAGAGCGTGACAAGCGAGGGGGGGAGTAGGTGGTAAATGACCAGTCACCAAGCACAGGCAGGCAGGCAGGCCACCAGAGACGACAGTTATAATAGTAAAAGAAGAAAACCAAAAAAAAACAGATTAGGGTAAGAGGAGTGGGGGGGAGGTCAGAGAGGGGGGTGAATAGGAAGGGAGAGGGAAGAGGAAGAGGCCTGGTGGACATTGACGCCGGGTCGTCCTTACTTCTGTTGGGGGAGTTCCAGAGCGTAGCAGAGGACTTGGACAGCCTGCTGTTAATGACAGGGTCCACCTGTCTTGGCAAGTTGACCGTGGAGGCCGAGCATCTGCCTGCACCGGAGAGAACGCAACAGACAACAACTGTTCACAAGGCGGCTGGGGTGCAGGCGGGCCCGGCTGAGGACTGATAAGAGATGGGGGGGCTGCCGACTCCCCTCGGTCTGGATCTGGAGGAGATCAGGGACTCACCATTCTCTGAGGTTCTCGTTAGCATTAAGGAAGAGATTAATCTGGACTCAGACTTGGAGGGGGGGAAATGGGGAGGAACTTTGAGGAAAGCGTGGAAAGGGTGTGGTAAAGTTAGAAATCACATAACTACTTTGCTTTTTATCCGCTGCAAGAAATCAGCATAACACACACACACACACGTTCACACACACATTCTTTCACACTCTGAAGGAGAGAAACTTGTCTTGACCTCAGTGTCACGGGTCCAAAAGAGGCCGCCCGTCACGTGTTTCGACAGTCTAAAAAAGGGAATAAGCTCACAGCTCTCTGAAAAACGCTGTTCACACTGCTGATCTAATGAAACACGTTCATGACAGCTACCTTGCTGCTCAGCTCTCCGCCTCTGCGATCACGTTTAAACTGGAACTCAAAACCCATTTCTGCCTCAAAGAAAACAGAGACATTCTACTGAGGAATTACAAAGGTTTAAGTTACTGAATAAGGCCATCTGCCACTGGTACCCCACCTTTTATGACCCTTCAGAACTTATTTCCTTGAATTGCATCAGTTGGACCAGTGAGTCACAGTCTGTGCAGCGTTGCTCAATGTGAAGGTTGGAGTTACAGTGAGGATGTGATATATTCTTTTCTTCGCGAGAGTTTCCATGGGATTGTGGTTTATTTGAAACTCACTTTCTCTGCGGGAGGTCTGGTTGAGTCCGCCCGCCCAGGACCACCTCTGCTGGCGGATCTCGGCCCACGTCTTCTTTGTCGACCTCTTGATTGCTGACTCATATCTCTCCTGGAGCGACCACGCAGTCAAAACAGAGTCACAAACACACACTCATAAGTTCGTTGGACAGTTTAAAGGAATAGTAAAGACATCTTGGGAAATACGCTGACTGGCTTTCTTGTGCTGAGCACTGTAAATGTGAAGCTACAGCCAGCAGCCAGTTAGCTTAGCATAAAGACTAGAAACAGGGGGAAACAGCTAGCCTGGCATTGCTCAAAGGTATCAAATTCCACCTACCAGCAACTTTAAAGCTTGCTAATTAACATATAATGTTTGTTTAATCTGTACAAAAACAACATGTTGTGGTTTTATGGGGTATCAATCTGGTCATTTAAGAGGAGGTGATTAGCTTAGTTTAGCTTGAACACCAGAAGCAGGGGAGAGTGCTTATCTGGCTTTGTCCAAAGTTTAAAAAATGTATTAGGACCTCTAAAGCTAAAGAGATAAATCATGTTAAATAATACGTTTTAGAGGAGGTAGGTGTATTTTTGAAGTTTGATAAGAGCCAGACTAAACTGCTGCTGCCTACTTCCACACTTAATGCTAAGCTAGGCTAATCTCTTGCTGGCTGTAGCTCCAGACATGAGATTGGTATTGATTTTCTCATTTAACTTTTGACAACAAAGAAAATAATTCCTTCAACAATTACTGAAATTTTACAATCTGCAGCTAGAAGGGAAAGTAACTGTTTGGTGGAAATGCTCCCGACTCTTAGGCATGAGCAACCTGTGACAAGGAGACACAGGAAGACTCTGTTTCAGTTTTAGAGGTCAAATAGAAGCCAAAAGGATTCGGAACCACTGCTGTGATCAATAACTGATAACTCCAAATACAGCCAATGAAAATTAACGAAAAATTTGTTGTAATCAGCCAACACTTGGCATCACAACTGATATTCAAGATGTGATCAAATCCCTGTTACACTGGCAATTTTCCAGTGGAAAAAAACTGTACTAAGCATCAGGCTTGCATAAACACTGGCATAGTGTTGACTTTTCCACCCTGACTTCAATTAAGAGGAACTATTTTGGAGAGGACACACTACTGTCTCAGGCTACAAAATAAATCTGTCTGCGTTATCGATGACACCCATATTAGCCCAGTGTTGATAATTAAAAACAAGCTTTGAAATTGCATTAATTGGTTAAACCATAATTTGTTCATGAACCCATGTTTGGATGGTTTGATTCTGATTTACTGTTATTATTATTCTCACCTTGTTTTTTTCTAGTTTCTGTCTCTGTTTTTCCTCCAGCAGAGCTCTGCGTTTCTCAGTCTTCAGCCTCTGCTCTTCTAGCTTCTTCCTGCGATCCTCCAACTGGCTCTCCCTCAGACGTCGGGCCTTCTCCTCCTTCTCCAGCCACTGGACCTTCTTCACTGCTACAGGGTCACCAGAGAGAGGGGTTAACATCCAGAAAGAAAAGCCGGAGAGACAGTAATACAAATTACACAAGAAAGTTCGAAAACAAAAGGTTGCTGAGAATCACATTTGTCTGAGATCTTTTAAAATCTGAGGTTATCTGAATAGGGTTTTCTATGAAAAGCCCGGCCAATTTCTTTTCCTACGATGATGATAAAATTATCCGAATAATAATAAACTTATTCTACATGGCACCTTTCTTAAACAATGTTTAGAAAGTGCTTTGCAGGATAACAAGACTAAGAGTCTACTCAAACCCGCAACCCTCATGGTGGTGCTGGAGGAAAATTTAGGAGAACACCTAACTCATTATGATTCATCCTCTGGGAACCATGAATATGTACTAACGTTTGGGCCAATCCATCTGGTAAATTTGGAGCAATTTAACTTGATAAATCAAAACTTAGCCACCAGAGAAGAGTCAGGGAACCACTTAAAGTAGGATTCATCCCCTGAAGACCATGAATATCTGAAACAAATTTCATGGCGATCAATTTAATCGTTGTCGAGACATTTCACTTAAACCCACAAACCTCATGGTGGCGCTGCAGGAAAATTTAGGACAACACCGGTCATTAGGATTCATCCTCTGAGTACCATGAATGTGTGTCATAAAATAAATCAAATATTGTGGCAATTCATCTGGTAAATTAGCCTTCAGAGAAGTGACAGGGAAGCACTAAAATCATGGGAATTATCATTAACCAAAATTGATGGCAATTCATTTAATAGTTTTCAAAATAAGTCATTGTCACTTGAGACACGCTGCTACAGTGGCTAAAACATAAACAGTATTAAAAGGGACAATGAGGAGATGCTATAAGCTAATCTGTGTGAAATATAATTATTCAACAGGGATTTACAGAAACCTTCTTACGTAGGTTATTCCAAAGTGGATTCTTTAACTCCGACAGTGGTAATAGCTTAAACTCTTGATACTCAAACACAATGGGTGAAGCAGATGGAAGACACTGTGTTCATTACACTATGATCCTGATAACAGTAAATAAGCAGAGGTGTCCCGCTGTGTTATACAGCACCCTCGAGCAGACGCCTGTTTCTCTTTGCACATTCGCTGCTGTGGCTCATTTCTTGGTGGAACAATTAAGCAGCAATCAATCCTCCTAAATTAAACCTTCTGTATGCTGGACAGCTGCTGGCTCTCTTATATCTTTATATCTTTCTTATCAGATGATATATGATATATATCATATATATATCATATCGTGAAGAGTTTAAACAATGGATGATGACAATGAGGGTGGGTTACATGCTGCATCCAACCAAAGTAATGGCATGACATGTTTCAATATTATCTCGTATTGCTGGGAGTTAGACGGCATTAGAAATACATTTTAGTGGATTAAGCTCTGCGAGGATGCAGCAGTGTTGTGAGGCAAACACATGTTTTGTATTTAGTTCAGAATTCTGCAGCTCATCTTAACTAATGAGTCACACAAGTCTGAGCATTTCTACAATGAAAAAGCATTTTCACTCCTCCATAAATCCAATTCCTGAAAACAAATTTAATTTATGTCTGCACTCTGTGCAGCAGGATTGACAAAGATATGTCGGTATAATGTCTGAGTTTGCACACAGTATTAAGTGCACCATTGCTATTACATAACAATGCTCAGTTCTTCACAATATCTTCAGATAGATTTGTTGCAAATGTAAAGTAAACATCATGTTTTGTGACCCACATGCCATTGTGCGCACATGGTTCTGAACAAATTGCATGCTCCACATGAAAAAAAGCTTGTACCATATAATTACAGAAAAAAGCAGACTGCAGGAAACTTATCTCGGAGCAGCTGAAGCCAAGTGAACCTCAGATTTTATTGATAAAAAGGCAGCAGAACTCTGCTTTAACTGTGCTGCGGCATGACCACATTATTGATGCTGATGAAAGTAGTAATTAAATCTAATCTGTCTGAGAGGCCTGGTCTCAGTTTATGGTAATGACTGCTCATTTTTCATGCCCGGGGCTCCGAGGGACGTCTCTGCAGGGAAACGCCCACCGAGCTCTGCTCTGATTGGCTGCCTTCATCCACACGGAGAAGACCCTGTTTGAATAGTAGATTTTGTCTTAAATGTTTTGGGGCTAGAGCAATGTTTTCATAAGAGAAACGTTTCATTCTGCAGCCACAAAGTACAACCATGACTTTAGGTGTGGGACATGCCAAAATAAAAAGTTAATTTAAACAAAACATGAGCAGAAACATTCAAACATTCAACGTTTAAGACTTTCCAACGAGACAGACAACCCAAATAAAAAGCACAAGCGGTTCATGGAGGAAAGAATAAAGGGCGCGACTATGATTCCCATCACAAGTTTGATTATTCCCAAATGGCATGACGGCTGCGGACGCCGAGGGTTTTTTGTGAAGCCCCTTACCTTGCAGCTGAGTTTGCTGTTCTGAAAGCCGTGCGAGGAGAAACAGTAAGAGACGACAATAACCGTCAGTCATGTCAGAGGAGAGTGACAGAGGAAAGAGGAATGTTAACACTACGTCAAGAATAGAAGATATGCATGCATCAAGTTGGTTACAACAAATTCCAGCTTCATGCATCACCAGCAGAGTTCTTTTTGGGAAAATCCAATTGATTCAAAGTTAAGAAAAAGCATATATAAACATATTTGATTGTTTTATCATTTCTTACCGATATATCTGGCTCTCTCCTCCCTCCGCTCCTTGGCAAGTTTCTGTCGTTGCTCTGAGCTCACCAAATCTGCGGGGAAAAAGAAAATATAAAGCTTTCAGTTGAATCTTTCATCACAAGAGAAACAAGCTGCAAGTTTTGCGGTTGCTTATTTAGACATTGAGCAGTTAAAGCTAGGGTTGGTAATCTTCTTCAGAAACATGTTTTGTTATATTTGTTGAAATTTTCTTTACATCCTGACAGCAATCAGTAAGTCTGGTGTCTGTGGCTCTCGCAGCCAGGACTGTAACATGCGACAACCTCCCATTTCGAGTCAAATAGACCATTAGGTAGGGTATACTTTAGGGTGTGGCTACCTTATGATTGATAGGCTGCCAACACGGCGTTGTCCGGTCTGGGCGTTGTCTGTGTTTTTTGTCTTAGAACTTTAACCCTTTCACAGTGTGTGTTTATGAAAACTTGGGAGCTTTGTGGTTGCCTAAAAATGTCAAATTCAGCTCTCAGTTGTACTTAGCTCCACCCTCTTGTGTCACTTATGGTTGCAAAAAAACAAGATGGCGACGGCCAAACTCAAGGCTTCAAAATCGTAGTCTGCAAACCAATATAGGTGACTACGTGCTAACAGTGATAACAATAGCCAAATTTGATCATTTTTTAATATCTAGCTTACTCTTGTTGGTTTCTCTTCATTTCCAACCCTCGCTTTAGGAGTAACAATATCATTCATTTGGAGTCTGGTTTGTCCACCTGATGAATGTATGAGTCTAATATTAACTCTCCTTTCAGCTCTGTTTTTGGTTTCCACCAACTCCTGAGGGAAATGTCGGTCTCCTTAGCTGCTAAATGCTCCACTATGTTCACCAGCTAGCTAACTGTGTCTCTCTGCTGTTTGGTGCTGAGCACGTATCACAAAAAAACAATACAACGCTCAGTAGAGCTGAGTAGAACTGCTTCAGACATGCTGAAGGAGCTTGGAGCAGAACCTCTGGTCATTTGCATCAAAGCGAGCCAGTTGACACGGCTCGAGCATCTGATTAGGATGCGCTCTTGAGGTTTTCCAGGAACGACTCCGACTGAACACGCTGAGGGGGATTACATATCCCATCTGGCCAGTGAATGTCTTGGGATGCCACAGGGAGTAGCTGGAGAAGAAGAGCGCCTGCCTGGGCCACAGATTTGTGGTGGTCACCGTATTGAAAATGAATTAAACTTCAAACAGAAATGCATCATTTCTGAAACAATATCCCCGTTATTTTGATTCATCCACAATCCTGCGAACAGTTGTTAGTGGAACTGAGACATAGTGTCATTGAAAGCAGCTGGCAGCATGTTCTGTGGATTATCCCGAGTAACAGGGACACTGTTTCCGTGCTGCTTCAGACATTTTCACGTGTCCTTTTTCAAAGCTGTGAGCACCAACAACAAGATTAGATTGCCTTCCATTATTTGCACGGATAGATTTCACACAGAAAATGATTCAGTTGTGTTTTTTTCCATCTATTTGTACACTGATGATGTGGAAACTTTTGCAGCTTAGCTGTGATGAAGAACTGCTTCTCGGCCGTTCTCATCTTCAGCGATAATCAGCGTGAATCCTGATACGCTTTAATAGACACAGCGGTGGAGCACGAGGATTTGTGCGTCCCTCAAAACAGTCTGTGAAAAGCCACGACTGAAGAGCCGTAACACACCGTTGAAAAACCAGGACCCCCGGGGTGCCCGTCTCCTTTTGTGGCTCTCCTCCGTGCTATGTAATATGTATGGCGCGCATCCTCAACTAATCACAGAGGGCCCTGCAGCACTTCAGCGCCGTCTCCATGGCAACCTGAATTTCCTCCCCACCTTTCACAGAGTTTCCTACGCGACTGCACACTTCAGTCCGACTGATGGCAGTACGCTATGGAGTGCGAAGAAAAACAAAATCTTATCGACGTGGAGGTCTCGTCCCCTTCCCTCCACCTCCACCATCAGTCTTCCTCCACAGTATACATCCCGTCTCCTCCATAGCAAATGGCGATTTGGCATTCAGCCACTACCATCTGTCTGGCAGGAATGACTCAATATACATTAAAACTTCCATTCGGGCAAACAGTATGCGAAAACTATGCATGAATGCTTTCAGGTTTTACATGTGATGGACTTTGTCTTTGAAGGTCAGAAATGAAACATGGAGGATAACAAAACACCGCACAGTTTCATACTTTTAATGCCTTTTAAAGTGTTTTTTTCTTCATCATTGTGGGAGCCACTGCAGCGGTTCATGTGGAGCAACTGAGCGATTGACACGGAGCAGGTTCTGATGAAGAGGAAAACAAATGGGCCGACCAGCCCGACACAGTCTCATGGCCAGCAGCGGCGGGTGAAAAGGCTGACTCAGACATTTTACAACTAGTACTGTGAAAAAAATGGTAAAAATGGCAGCATTTTTTTCCTGCTTCCAATTTCCAACAGTTGTAATTGTAGCTATTGTTTATTTGCCATTACAGCAACAACTATGACCTTGCATTGCGTCAATCAAATGAGCACCGTCGTCTCCCTGCTGCCTCTCTCTGCCTTAATTACCGTTTTGTGCCAGCATCCTATCTGATCCCAGCTATCTGCCTGATGCCTGCAAATTAAGCACACAGCTGCCAGTTCTGTACAATACGGCAGCTTCTCTCATGTGTTATCTCATGTGTTATGTGGCAAAAACAGTAGCTTGTCATTTAAAATATCAACACAAGTGCTGCTGAAAAATATTAGCATATAAACAGACAAAGCCACAATTTTGTCGATCAAAAAAACGCCACTGCTGGCGATGCCCTTTTCTAAAAACATTCATTACCCGGCCAAAAGTGCGTGGACTTGCCTGTGGAGGTTAATGCTACAGCTTACAATTATATTTTAGACAGCGAATTGAATAATGCCACAAAGCAAAGTCTGTACACCTTTGGGATTCCATTAACTGGAACGAGCCAGACTTTAATGCCCCGAAATCTTTTCCGCTCTGATGGCTGAATTGGAGTAAATCCCTGCAGGCAGGCTCAAAAAAATCCTGTGGAAAGTCTTACCAGAAGAGCGGAGACTGATGTTTCCCTGCCTTAATCTAATAAATGTGATGATTTAAAGTTAGGCACTGAGTCTATGACTCAGATATCGAACAACCTTTCTTGGGCTGAGGGCTGCTGCCCGGGGTGGGGGGCCTCCCGTCCGTCTTGGAGGAGGCATCTGTCTTTGTGGGGGTCTCTGTTATGGGGCTGGAGTCTGTTTTGGGGGAGAGGTCTGTGACGGCTGAGTCGTCTGAGATCGGAGTGTCCTTCCCCAAAGACTTGTCCCCATTCTGGATGGACTGCAACCCCGTCTGCAGAGGAAGAGCTGGAAGACAGGGGAAAAAAGACAAATTTAATGATTGACAGGATACCACAGATGTTTCGTTTCGCTACCCGATATTTCCTAACGTCAAATCTCAATGATAAGCAATGTACATGTAGTTTTCTTTTTGCTGTCGCTGATGCTTTTTGTCCAATGTCTGACGTATTGTTGCATCACTGTTGGACAGTCCCCAAGGTGACGTTTCCAATAAACGTGAGCGACCTTCTTCCCCCATCCTTTGCCGAAACGCGATCACAGCAAACCTAGAAACCCCTTTGCGACCTAATTAACTCTCGCCTAATTAGAAATCATTAACACCTCTTTCACATGCAATTCATGCGCATCAGTCGCTCCGCTGCGAGACGCTGCGCTCTCCCCCCTCCGTCCCAGAAGGCCTCCTGTCAGCAGCGTTAAGCGCACCAGAAGTAGGTGAGCCACGAGCGTGGGAATAAATCTCTTTAGGTTATCTTCTGAAGCAACTGTTCGCAGTATTTAAAAAAAAGATAACTAGATACACATTGATTTTTCCCGTAGGGGCGGAAGAAAACACTGGAGGTTGTTGTGTAAGTCTATTTCAGCTCGCTCCCATAGTGGGTACCATGGGGATAATGAAAGATAATTGATTTAATTATCCCCACAGAGCCACCTAAATGGAATATAAATCCCCCGACTTCACTGTGGGGCAAAAAGCTGACAATGAATCAAAAAAAGTTGAATCATCAAATCATCAAATAATAGTTTTGAATCATCAAAAAATAGTTTTATTAAAGTAATTTTTTTAAAGTAAAAATGCCAAACACATGGTGGTTTAAGCTTCTCAATTAATGATTTGTTGCTTTTCTCTGATATTTGGGGTGTTGGACTGTTGGTCGGACAAAACAAGCAATTTGAAAATGTTGACTTAGATTCTGGTACATTTTAAAGAACATTTTAAAGTAATAGTGGTAAAAACGTGGCTCTGCATGACTTGAAAATTGACTTTGACACGTAAAGATGGTCGAGTTCCCCTTTGACCTACAGATTTATCGATAATGAAAATGGCCAGCACTTGCAGCTCTACTTTCAATATCATATTTTATGTAACACAAAGGCCTCTGGGCCTCCTAACTATGAGCACCATTGACGGCTCCACACAGATCCGGTCATGAGGCCAGACTTCCTGACCTCTGACCCTCACGGAGGGCGACAAAGAGGCAGCAAAAACAAAAAGCCACAAAACACATCCTGTCTTAATCCCGGCTGAGTTTGTTTTCACACTCCTGCCGGTACCACCACTGAGATCGGCTGCTGCTTGCCGGACCCCCCCCCCTTTGTCCCTCGCTGGCTGTCACACTGGAGAAGTCAGGACAAACTGAGCAGAGCCGCTATGACGCATGGCGGAAGGTGTGTGTGTGTGTGTGTGTGCGGGGGGGGGGGCAGGAAGAAGAAGAAGGGGCAATTTCTGCACTTCTACAAGGACACACGGAGAGTGAGAAAAGAGATTCATAGAGAAAGGAGAGCTGGAGGACAATGAGAGAGTGGAAAAAATGGTGCAGCAGGCTGTTTTTATAGCGACGGAGGAGGAAAAAGAAAGCTCAGGATTTTAAAATACAAAGAAAGGAGGGGAGAGATAAAGACAGTAACAGCTAGGCCCAGAGCTGGGAAAATAATGAGACAGGAGCTCAGAGGTAGGAAGGTGAGAGGCTGCAGGCTCCAGGCCAGCTCTCCCCTCCAGTCAGCCAGCGACGGGCAGATGGTCCAAACGCTCACCGAACCACATAAATCACAGATTAACACTGGGCTCCTCTCCAGCTACCCCCACTGTACTTCAAACACAGAGCTTAAATGCACAGGCTGCATTATAGAATACTAAAGGAGGAATGAGAGGACGTGAAGTAGAGCCCCGCGTGTGTTTAGACAAGAGAGTGAGAAAGAAAAGATGCAGGATGGCACCGCTTCTACCTGATGCTGGGAAAAAAAAGGATTTGGTAAAAAGAGGATCGCAGTGCTCCTCCTCACTTGAGAAGATTACTTTTTGGATTTGAACAGTTTACCAGCCTCATATGGCTTTAGTCAAACTTATTCAAAAAAGAATATAAGGCAACTAGTGGTGCTGATTATTCTGCCACCGTAACACTGTCAGGATGACTAAACGCATACATGAAAAAACAGATATGTAGAATCAGAGATTTGAGCTGCTTTGTTTGTTTTTGTAGTATGTTTTTCAGGACATTAAGATGTTTTTTTGTAGTTTTTATTGCTGCTTTTTTTTATTTCCTGGATTATTATTTCCTGTTTTGATAATCAGCTTTGAACCTTAATTGTGTATGTATAAACAAAAGAAGTGAGTGTTATTGCCAAATAAAAATGCAGGAAATAAACTTTATTTTACTGTGACTTGATTGCTGTGGATTATCGGCAAATACCTCTGATGATTATATGTATGTGTAAACCAGGTCTCACTGTGATGACATGCACAAAAAAAAACTACAAAAAAAGAGGGCGGGATCTCTCGTAAGACTCTAGTTTACGTTGCAGAGTTGACTTTAACTAGTTATTACCATAAGCACAGCATGGGTGTGGCTGTTGTGTGTTTTCTGACTGAAAAACAGGAGTGATGACAAGAGTTATGTAGAAGCAAAACTACAGTATAAACTCAGGAGCAGAAAACACAGCTTTACTGCTACAGTCTCACTTGGTCTGGTACGACCAGTAGCTTACGGTGGCGAGCTAATGTTGGACATCTTGAGACGGACATACTGTTCACTGACCCTGTCAGTCTTTCTTTATGACTCACTTCTCTACTTGTGCTACTGTTAAACTAGGTTAACATTAGTGAACAACATTAAAAGAAAGATGACAGCAACTGACTGCAGCTGTTTCAAAGTTTCTGATAAAGGTTCATCAACACAGCCAAAATGAAGATCCTTGGGATTTTTTTGCCACATTTTCTGATTACATTTATTAATTCAGAGGTTTGCAGAGCTCATGGTGGCAGTTAAGGCACTTTAAAACACTTTTCCAGCAATTTGCATAAAAAAATATCACTCCTCGGAGTCATAACTTGATCAAATGTGAACTCAAAGACATGCCACACATAACTATATTCAGCTTTACTTATGCTTTCCGTAGATATTACTGTCTTAGCCAATAAACATCCATAAATCCTCTCAGAAAAAATAGAAAGACGCCACTTACAAATCCAGAACCTGCATGAGAATCATGGCGCTTTAAAGTTTGATTCAGTATCAAAGCAATCCAGCGATAGTTGTCTGTAATTCGGCATACTTTTGGTGTCTTGGTAACTAAATACAGGCAAAAAAAAACGGGGCTCAAGATGCAGCAGCATTTAGCTTCCTAACACATGGCAACATCTTACTTCCTGTTTACATCCCCCCCAAAGAATGATGGGAAATGTACTCCCAAAAGTTATGAAATGAATACCCCTAAAAATAGGGAAGACCAAGAATAATAATAATAATAATAGTAACATAATCTATGAATATTAACTTTTTCCATGTTTGTCGGCACATTTTTTTAAGAAAGCTCCTGGTCATTATCAGGGAAATTAAATGGCAAAAATTCACAACTGCCTCCAATATAATAGTAGCTACGTCTTACTAGTGAAAACTAAAATCATAATATGGGATAATACCGTAATATAAACATGCACCCATAATATTAAAACACATGGCTACAGTGGTGTCCCTGCAACAACATGACAATCCATACAGCCTTGCAGAAATACATGTCTTATCGCACACGATCAACCATTCATGTGACTAGCTCCACAGAAACACAAATTCAGCATGATGTCGACCCGTCACTCCCCCCTCCCTCCCTCAGAGCTCCACGTCCCTCCACAGCCAGTCTCAGGTTTCTGTGCCACTGTGACAGACTCTGGGTTTATAAATAGCGATAAGCACCATACTGAGAATGTCGGCCATAAAAGGGGCTGGCTTCTGTCGAGGCACCTTGGGACGGCACAGCGACCACAAACTGCAGCATGTGGTACACCAGATTTACCACACAGGCAGGTTAATTTTGTTTGTGTGTGGGCCACATTGGCTGGTAAAATCCTACTCCATCTGGCATTTAGAAAAAACTGTTGTAGCCAATAACAAAATAAAACAGAGGCAGACGTCCAAATGAGAGTTGGTAACCTGCCAGACTTGACTGAAATTTACCAGCAATCGTCAGGAAAAAACCCTTTGACATTGTTTCCACTCAGGCGGATGAGGGAGTGTGGATGCTTATAATTCTAGTTCTAGTTCACTGCATTTCCCAGAATTCCTTTTTGATGAAAGGCTTCTGAGAACATGTGAGACAGCTGTGGGTTGTATGTGCATGTAGTGGAACTGACAGAAAACTGTGATGTGGTGTGGTTTGAAAACAAACAGTACAATGGTTCAAAAACTTTAACACCCAGATAAGAGGTTGTGTTTTAAGAGAACTTACATTACAAGCCGATCAAACGCGACGAGTTTGAAAGAGGGGTAACCCTCACAATGAGCACGATTGACATAAAGATGGGACATATAAGTGGGGCAGTAGGCCAGCCAATCACATATTCTCTCATTTTCTCTCTGCATTCAG
This sequence comes from Anarrhichthys ocellatus, assembly GCF_004355925.1. NCBI lineage: Eukaryota > Metazoa > Chordata > Actinopteri > Perciformes > Anarhichadidae > Anarrhichthys > Anarrhichthys ocellatus. The sequence goes on from NW_022280114.1 coordinate 1,602,848, forward strand.
TCTGGCTTTTACCGCTATAGCATGGACATTATTTGGGGGAAGTCATATTTTTGACTTGTTTGGACACAGTTTAAAAGTATTTCGGATGGTCAAGATAAACCTCATTGAGCTCCGTTTTTAGAGGCAACAGCTCTTCCAAAAAGGAAAAAAAATGCACCTTAGTTATCATATAGCTGACTGTACTGCGATATCAATGTTCCTGGTTCACTCTACTGTCTACTTTCGAAAAAAAAGTCTCCAAAAAATATAGATAACATTAACAATGGCTCTGTTGTATTATAACAGCCACAACAAACGCCAAGTCATGGTTTGTCCATGACCTCGAAACCAAAATTCAATTCAGAGCCATCGGTCATTTTATGTGATGCGTCAAATTGTCTTCTGGGTGAAAGGCTTGTTATCACTCTTTTGGACTTGTGCTGTTTACATCAACACATAAGTTGTTATTACCACCGGAAAAAATAGGATCTTTCTGAAAGCTCCAATGCATTTCGATACTTTTGTCCAACTCATTTATATCATTGAGGGTATGAGCTAAATTATATAATAACCTTTATAAACTGTTGTGTTTAGACTGCATTAGTGCAGTTTACTATACTATATTAAAGAGCTAGTATGAGTTTGTTCAGATTGTAGTGACAGTAAATATGAAAGATATTTAAAATGAAGCATCTCTTTAATCAGACCTTTTTAGAGGTGGATGGGAGCTGAACCCATGTTGTGTGAAGCAGGTCAGACTCTATTGTTTGGAGTTATGTGCATGAGAGAGCCAGTATGTGAACACACATGTGTTCGTGTGTGTGTGGGTCTTTGTGATGAGCAGGCCATATTGGATCTGGGTCAGGCCAACCTCAGGAATCCCTGGCATCCACATTCCACTTGCATGTGTTTCATAACGCAAATGTGTGTCTTTTGTATGTGTCTGCATCTTCTGCATGTGCCAAAGACTCAACAATCATCCAAAATAAAGAAGAGATTAAATAGTGTGTGTGTAGTCAAAGCAACAGGACAATATCCGATTGATTTCACTCCCACAAAATGCACAAACTCAGATTGAGTGACTCGAGGAATTTGTAATATTCCAACTAAAAACAGACATCTTGAGACATGAATTCTCATTTCACAACCTTCTGCAGGACATATCTGACTGCTTACACATTGTCAAAGAGCACATTTGGCCTTGATGGATGCCTACACAACCTCTTCCTCTGTGGATATAAAGAAAAAAAAAAACGGAAACGCTCTTGGGCAACAATCATCCACGCCCCAGGGAAAAGCAGAGGAAGAACATTCCTGGGACATTGGTGGTGCTGAGAGCAACAAGAGCCAAAACACACGCCTCCAGTTTGTATGTCTGTAGAGCTATAACCATTGAGTGTGTGTGAAATGTTCATGAAATTAAATTACCTAGAACATATTCAGGTCTTACACTTTTTAAGCTGGAACAAATGTATCTATTGTCCATTGTAGTGACCTGAAAATCCCCCAGTTCCATCTCATGACAAACAAGAAGCACCGAGTAAGCCGAAAAGGTCACTGAGTCAAATCTCAAGCATGCATGATGTAAAGAAGCCCCCAAAACAAAATGTCACCCAAAAACACCCAACTTCCTCTGAGGGGAAAGGAAAACTTCAGGAATCACAAAACAAATGCTGCACAAACCTTTGAAGGCCTCAGATTCTCCCGTTGCGCTGTGAGAGGTCACCAGAACCAGCAGCTGTGTTTGCAACGAGTTTCATGTCGCAGCAATGAGCAACAACCACATGCCCAGCTACTAATCACTGTCACAGAAGAAGAAATGTGGCTTTCTGTGCTGATGATAGAAGAGAAACCTTCATTTTTATGGCTAGGTTTAAATTACAGACCCCTGTGTGTCAGCTGTAATGCACAATGCTGTGTTTTCTCTTTGGAGTCTGGTTAGAAGTGAACATAGCTGACGGTTTTGCTAAGTCATGCCACCGTTCGCGACTGGGCTACGCCTGTCAAGTTTTCCCTTCTGTTCTTAAAAAATATGAGTCTTCAGAAGAAGACAAAATAAGGCTCTTCATTTCTACCCAACAAGGACTTAGTCACCTGAAATGACGACCGCTAGCTAGCATAAGCTAATGCTCAGGGTAAAACTCAGTGAGTTGGTCTCCAGCTGACTTTTTAACGTTTTCATTCAGCTTCTTTTAATACGGTCCTAAATAATTGCTCCATACATGATATGATGTGATAAGATTGCAGCTTACTTAGATAAACTGAAGTAAATCAGCTTGAGTTAAGATGACTCGTTAAGATGAGGCTTAAAAGCTACAGTTTAGTTTGTGTCTTTCTACTGTGTTTTACGGTTGATTTATTTGGTTTCAGAGTAACATTTGTTGTTGCTCTAGCTTACAGAAGCTAACTGGCTAACTTTGGTAGCAGTTGTTGGCCTTGCGAGGCAGGGAGTGTTTGATTGGCTGACAGCTGACGGTCATGAAATGACATGTTAAGAAATAAAACTTGACAGGAAATGTGTCATCAGGAAAAGCGTTGATGAAAATACAGTTCAGAATAATTGAATCATTTCACAAATTGCAGGTGAATTGATGTATTTTATGCATTTCATTCATGAGATTATTTAGAAGAAATGTCTTTATTTTATCAATTTAATATTGAACATTTTGTGGTTCCATACTTCACACAGATTGTATTTGAGTGGCTACAGACATCTCAGAAACAAATTAGTTAAAGACTTATGGAAATAAATCAAATATTATCTTAGATTTACATTAAAACATGCTCTTTTATTGTAATTGAACTGTCTCTTCAATACTGACCCATATGACTCTGCCTAACATTTGACATTTTCTGCCTCCAAACAACCAAAAATGTGACTAATCATGACAGAAGATGCTGGTGTATAATAGCAAACATCAGTGTGAAGGACCATTTTCTCGTCATCTCAACCCCTCCCCCGTCTCTGAATACGGTGCAAAAACACGACAACCTATTAAAAGTTAATAGTACTAAAAAAAGTACTAGAGAGGCTGTATTGGTCTGAACATGAGAGCTAAAATTGATTCAGTCAGAATGGCGAGGGGCAGGCGACAGGATGTTACTCCACTGCAAACACAAGGGATCTCCAGATGCTTTTAACCACAGAGAAGTGGGTGACCCAGTCACAAAGACGCACAACAGAGCCAGGCATGAATCATATATAGAAAATCTATTATTCACTCCTTCTTCCTCCTTCTCTATTCACTAGCTCAGGGTTGATACTAAAACATAAAGTCAAAGGTGATGCAGCAAGAAAGGAAAGATTTCTAAACCATTTTAAATGGCGATGTGCTGAGAAAAGCTTTTCTTCAAGACGTGGAGAAAATAGCTCAGGCGTGGTTTGTTGTAACTGAGGCTGTCGTCTAGGAGTTCAACTTCTTCAGCCATGACTTCATCATTGGGTCATCATCTGACATAGCAACAATAACCAAGACACATGATGTAAATAACCACATTGTCACCACATGGTCTTTATGGCACTTTAAGGCACACGGAAGGAAGTTTTAACAATAAAGCAGCAACATTCGAGTTCGTAGGGTAACAAACAGACAGATGACAAAGAGGAAAATATGGCCTTTTTGTGATGAAAACATCAGAATCGAGTGTATATAGCCCACAGCTGCCCCATCACACTCACCCACTTGTTTTGGACCCATATGTAGGGCATAACGTTATCTGGCTGACTAATGTTGACCTGGCAGCGTGGTGAGGTGTGATGACGACTAAATTTAATCTCAGCTGAGGTCTGGTTTCAGTGCTGCGTCACGGCAGGTCAACAAACAATGCTGAGACAGCTGGAAAAAAAGGTTTATATCATGCCCCATCTCCATTTGAGCTGAACCTTTGTAGTTTCACTGGGTAACGTTTCTCAGGAAGAGGCTGATATTTTGTAAAATGCTATACTTTTAATAGCAAGCTGAGAAGCTATAATGACGAACAGGGGGGAAGGTAGAACAAGAAAGATACATAATGAATAGCTGGGAATCGTTTAAATTTGTTTTTCTGCAAGTGTGAAATATGTGTAAAAAATGGAGTAAATCAAGCTATTACAACATGCACAAAATAAAAGTGCATTTGAACTCTGTATGAATAATATACTGCTGTAAATATATTTCCCATACATTTATTTTCAATGTTATCATTCGATGCTATTCAATAAAAAAATTGAAGTGTTTCATTTTGAAAGCACCTTTTGCTTCCAATATTGACAAGCAGACCCTTCCAATTCATGAGGCGACCGTAAAATATGAATCTTCTTTTATTACCTAAACGCCATGAGGACAAGGGTTCGATAACTAAATTCAATGGGACCAGGGTGCTGCAGCATCAGCTCTGTAGTGTTTTGCTTCAAAGACGTGAGATGTTCAATTGTGTTGGAGATAAATTCAACATGCTGGAGGACAGACGTGATCTGCTGCAGCTCTGTCAATAGAAATCTGGCAACCAAGAAGGGTTTGTGATGGTCTGCTAGACTTGAGGAAAACCTGACCAGATGCAGCCAAAATGTGCCGCCGGCATCTTGCTGCAGCCTGGTCTTCACCCTCCATCCTGGAGACGAGACTTTTCAAGGATCATTTCAGGAGCATAAAAAGGCCACAGCGAGCTGCGTCACCGCGACTCCTGCGTGGGTAATGGAAGAAGCAGAGTGGAGTCATCGAAGAAGACTGCGGAGGTGATCAATTGACTGGCCGCTGCATTTTTGAACTGGTTCGACGATGCTCATCTGCCGTTCAAAAATAGCTGTGCCGAGAGCAGAAAAAACACATGGAGGCGGTTTGAAAAGGAGAGAAAACATCTGACAACACCACGTGACGACGCATCCTTACACAACCAAATGATTTTCTCGTTGCAGGGCGTGTGGGCACCATGCACCATTGTCACATCTGTCTCAAGTCAAGATGGCTGATCACAGAGATATGTTTATTTTTGGTTGAGATGGTGAGTGGCGTGTGTGTGTGTGTGGGTGAGTTTAAGTGGGCATAGACGTAGCTACATCAGGGCTGTTATCTACACACACACACACACACACACACTTATGCACACATACACTTCAAAGCAGGAAGAAGGGGGGGGGGGTACATCTGTTAGTGATTCCCCTGAGGTTTGAATAAGACATCAACAAAAACATCCAGTGCATACTGCAAGGCATCATGGGTAACGGGGGACAAGTACAGGACAGGAACCAAACAGATAGAGCCGCGTTGCCGATACAAAAATCTTGCTATTAGAGGGGGTTGTTTTCTAAAAGAATCAACATGTTCATGTATCATCTCCTTCGAGAAAAGAAATTTGAGCTTACGAGGTCTCCTTTGCAGCTAGCACAGCAAAAACAAGCTCCTATTTATCACTTATGAGATTAATTCAGCTGCATTAATATTGACCAATTACACTTGAATTGAACAGCCCAGCGCCAAGGGAAGTAAAATCTGAGTGTGCTGCAGAATTTTTAAAAAAGGAGGGAGGGAGGGGAGTTCCTCCGGGTCAGCTGGAAAGGCCCTGAGGACACAAGCAGTACTGTAGTACTCTGTGTAATACATCAAAGAGAATCGTCATCTTGAATATTCAAGCTACATTCAAGAGCAGAGTTGCTTGTAGCTTAAGAGTAGAGTGAAGCCTCTGACCGAAATGTGGCTGCAGCACCAGGTCAATCATTTTCAGTTTTTATGCAAATTTTGGTTGATCACAATTTTTCCAGAATCCAATGTGACATCTTCATATTACTAGTTCTATCAGACCAGCAGTCCAAAACCTAAACATATTCACATAATACATTTTTTATACGTCTCAAAGCAAGGTATTGAACAAATTATCCCTGTGTTATTGGCGCTGAAAAATGTAAATAATATCCAGCTATCCAGCCCTACCTGTAACCATAAATCAACCAATTTTTCAAAAGACAGACAGATGAGCAAAAAATAAAAATAAACGATCACTGGAGGATAAGGCGAACAACTTTGTCTCATACCAGAACACAAAATTGTTTTTAAATTAAACAAAATTAGAAAGTAATGTATGCAAACATACAGTAGGTAGCGACAAAATATTTCTATGATTTTATTGTCTTATGGAGTTTTGTTTATTAATTTATCCCCTGGCTCTTTTGTAGCACCTTTTTCCTTATTTACCTAGAAATGTGACTGGTAAACACTTAATCTACCAAAACATGATTGTAAAGATGATAATCTCATAATCCGGTGATACAAAGCCTTTGTTTTTGGACTGATAGCTGGAGAGCTGTCAGTTCACCTCCTGGGCACTGCCGAGGTGCCCTTGAGCAAAGCACCAAACCCCCCCCAACTGCTAGGAGTGTATGAAGTGTACCTTCCTTTTCTTTGCAAGTCCCAAATCAAAACTAAGTCCTACTTTGTTGCCGAGTCCTAAACAAGTCAATTTGTCTGTCAGCTCGTCTGCTGTACCAAACACACATTTTTTGTTGTTGTTTTTAAGTGCTTCAAGTCTTTTTTGATTTTGTCAAATCGAGTCTAAAGTCGAGTCAAAAGTCTGAAGTCATCCAACCGGTGACTCGAGTCCCCGGTGACCTAAGTCTGAATCAGTCATAGAAGCTTTGACTGTGCAAAACTGAAACATCCTCTGGTGCACAATCAGGAAGTGATGTGTTTTGCTTTTCCTGACGCAGCAGCGGACCATGTGGCATAAACAGAGGAAGAAGCTCCAACAGCTACGAAGAGCACTAAAGTGGTATTTGGGAAGTGCACCTCAAAAACATTAAAAATTGGGTGATTTTGTCTTGACTGTGAAGCGTTTGGAGTATGTGTACATATTGTTGAATCCTAAAGAGATCAGCGCCCTGATTTCTCTCATTACTGCCTCCACATTAGCTCTAAAATAGTCACAGGCGTGTAGGTGTTGCTGCAATGACTCTAATCTATAAAATGTGATATGACAGTTCCTTTTATGACTAAGCTCTGCCTCACACCGTTCCCTAACAGGATTATGCAGCAAACAGGATCGACATCCTATTCATGAATTCAGATTTTTTTCCGAACACCCGATACAAAGGGAAACATGGGAAATATGTGCAGTGCTCAGGAGGCTGTGTCCTTCTCCCTCTTCATACTCGGATGGAGCACTTCCTCTCCTTTCCCGTGCGAGTGGTTGGCCTCACGGCTGTGATTCATAGCATCTGGTCACAGGGGCCGCTGACGTGGAGTGTACAAGGGGGGTGACGCTCTGGTCTCTTCATCCTCCTCCCTTCTCCCCATCCAGTTTCACAGAAACATTCTAGCCGATTCCCCCCCCCCCCCCATGTGCAACCATTCAAGCCCCCAGGACTCAGACAACACACGGTTGGCAGAGCTGTGAGAACTTACTCCATCGCACTGCAGGAGCTGACAGGAGCTTTAGCTTTAGTTCAGGTTTGGGCCCTCTGATGCTAACAGAGACTGTATCAAAAAAACTGTGTTGATACTGGAATCTGGATTTAACAATCTAAAGTGTAACAATTAGTCACGTAGACGATCAAGAGACAGATTCATCTGCAACTATTTTGACGATTAGTCGATTGGCCGCTCACCCATCTTTAGTTTTTCTCTTTTCACTCTAAGCTAGACACGCTAATGTTTGACTGTTTAATCCATTCTTTACATTTTTGCTGTTGTATTTTTTGGTTTTAGAAATGCTATAACAGACACCAACCATTTATTTTTTTCACTCTTGCTACAGCATCAGTTTTGGTTGCTAAACTATGAGTGAACCCCTCCTGCTGTTAGCTTGTTAGCTAACGGTCAAGTGAACATCCATCGAAGCACAAATGACAAACATTCTCTGGTTCTAGCTTCTCAAATGTGAGGGTTCGTTGCTTTCTTAATTCAATATCTTTGGGGTTTTGGACTGCTGGTCAGACAAAAATAAGCAAGTATAAGACAATTGTGAAAATAATTCTTAGCTGCAGCTCTACATGTCCGTAACTCAACTGTATTTACTCTCCGAGGTTACTTCTTCCCGGAGTTCAACTGTGGAGGATGACTGATGATAGCGGCAAATTAAAAGGCGTTGGAAGGAAGGTTTCTAGGCCAGAATCCACATTTCCAGCCTGGCTGTGTGATGTTGAGCGTGTGCCAAGAACATAACGTCAGCACGACTGGGAAGCTCACGGGTCCAAAGGGAGGCCACGTCTCATGATCACTTCCACAGAGGAGCATTCAACTCCACACTGAGACTCTGACTGCAAGGCTGCTGGAAGAGCGGGCACGGCGGCAACTGCAGAGAATTTAACAACTGTACAATTCAAACTGCTTTACAGACGAGTTGCAGGGTATTTTCCATTTCGCAAAAAGCCGGTGCCACTCCTATTGTGGGCCGTAAACAAAGACTCTTTGAACATGTCGTGTCTTGGAGAGTCTTGGTTTGGCTCCAGCGCTTGCCGAGTTAGTAAGAAAGGCCGCCGCAAGCTGCGTTTCCTCTCAGAAAAAAAACGTCTATTCTGCTTCTATGACATCGAGACTCTGAAACACCAGCAGACGGGAACACAGGCTCTGTTTGAGTGTCGTAATGCTGCTGGCTGACTGGTTTCATGGCGTGTGGGGGGATGACAGGAGATATATGAGGTCAGGAGAGATGAATGCATGCATCGATGTGTTAGGGATTTGGATGGTCGACGTGCATCAAAGGGCTAAACCAAACGTCTGCCAACCTCAGACCTGAATAAATCACTTTGAAATGGGCTTATGATCCCCCTCTCACAGCTCTGCATGCACACTATAGGCCGTAAAAAGCAAACAAGCCCAGGTTGGCTTTTCTTTCTTTCTATCAAAGAATGAGACTTACGGCTCTCAGAAAGGCGTCAGAGAAAAAGAATGTTTCTGTTTACCTAATGCCACTGCCTTTTTCGGCGTCCAGCATTCCGGATAACGTCACATGTTGAACAGCTCTGCTGCATGCTGCGGCTCTGACTGCAACCAAAACACGCTTTGTTTTCCACCTCAGATCACTTTTCCATGGGCGAACCTGCTCAAGAACAATACGAGCTCTTTGAGTATTTCAATAAACGCACTCTGTTTCCAGCAGAAATCACCCCTCTGAAGAAGAATTAATACAAAAGTTACACGATCGAGCGCCTAAAAACAGCTTCAAAGTTGACAAGCATGCCTCAAACACACACACACAGGATGTTATTTCCCTTCTTTTGACCACTGAACAAGCAGCCTCCAGTTCAATGTATACTCAAAGTCAACAAACAAAGCATCACAATTCTACGACTGTAAACCATTTTAACGTCCCAATATCAATGCAGCAATAGGTGTATTTTTTTTAACACGAGTGGATAAAAAACAGAAAGAAAAAGAGAAAAACCTTGAAATAGCATCTTTGTGCCTTTGCTCAGGATCACTTTAGACTAATTATGACTCTTTGATTGTGAACTCCAAGACGTTTCTTCTCAGAAGAGACCAGAATCAGGGCTGTAACCAAAAGGAGACCTGTGCTTGTTGATAGGTGTCTAATAGAGCTAGAAACGATAAATTAACCAGATTACTGCATATATATATATCTGTATCGAGGTGTGTCGGCCGATAATTAACAAGAAATTGCACCACAGAAAATTCCAACCAGTGTCACCGTTACAAAGTTTGACTTCCAGAGAGCCAGCGGTCTTGGTCGAAGTATTAAAAAAAAAAAATCCAAGGGATCCATATCAAGATTGGTTGTTTATGTTATGTGTTTATGTAAGAAAAAAACAGTTACGATAACCCATATATCGTTATCGAACTCGCAAATATGAATCAGTGTTGGTCCCACAATTTCCAGTATCTGTTGCTATTCTTCGTCTTGCAACAGCCGATGCACATGCAGCAGCCTATAGACACCCACACATGCAGGGAGCCAGCACCATGACAGCCTGCCTTTGCGGTGATGAAAAGCTGCAGCAAACGTTTCTCCCTCCATCCAATGCTCTCCACATCCAGTGGAAATAGAGGGAGGGGGGGGAGGGCTACCAATGAACAGAAAGTCACCTTCTGCCAGCACACAGGTCAAGGGGAGATGTGTGAAGGATACAAGACACCACAAATGTATATAAGCCAATATAAACGTATATATATGTATATATATATATATATATATATATATATATATTAATACTGGAGTACTAGCCTAATTATATTGTGCTTATATCCTTCTTTTCCAGGCTTTTGGAATAATATGTCAGGGTTTTGCTGGTCTATTTCATGTAATATTAACATAATTAGATCATTATAGCATGTACAGTGTAAGAGGAAATGGGACTCACTAATATCAGCTTATAATTATGAGGATTTCACTGAAATAAAATCTTCACAGGGCTACTGGATCAGCCACAAAGATTATGGTCAATATGAGGAACCATCAGTTGGAGATGCAGACGTTAACATCAGCCGCTATTTGCGCTGCTGATGTGCTCTTGAGCAAGACACTGACCGAGATTAAAGAGGAGTTTTCCCTGCATGGAATCTGTTTAGTATCTCACTAATACTGTGTGCTAAGAGTGATTGTTTTTTTTTTTTGCAGTGTCTTCAGCTGCGCCAGCTTGCCTCATTGTATATATGTGTGGGCCATTTTTCACCCCTGTGCACCACTGACGTGTTTGGTAATGGAGACCACAGCTCAGTGCAGCATTTCCAGGATCTCTTGCTGGTTAGGACCCCCCTGATAGAGAGAGGTGCAGACAGCCCGCTGTTTGAGTGTGGGGGGAAATTACAGCAGGACGGACAAACATCCCATCTTTTAAGATTTGAAGTGGGAGGAATCGGATGTGTTGTAGTGCTGCAGCTGTTGAATCTTGAGTGTTCAGTGCCCAGAAGGACTGGAAAATACCGACACACTTTAATTATGATTGGTAGGATAAAAAGATTAAGGGGGAAAAAACACATAATAATCACAACCACCACCCTCTTTAATTCTACAGCGACGTTATTGGCCGTAACCTATTATACTCACATTTGTCTGTTAGCGTCAGCTTCTCTCCGAAATGATGTCCAAGCTCTTTATAATCCATTGTTTCCATTCAGGCGGACCGATTCCCTTTCGCTGTCATTCCTCAGAGTCGCAGAAGTACATGAGATGAAACTCCCGGTACAGATCGCCCCAAACACGCCCTTTGTAAATCCAACCGGAATAGAAAGAAAAAGTGACCAAAACAATAATGTGGAAATAAAAACAGGATCCAACTAAAAAAAAGAAACGACTGGGAATGTCAGAAATGCTGAATTGTAATAAACTGATATCAGTGTCTTGTTCAAATTAGAGACTCGGTCCAATCCAGTGAGTCGTTAGTGGAAAATTTACAGTGTGAGAATAAAAAGCTTCAGCGAGTCCTGTGAGGACCAGAGTCAAGTTGCAAAGACTGACAAAAACTACTTCCGGTCAGATTTTTTAGAATAAAATGATGCCATCGTATTTCAAGTTGCTGCGCGCTGCTGGTGCGATGGGACGACCAGCTCGTTTTCAGTTCTTATCAATATGCTATTTACCGGAAACCCCAGAAATATAGCCGCTTGCCCCCAGAGGCATATCCGTTCACATGGGTTCGATGGGTTCTGAGATTTACTTTTTCAATTATTTCCAAAGTTAAGAATTAGGTAGCTGTAAACTTATTTTCAAATATATCTTTCTGATTTTCACATACAGTAAGTAGCAAACCATGACCATTCAATATATACAAAAAAACGAATTAAACACAAACAATGGATTTCAACAGGAGGCTGAAATGAATACTCTTAGAAGACAGATTGGAAGAATACTCAATCAGATTTCCAAAGTATGGTCATTATATTCAAAAGGTCTGATAACTATTTGTTGCAACATGATATAGCCTAGGTGTATATATCAAACACAAATGCGTCTCTTCAATGTATTGTACAGGATTTAGCTGAAAGCCAAATTTGATTTGCAGTCCTTTGGTAGGTCACCATTAGAAAATACAAACAATGATTTAGGCATACAAGACAAAACAGACAGGACAAATACTACGAAAGTATTAGTAACAATTTTGTATTATATATCCATACAGCTGTTATCCCAGAATTTTCCTCACTGCAAAGTGGAACAGCCCCAATGTAATTACATTGAAAAGCGTACTACTACTATGGTTGGAATTAATAATTCATTAACACATATCGATTTTGAACAATTACTTAAAATGTTCCAGGTACCGCAAAAACAACCGTGTTTTATTCTGAAAGCAACATTGCTCAATTTCCGGTATATGTCTCGTTCTCCCTCATGATATTTTGATGCCGCCGATCGCAACGAAAAACCGCATGCTGGACAACTAGACTGTACCAACTTTTTCGTAAGGGACAAAACTCATTTACCAAAACACCATCACAAATAAACCATCGAAGACCAATTAAAAACGCAAAACAATTCATTTAATTTGCCGTTAGAACTCTCTCATCGGGTTTGGCTGCAGTAACAGGACAAAAAGTGTCCCCTTGGACACCACGAATGGTTTGATCCATCAGATGATTTTCAGCAGCTGAAAACAGCCCTGCTGCCTGGAACGAGGTGAATTGACATAACACCGTATAACACGGACTGTATGTGTGATTAAAGTAATTAATTAACGGGTTGTAACAGTCAATGGTATTATTTACGCTACGGACAAGATATATATTAGGAAAAATGCTTATATTATTGCTTTGCAATTGGCCTTGACCAGCACATGAAAACTAAAACCTCACTGGAATACTAACAAAGAATGACACAAAGTAACATCCAAATGTCTCTGTAAAACCTTCCAATGCATGGACATACAATCCTATATACACTGCAGAAAAGAAAGCATATTTGCCAAAATAACAGTCAATTTCATCTTCATACGTGACTTCTACAGAGTTGAGGAGGAGCGTCATTCATTTTCAAAAAGAGGCATTTTATAAATATTCTTACCAGAATCACACCCACTTTGCTTTTTTTTTGGTCATTTGAATCAAGAAATTCAGATTAAATATAGATGAGGTCATCCGTGTACATTCTGGGTTTTTTTCTTCTTGAATCAGCAGGACATAAAGGATGGCCCTGAGTACCAACATACGTCAAAGAATAAAATGTTTTCCCCAACAGCTAATTTTGAGACTCCTTAGAGCATAGATACAACATGATGTTAGAGCTCTGCTTTATGCTAAAAGGCCAATGTATGTGGGTTTTACCAGAGAGATAACATATGCATGACCCACTTAGCTTGGTGAAGACACTAGGACTTCATAGACCTCCGGACTCCTTGCTTATTGCGGCTGACGCTAGAGACGTCTTTCTTTTTCCTCATAGTTCAGCCTACATTCCAGTATTGCCTGTTAAAAACTCTTTCACATGACCAAAAACTATCAATCCGAAACATTTTTTAGCTGACTTATAGCTTCTTTTGTTTTGAAGTATTCCTATAAACATGGCAGGGATGCTAAAGATAGCCTGTGATGTGCTGAAAACACTGCTAATCAATTCACTGGCGACACATGAGAGGGGAAGTGAAGCAGCTACATCAGGGCTAATGGAATCTGAACTGCCTGTGAAGGACCAGACGGCTCTGTTGTTGAGTCTGAGTCTGTGGTAAAAAAGAAAAAAGATCTGTTGATTCATTACTGGGATTTGCAACTGCAGGAAATGCAATACAGCGGCAGAGGAAAGGCAGGAAGTGCTCAATAAACTTACATATCTTGTTCATCTGCATAAGAATATGTCTCCTTCTGAACGCACACACACACACATTGTACATAGACACACTGGACCAATAGACCACCAGAAACATTCTACAGTATTTGTTGCTAAATTTCCACATCTGACAGAAAGATCTGACAGCAGACGGGTTGAGAGGCACTTGATGACACCGGTCACACTGTAAACTTGTGTTGTTTATCTACTACTGTAAGTCACGTGTTAGATGGGAGAGGGGATGAGAGGTTGTCATATTCTATAACCTCAAAATAAATAAATTACCTAATTCATCCGGGCAAATCTTGTTCGTTGAAGGGATTCGTTGTTGCACTGGTGACTGTAGTCAGACAAAGATTGCAGTGAAACGATGAACATACTACAGCCAATCCTTTAAGTTCCCCTCAGGTCTCATCCTCCCTCCATTGCAGCAGTATGAATCGGTTGTTGATGTATAGCCGGTAGAATGTTACTCTAGCGTGCTAGCATGCAAACATTTGCTAATTAGCTCTAAACATGACGTACAGCTGAGGCTGATGGGAATGTGATGGGAATTAGTTTAGCAGGTATTTTATTATAAACAAAAGTCAGCTGGACTAAAAACATTTTTGACCTTATGATGGTGATTGATCAAATATTCAGGTTTCACCAACGTCATTATTATTAATTGTCTCAGCACCTAGAATATCTGTACCATCGTAATACATCCAGTAATTGTCGAAACATGTCAATAAAAGCCAAAAATTGTCAATCTGTTGATGGCACTAGACTAAAAGTCAGGGGGTCAGCAAAGTCACGAAGAGTACTCCTCTGGGGACCATGAATGCCTGCGCAAATTTTCATGGCAATCTATCCGTAAGTCACTGAGTTCATTTGGTCCAAATTTACATCCCCTTCGCCACAAGCATGGCTTCAAAATTAAATTGTGATGGACAAACATGACAGGAAAATCCTCAAGCGCTATACGTGGTTTTTCTCATACTTCTGATTCTCAAAGATTCCATAAATACACCGTTTCATGCAAGGCTCATAAAATGATGGCAGAACAAATTGTGCCTGCAATCCACTGATGTGCTGCCAAGCAACACATGGCTGATGCAGGCAGCGTCACTTTAGTCAAATTAGTTTAATCGGATCTCTCAGACTATTATTGGTATCATTTAGAGCCAAATCTAAGCTAATATACCAGATGAGAGCACTTAAATGCACGAAGAAAGTATGATTTTTAATCAGCGAAGATCCATGAGGAACTGATTCAATCCGCATGTATCCTTCAACTTTTCCTACAACAAAGTGCTTTCTCAATGAGACTCTCTGTACACTCCTCTGAGGGAGTACATGTCCACACTCGCCCGCACCTGATTGAAACATAGGGAGGTTCAGAGCGCCTCCCATAAACCCACAGAGGCATGTAGTTAATTGCCTCTCCTACACACTACCACAAAGGCAACCCACAAGCCTGAAAAGCCTGCAGTTACACTTAAAACATTCGTCTGGATCCTCCCTGCGTGTTTGACCAGGCGGGGAGAAGACATTTCTGTCTAAAATGTGCCTCATTGTAAAAACCACCACGTTCACAATGGTTTGGTTTTACAGGGTGAGCAGACATATTTGGAGAGCACACTGCTGAAGTCAGAGTCTGAATATAACTCCAGCTGCCACAGTGTGGGAGTCAAGCAAGTCTGCAGTTGCTGCGGTTATCGAGTGCAGAGAGGGAGAAAAATGTCCAACTGATTTCCTCGCGAGCAGATGACACTGCGGTTTGAACTGGTTAGCATCCTCTGTCTTTGCGGATGGAACAAAAAAAAAAGGCTTGAGGTATAAATAAACAACTCTTTGGCACCATGTTGTTTAAATCTGTAATTTCCAGAGAGCAGATACCTCTCCCTGAGATTCATTTCCATGTCAACAGCTGCGTCTGATGAACACTAAAATGCCACGCCAATATTTATACATTTTCAGAGCTCTGGAAAGCTTTTTTGCTTTGCGGCAGAGAGTTGAGATGAGATACCACTTGAAGCTACAGCTAGCAGTTGGTTAGCTTAGCATAAATACTGGAAACAGCTAGCCTGGCTCAGTCTACAAATAACAAAAAAACACATAATATCACCACTTGAAATTCACTAATTAAAAAGTTACACCTTGTTTGTTTATTACGTGGTAAAACTGAAGTTTAGCCAAACTTCTAGCCAAAGGGGAAAAAACATACATTTGCCTCTGGTGGCGAAGCAATTTGCATCTTTACGTTAAACTGCATTTGGGCATGTGTGACCTGCCTTACTTATTACAATTTGCGGTTGCG
The DNA here is from genome assembly GCF_004355925.1 of Anarrhichthys ocellatus. NCBI lineage: Eukaryota > Metazoa > Chordata > Actinopteri > Perciformes > Anarhichadidae > Anarrhichthys > Anarrhichthys ocellatus. Next base: position 1,618,815 of record NW_022280114.1, read on the forward strand.
GTTGCCAAGTTATTGTGCCTGGTCAAGAAACAACCTTTTACAAAAAAAAAAAAATTTTAACACTCTGTTTTTTGTACAGATTAAACAAGAAAGGTATTAGATGTTAGTGACCTGGTGGCTGGTAGGCTTATTTATATTACTATATGTATTACTGTTTACTGTTTACTGTATTACAGTCTTTAAGCCAAGCTTAGCAAACCGGCTGCTGTTCAAACCTGCAATAATAGACATTTTTTGGCCATTTGGGGAAAGTGGAAACAAGTTGTGAATGCAACATCGACATATCATCCTCTTTTAAGTTGATATGGCAAACTTGTTTGCAAAAAGTTGCACATTATTTACACATCCAGCAGTTACAGAGTAATATTATTATTCACATTGTGTTTGTGTACACCTGATGAATGTAACTCTTTTAGCTCGATTTTTCTTTTGTCTCCACCGTATCCTGAGGGAAATATCTGTTTCTTGAGCTGCTAAATACTACAATATTCTCACCAGCTCTCTAACTGTGTCTGTCTGCTGTTTACTGCTGAGCAGGTAGTGTGCAGTAGGAATTTTAAAGCCTTTTTCTATGAAAATGACACCAACAATATAACATCCGATAAAGGCTGATGACCGATGTGTCCATTTGTTCTTCGGGGGTTAAACACCACCCTGCTGCCTCAGGCCCGGTCAGTCACATTGCTCACATACAGTCGCACTCCACCCCTCTGTCTGCCCTCTAGCAGTTGGCACAGTGGTGTCATCTCAAGCTCTCAGCTGTTACCATGGCGCACCACTGATCGGACCAGCAGCTGTCGGTTACCCAGCAACTCCTACTTCTATGTCATCTACAGATAAGAGCATCAGGATGAGGATAAAACATACGGCCTTTCAAAAGATTTGCCTTCCCTTATATCACCACTCTGGAGAAATCAAGTTTATGGTTTACTTTTTAATACAGATAGTTCATGTGTGTGAGAGTTGTACATATCTGCAGTGCAGGTTTCCCTGAAAGCTTTATACGGGAAGCCAGACTCTGGAGTCGTTGTAGAAGAAGGACTGCTTCTGTGGAATCTGTGGATCATAGAAACCTGGACAAAAAGAGAGAAAGCATAACTTAATGCTGTCATACTTGCAATCATATCAAACAACTAAAGCTACACACAGCCAGAGAACGTGATGTCAGGCAAATGGGCAACCTGAGCGACTCCCACGGTTGTGCATGATTTCAAATTTTGCCTGGAACTTTAAAATCAAGTTGACCTTTATATAATAGGACAGCGACTAGTTGCAGGGGAGTTGCTCTTCTCTTTTGCTCCAGGCGATAAGAGACAGAGATGAATGTTCAATGAGCAAGAGCTCTGGTCTCTTGCTAAAATCCCCTGAAGCCCATGAGGGGCATTCCTTCTTTAAATGTGTCACAGCTTGAAGTAGGTGGTGAAATTACCCATTCAGCTCCAGGCCAAAAAGAACGCATTTTTTGTGCCGCTTGTGTCAATCTCCTTCTCTATGTTACGTCTTGGCTTAGAAAAAAGTATGTATTTTTTGGGGGGGGGGATAACCATGGCTATTTAAAAAAAAACTATGTGAATAAAACAGTAATCCAATTTATCAGTGACATCATCTGTGAGGTTGTGGACTTAGTAGCACATCATTATAACCGATAAAGTGCGACAACAAAACCTAACTCCAGTCAACCCTCACTAAACTTTCTGAGTGTATGTGTCGAGCGGCATAACCCAGAATGTAAACTATTTACAAAAGCATCACAATAAATAAACAAAGGCAAACATTGGCGTTTTTTCCAGAATCTCCCCTGACTTTATAAAGTTTACCATACTTAATAAGTACATGTGTCTTAACCAACAAATAACAGTAAAGTCTACATTTTAGCACGATAGATCATGTTGCTCATAAGGAACACGACTATTGAATAAAAAGTGAGACTGATAGGGTTAAAGGACAAATCCCAGGCAGCTTCGAGGAGTTACTTTATGGTAAAATGTTGTCATTCAAATTTTTTCTGCTCCTACTTTTCCTCACCCTGCCTCATTTACATATACTTAAGTCAGCAGTTTCCTACATTTCCCACTAAATTTCAACAGCTCTCAGAGTAGGGATGCAAATGTAATGCAAATTTGCAGCTGTACAAATTAGCATGTGACAAGGAGCAAATTAGTGCATGAAAATGATGGCATTTCATACCACAACCACCTCACTGCAGAATCTCAGCTTATGTAGCACATATAATTGTGTATGAAATGTATGTAATGATTAATCTATAAAGAAACCTTTTCTTTGGATAGATACCACAAGAATATACTTAAATGCCAATAGCCATTCATTTCTTGTAAAATACATAGAGTTTTATGTCGTGGACAGACAATACCTGGAGCTGGCATCATGGCGGCCCGTGAGTTTTGTGGTATCCTTTCAGATCTGGATGCAAATGCAGCTGTGGGCATGGGATGCTTAGACAGGCCATTAGAATCCCTGATGTCATAGTGCCCAGGGCCTGGCCAGGGAGGGTCCTTGGGCACAATCTTAGCAGGTGTTGACATTGCCAAATAGAATCCCCTCCTACAAACACAGTTCACAGGATTTAGACTTTTAGACAATTGAAAAGGAATACCTGGGGGGAAAACATAACCAAAGCGATACATATTATGCGTTTACTTACGGCAGGACGGCCCTCTTCACCGGTGCAGGGGTCTGATGGGGACTGTAGGCTCCTGGGCCTGGTACGCGGTGGTCAATCAGAGGAGGGAATCTCGGAGTTTTTGATTTGAAGGGGGACGAGACTGCCTTGGAGCCGTTCTGGATAAAGTGGCCGCTCACCTCATAGTGGCCTTTAACATATTTAGGATGCAAGATTAAGATACATAAAATTCATACATTAAAATTACATTATACTTGACTTTTCATAGAGAACTTAGAGGTAATTACATGGCGATGGCACATTTTTGTTTGGGTAAAAAGTGTCACGTCCAGTTTTTGACAGGAAAGTTGATGTACCAACCACTGAGGAAAAGCTCTTTCTTCTATCACAACTGACCTGTCAATAAAAAAAAGGCTGCACATTAACTACAGGATGCACAGCACAGTATTTAAAATCTACTTGCACAATTCACATACATACATCATATTGATTCGGGGCTGGAGTTTCGTGCTTCGGACCATCCAGCTGCACAGCCACAGGCAACCTGAACACCCTGGAGAGTCCAATGCTGAAGTTATTCTTGTTTATGAAGGTGCTCTGCAGGTTGTATGCATTTGGTCCTGGGAGGTCTCTTCGCGGGTCACTGGAAGCCCTGGCAGTCTATTGGAAAGGATGATATGACAAATAATTCTCCATTTTGCAATAGCATATTTGGTGTATTGACAGGCAATCAGCTGAATCTAAACTTTTGGGGGTTTTAGTAGTCATGGGATACATTTTAGACTGTCATGTGGGAAATAGGATTTATAGAAATTTACGTTAAATTAAGTTAAAATATGAATAACATATTTTGTAAAATATGAAGGTTTCAAATAAGTGTGACATTGTCATTGACTTGACCTCCGTATCTTTATAATCCTAGCTATGGCCCAGCTGAGCATGCACCTGAAATCTGTGTGCATGACTTGAGGAGCCTGACCTTGGATGCAACAAAACCTGTGGTGCCTTTCTTTGAGAAGGAAGGACTTTCGACTTCAGGGCTGGACATTACTCCATAGCTGCCTGGTCCTGGATTTTCACTCTGAAACAAACACACATCATCGTGTTTATATTGCGTTGTTTGTTGGCTAATACTTTATACTGATGTTGGGTGAGTCCCTACCAGACAGACTTGTGAAGGGAATCTCCTAGTTTGAGATGAAAACCCCTTCTTTTCTTCATTTGATATCACCACACATTGGTATTTTGTTGGAATTGAGGGTGAAACGGTGGCCGGAATCACATCTGCATTTATATCAAAAAAAGAATTATGATATAGTATTCCTTAGCGAAAAAATGAAATAAAGTTTTCACTTAGACTCACGTTTATTAACGTTGAATCCTCGGTTCTTGGCCATGCTTCAGTTGATTATCACGTAGAAAGTCAGTAAATCTGTTCTTATTTAAGTTATGTAAAAACTCACATTTATCGTTGTTATGGAAACATAAAAACAGAGCGTGTTTCCCGCTGACACGGTCCTTTATCGCCATCTGTCGGTCATACGGTCGTCCAACAGGCGCTTTATACCAACCCGCCTCTGTTTTGTTTCTTCAGTTAGCTCTATCCATCATGGCGATGCATGCGAAGGCGACTCCACCACAGATCCCGGACACCCGCCGGGAGCTCGCAGAGCTGGTCAAGAGGAAACAAGAACTCGCTGTGAGTCCACGTTACCGCTATTCCCTCAAAGATGAATGCTGCATTAAATGTGTTGTTTTACCATGTAGAATTACAGGTACCTCTTAACTTTAATCTCAGCGGTTGCTAGCTAAGGCCTTGCTAACTGCTAAGCTAATGCCGTTAGCTATCTCTGGGCCGTTCATTAGAGTAATGCTAGTAGCTCTTGCTAACTTGGCTAGCTAGCTAACGTTACCGTTAAGCCAATACTGTAGGGAGCGTAGCGTTACTAACTGTTGTCCACCCATCACACGTGGACTATTGTCGGAATATTTAGTTACACTCAAGTGTTACTATTTGAAAAAAAACAAAACATTTTATTTGAAAATAATACCGTTTATACTGCAGCGAATATGCTAACTTGTTAGCATAGCTTCAATTTAGCCGCCGCCCGGTTGGCAAAGTTCTCGCGATACGTTAGTTTTGGGGCGCATTGTACACCTATTACGTTAGGCTAGCGTTCATTTAACAACACAAGGAACATGCATGGTGACAACACAAGTCATGCAGAAACAAGAACAGTGAGTTAACTACTAATTGTAGTAGTCAGACTTGTCTCTCCCTCTCACCCGGCATCTTTACTCTTCTTGCAGTTCAGATAACTCATCTGTCTCTGGATCCTTAAAATCAAGAGTCTGACAAACATTCTAACACATTTGTCTGATCATCTGTGCACAGTACCTACTCATTTCTCACAGTTAATTAAAGTTTGGGTCTATTTCTAGGAGACACTGGTGAACTTAGAAAGACAAATATATGCATTTGAAGGCAGCTATCTAGAAGACACTCAGATGTATGGCAACATCATCAGAGGATGGGACCGATACCTCACCAACCAAAAGTAAGTATATCAGATGCATTACTGTCGCACTGTCTGCATAAGTCTTTATGAAGTGTATATGTAGAAGAAATTAGTAAATTTTACAGCAATCACAGTAGCCTCAATATACACAAGTGTTTGTGTAATCGCTTTTCATTACTTAACTGGATTCCACATACATTTTCTCTTCAGCTGTGTTATAAAATGATCACTGTCTAAATGTCACAGAATTAATGAGCAGGTGGGTGGTGGGAATGTAGTGCTATCCCACTGCTTCAAGGCCCTATTCATGACATTTTTATGTGGAGAATAATTAATATATATATCAATTGGACATTGTAATTATTACGTGTGTGTGTGGATTCCAGTGGTGGCTGCCTCAGATTGTTTCAGACTTGTGTGATCTGAACATTTCCAATAACTCCAGGGTGTTGTGATGTCCAAAATTAAAAATATATTGGAAAAATATTTCCAAAATTCACAACAAGTTTTTTTTCTAATGAAATATTCTATTTTAGCATTTAGCCTTTCAAAAACAACAACATCACTGCGGTCAAACAACTGTCCTCCCGCTTGCTGCTGTGCACAAAGGGAGACTCACACTGACGAGTTATAGAGCAGCTACACGTTCATAAACAAGATTCATATGCAGAGGGATGTGTGCAAATTGGGTTTTAGCCACATTCAAATTGTGTATCGCAATCTAATTCATATCATAATGTATCCTTTTGTTTTTAGTTGAGTCGGTGTGTTGTTGTTTTTTGCCAGATTGGCTTGTGGAAAAACTAGATCAAACAAGCGAGGAAATCTGTGCGTGTGCGTGTGCGTGCGCGCACAGCTGAGTTCCTTTCAGAGTTATTGAAGGAGCAGGCAAGAAAAAGCAGGCAAATGAGTTTTGAAAACGTTTCCATTCAGAATCGATGAATCCTCTGATCGGCCTTCATAGAGACCACCGATCAAACCATTCAGAATGAATATTAGCATATTGATCTGAGCACCCTTAATCAAAAGCACCTTTAACCAGGTTTCTGATCTTCTAACAGGAACTCCAATAGTAAGACTGATAGAAGGAATAGGAAATTCAAGGAAGCCGAGCGTTTATTCAGCAAGTCATCCGTCACATCAGTTGCAGTAAGTTCCTCTCACTGGACTTTTTCACACAATACTTTAGCTACTCATTTGTGGCATGACAAAAAAATAACTACTAATGCACTGCTCTCTCTGTTTTGATTTTTCAGGCAGTTTGTGCACTTGGTGGGATACCCGATCACATGAATGAAAAACGTGAGTTAAAAAACAATATATATATATTATTTTCTCAAGCCAAGCAGCCAGTTCCTCCGTCATAGTCTTTCTGACACTGAATTTGTGCTGTCGTTTGCGTCCCGTTAGGCGAGGCGGGCAGCGGCACAGAAAGCGACGCCTCTCCAGATCTTCAGAACCAAGAGAACGAGCCAAGCCAGGAGGACACAGAGGATGTGGACTCAACGCTGCAGGACCTAAAGCCTCAGAAAGCTGCCTCCTCTTCCTCCTCAGGCAGCCATCACGGGAGCCACAAGAAGAGGAAGAACAAAAACAGACACAGGTACACAATGAAGATCCAAGAAGCCGTTTGATCTCTGTGTTTTTTGCCTTCTGATTGTGCTGTTAATTGACACCCAATTTCAGAATTTCTTGACTAAGAATCTGAGTCTTTTAATAACCGATCAGTATGTTTACATGCACACAAGAAACCAGGTTACTGGGAGAAAGTGGTTTATGTAAATCCATCTTTACAATACAATACGTTAGGAGTTTATCGATAACACTACTATTAAGAAAATAAATGTTTGTAGAGCGTTAACAGTGATTTTTACACCACCAAAGTCACGGTATACACTCATAATATCTCACAACAAATATAAAATTGCAGTTAAATCAATCGTCTTCCCAAGTGAAGTTTCTGAAGAAGGAAGAATGCTGGTACCCGTCGGTGTCTCTCTTTTTGCCGGTTCCCCCTCTGCTGATGTGATTCACTGGTAGAAAGAGGAGAGCTGCTTTGTCTCAGCCAGCAGACACATTTACAAGAACAAAAAAAAGCTAAACAGTTTGACAGAATATAGATGGCTCTTGTTTTAGTTCGTCTGTAGCAGTTCGCTATTAGCTGAGCGAGCACTCTGTGCTTGTGTAAACATAGCGGCGATGGATGAGAGACTGCTGACAGAGCAGATCGATATATATCGCTTTTCCACGCGTTCATGCTGGTTGAACAGGTGTTTTGATAAAGTATTTGTCTTTTTACTCGCAAAGATTTCATTGAGCTTACAGGAACGCGCGTTGTCGTCGTAGTTACCTTCACTTAACCCCGTTCACTTCACCGCCTTTACCGTGGCCTTTCTGCTCCGCTCCTTGTTAGCTTGTGTTTTTGTTTAGTTGAAACAAGTCACACCAAAATGTTCAAAAAGAACTGATAATGTCGTAGCATCAATACTGTGGTCTATAATAATTTAGTGTGATACTGGGTTTCGGTACCCATCCCTAAGCAGGCCGGGTAAGATTTCCTCCCTACCGGATCTTATTGTGTTCTTCACAAGACATTCAAATTCTAAAGCAACATTTGAATTCTGCACAGCTTTGTCTATCCATTGTGTACGAGTCGGGCTACACTAATATTATCATGATTAAACTGTGTCAAATTCGATAGTTTTGGCTGCTTAGGATTGTGTACGACTCGTGTGATCCAAACATTTCCAACAACTCCAGAGCTTTGTAAATTCCCAAATTTGTTATTGAAAAACATTTCCTAAATTCTTATGTTCTTATCTAATGAAATTTCCTGCTTCAATCCATAGTTGGCTTAAGACCGTAGTATAATCATTTGTTGTGTGCAGTTCTAAGAGTGATTTTTCCTTAAATGGTAACAAAAATATTATATCATTTTGTGTAAGAGAAATATACCGTAGTGGCTGGAATATAAGCTGACACTTATAAGGTAAAGTTTCCCGGTGACACTGTTAGTCCATGGATGAGTAAATAGTAAAGGCAATATCTGCTGTTGTGAATATTTAAATCTAAGGTCCTCAAATGTAATATTTGTTCAAATGTAATTTGAAGGGAAAACAATATTATTTTCAGGACACTGTGGTATTTTCTTCTATGTCCTACCTTGTGATCTTGGGAAACTTTCCTATTTTGGGGGATCCAACTCTTAATAACTCCAACTTAAGAGCATGTAAACGCACTGATTGTTATTGGTAAGTCTAGTTTTATTGATTTAAGAGTCAGTGTTGTCAGTTGAATAAACTGTTCAGTGATAGGTCTGTTAAGCAGAATTGTTGTTTGAATGATTACGGTGGCTGTGTGTCACCAGCCTACTTACTAGTGGTGCAACAGATCATAAAACTCACGGTTTGGATCAGCACTAAAGAAAAAAGGGAGCAAATATAACTTTTAGGGATCCTTGATCACGATTTTATTTACAAGGCTCCAGACTATTGTTTTTTTGTCACGTCCCAAAAATCATTTAAACTCCTCCAAATTCAGTGTAAAAGATTGTAATTTTATTGATCAAAACAAATCTTGCCATTAGTAGTTCTAATAATAATAAACGTCTCCTTCAAACCACTGGTTTTATTCAAGTTTCTCATCAAAACTACATTACGAGATCACATGTGAACACATCATGATAACGTTATAATTTACCTTCACCCAATACTCATTTTCACCAAACAGAGCCTGAACGCATCATAATGTAACTGAATGGAGCCTTTGTTCGTTAGCAATTAGAGGTGCTGCCACCGTTACCGTAGTGTATATATGAGACCGTTACCAGCTCTCCTCCTGTCACTTTAAATACGGTTGTTTGTAATGTAACATTATCAGCGATCAGCGAATAGAGAAGCTTAAATGCTGATGTCCTGAAAGCTTATTTTACTGAATATTGGCGGATAACGATCATCAGTAAAACCTTTTTTTTTTTTTTTCCACACCGATGGTTAACGTTAAACTGTAATTAATCCGTACGGATCGTCAATGGTCCGTTACACCACTACTACTTAATGTCAACCGGTTTTCCCTGACTCAGGCCTCACTGTTCTAACCACATATTAACACAGCAGGTGCTCCACCGAACACACTGTGACGGAGTGGTTCTCTCACTCTGTAAAGTCCGGACTGCTGTGTTATGTAGACTGTAGGGTTGTAGACTCAGGTGGGTGAATTAACAGTTGCTGCTCTCTTCCTTTCCCTAATGCCGCCCCCACCCTCCGCCCCCCCAGTCCTTCTGCCATGTTTGATTATGACTTTGAGTAAGTCTGAATTTTACTTCCTGCTCCTGTGGTCTTTACATCCTGCCTGCTGTGAACCCCGTCCTCTGCTCTCTGTCTGCTTCTGTTGACCTACACTTTGAGTTTAAGTCTGCTAGTTATTCAGTCATACTGCATGTCCAACACTTCCATCATTTGAATGCAAATCAACATCCAGCACTCTGATCTCCATTAGATTTCCGTGCTTGTTATTGGGGTATTTCCATTTCTTTCCGACCCCAGAGTGTGCTTCCCCAGCTCCAGCAATTGAAGAAAACATTGCTGGTTTTGTCAGATGTTTGGCTGGCTTCAGATTTGTGCATGAACAAGAACAAACACATGGTCATTTAGTGTTCTTGTTATAAGCTTGCCTTTGCGCTTCTTTGTGGTATAGTAGTGGTATTGCTTCTTACCGTAATTCCTATCAAAACCAGCTTTATGATCGATATATAATGCAGCTTTTCTTCGTTTTTGTTGCAGATTTGACATGAAGGTTAACAAGAAACCACGAGCTGTAAGTTGAGTTCTTATTGTTTTGTTTGTACAGTAAGACTGTTATTTGGTCAAACTAATGATTGTATTTAATAGCCACGCAACTGGCGATTTATTTTCTAGATGAATTGTTTTGTCTCTACAATGTCAGAAAATAGTGAAAACGGCCTTTATAATCTAAAGCAGACCAAGATGGCATCTTCAAATGGTTTCATTTTTGCTTAAAAATCATCTGTTCTGACTTAAACCATTATTACGTAATCAAACTAGTTGCTGATCAATTTCCTGGCAATCGATTAGTCTACCTATAATTGCAGCTGTGACGGCGCTCGCTGCCTTTATTTCAATAACCGTTGCCGTTATTCGTCTCCTGTCGTCCTGCAGGACTATTCAACTTAGCAAAGACGACTGGAACACCTGGACACACATGAGGAGGACACCTGTAGAGAAACTCAAGAATTCTGGACTTCATGAACTTTGTATACCTTTTTTTTTTTCTTTTTTTTTTCTGTTGTCATATTTCAGCCTGTACTGCGTGTATTGCTTGCCCCGCCCCCCGTCACCTACCTTTGGTCAAGGTTACGATTTTAACCTACCAAGTAGAAATATGGTGTTGCATGTTACTTGAGGCCTGACGAGGCCCACCGCCAGTAACATACCATTTTGTATAGTGTTAAAAAAAGATTGTATTTATTATGTGGTTAATTTCCCATTGTAAGAAAGTTATGTTTTTTGGGTTTTTTTTAAGCATCACATCATAGACGTATAACTCCTGAATAACCCGGATTCTTTTATTACATGGTTGTTTTGCAAAAAATAAAATCAAATACAAGTAAAGAGTATGTTTTGGTTGTTTATATGAAGACGTACTCACTCATCACAGCAGTTAAAGAATCACTGGATGCCGTGAAGTGGCTGGTAAGTCCTTGCTGTAATAACCCTAAATCTTTGTTGTTTCTTCTGTCAATCACTGGCAGATGCAGGCCTGTGAAAAATCTAAATAGACCAATTGTTGGATGGAGTTCCCACACATGTGGTCCATAAAAAGTTGTATTATGGAATAGCTTAGTCCAAATATAATCGGTGTTTGCCTAGCTAATGTGGAGAATAGCCAGCACATTCTCTTCTGTCGGTTTGTTTTATGAAATAATTACAAAGGTAAACACGGAGCACAAACTGCCGACAGCATCGTGCTATCTACACAACGGCCCCTGGGTTCTGTCATTCAGAAGTTTAAAAATACACTGCTGTTTTAACAAACGGGTGATTCAAACACATGGAAGTTGTATTTTTATAGTGTTTGTTCAACAAATGTTTGTAAAAGTTAAAGCTTTTAACATGTAGTCAGCATGAAGTACCCACATTTTTCACTAGACTGCGCCAAAACACGGAGTAGCCTGTACATCTGTAAATACACAGTCGGGGAGAGTTTAATACTTAAGATACTACTTTTGATCTTACCTGTAGTGCCACTTATAGATCTAGAATGTTTTTGTGTGTCGGGCCATAGAGATGTCGGCCTTCTCTTGAATGCAGTGGGACTAAATGGCGATCGGCTTCTAGCTCGCCGTTGCGCTGTCTTTTCTCTGTTTGGATGTTTTACAGCTCCCTTAGAGTAACACGAAACTTGGAAGTAGTCGAATCTTGCAGTGACCAGCACATTAGTCACAACCGGTCCCAAAGTATCACCACATGGAGGGATGGAGAGGAACCAGAGCTGCTGACAAACAGGTATGATGGATCCCTGGAATGTACTTGTTGGTTTCAGGCTCCATCCCAGAGTCTCATTTCATCTGGTATGAATGACACAATGACTGTTTTTACTCCTCTATGGAGACCTGGTTGGTTTCAAGCCAATCTCAAAGACTTCATTCCCTTTTCAGCATCACCAATAATTTGGCTTGCCCCCTGTTAGCATTGTCAATTATGAGGATGTCAGCAAAGTGCACATTAATACTGTATTTGACCCTTTTCTCTACTGTGTTGCTCTAACAGATGTGAATGTGTTTTCCCCTCATGTAGGTTTCACTTCTTTAACTAGGTTGGTGATTCATATGACAGTGCATTGAACATTTACGCAGGTTTGGAGACACGCTGCACATTTGTCTCCCAGCGCTGTCCTTTCCTCGTCTCCTCCCATGTCTCCTTCAGCCATCCAGATACTGCAGACTGGGATTGAGACCAGGTCTCCTGTCAGCCCATGACTCACCCACAAGTCACATTCAACATCGCCAACTACGTAATGCAATCTGGTTGGAAACTCGCGCTCACACCAGAATACATTCCACGCGTTTAACCTTGGGGTGTGTGAGTAATGAGGCGTGCGTGTTCACTGTGTGTTTTCCACTTAACAGAAAATCTTTATTTCATTTCCTGTCATGCCAGGACAGGGGCGGAATTTAGATTTCAAAAGTGGGGGGTGGGGGGGGGCACCGTTATTAGTACAGGCACAAATCCTCAAAAGGACTTTAGTTTTTGAGATACCCTTACCTGAATTAGAACAAAACGTGAATGTGTCTTTTCTTCATTTTGATGATGGTCGTAAAAAGGGTTTTATACAGAAAATTACATAAAAAGTAATGAAATTGATCCCTGTATTGACTGGCCTTACTTTGGAGATGTTGTTAATTTTCATAATCTCATGTAATCATTACTATTGGGTTTACTGGATTTTATTTAGTTCACATTTGCACTAGTAGTGCCCTGATATCTTCTACACCTCAGAACAAAATGAATATCAAACTCGTATTAACTATAAAACCAGTGCCTGAAGGCTCTTAAATACTTGTCATAGGTGGAAATTTCACACAGAAACCTTTTAAAAGAAAGTTATCTTTACTTACGGTAATGCACGGAGGCGTTTATATTCTTATGCGCTGTTCGTTGTATTTTTCTCCAAAACACCAGAAGGCTTACAAAGAAAATGAAGAAGAGTATAAACCACAGACTGTAGGTGTAACCGGCGAAAAGACATAAACCAACCTCCACAATGCCGGGGAGGGATTGTAAATATCTGTAAACTCATGTCTCTTATTCATGGCCTACTTTATTAACTTTGTACAAGCCCTGTAAAGAAACAAAATGAAGTACCACATGCATTATAAAGAAACAAAGGTTGAATGTCCTGTAAGCTATTTGATTTGATTGCAAAACAAATACTCAAATGCAGATTTATAAGACGACCTGTTTCTAAAGCATCCAGAAAACAAATTGACCTTCTTTGTATAATCCCTAGACATGTAAATAGTGCTTTTATCAGTGAGCTATTTGTGACAGTCACATGATCGCTGCAGGTGCCAAGACACAAGTGTGTGTTGTATTTGAATGACAGTGAGTCTATAATGTTTTTTGGGGGTTTCTGTCCTCTAGAAAATGCTGGACTAGCAGCTGGAGAACAACAGGAAGACTCATGAGGTGCAGCTCAGCAAACCCCGAGACTAGATCTAAGATAAGCACAGGATGGAGATCTAATGCAGAGCAATGAAACACCAGTAAAGCAAAATATTGTCTTGATACTTTGAGTATTGGTGCAGTAAGTATAGTAGGCCATACAGAATGTGTGCCATGAAAGTCATACATGTGTCGTATAAATCTCAAAGTAAATGATGTCATAAAATGTCATTGTACAATATCTCACAAAAAATTTGAAAAGAATAGTATGCTACAAAAAAGTCATGACTTTTTGTGACTCTTATGGCATACTATACTACATCAAAGTATGTCATCAAATAATTTCATAGTATAAGTAAGTCATGAAAATGTCATAATATAGCATCAAAACAAAGCCTTTCATGAAGTATGTCGAAGTAAAAAAAAGTAATTGTATAGTACATCGAAAAAAGTCAAAAACGGTCACCGTATAATGAGTCGAAAAGAGTAAAATAAAGTCATAGTATAGTATGTCAAAAAATGTCCTTGTAGAGAAACAGAGTCGAGGTATAGTTAGTCATTAAGAGTAATTATAAAGTCATAGTATAATGTGTTGGCAAAAAGGTAAAAAAAAAAAAAAAGTCATAGTATGTCAAAAAAAGTCTGCATGACTGAATCCTTTTGACTGACCCCACTGGAGGAGAGAAGGGGAGGTTCTTCTTCGGGGTGCATTACCGCCACCAACTGGACCGGATCGTGGAACAAAAAATGATTCAGGAAAATAAATAAGTAGGAAAAAAATAGATTATTCTCGCTAAAACAGTTTATTTTATAACCTTGACCTATTCTGACCTATTCTCAGACGAGGGATGATCCAGTTTCATTATCATCCCAATACTCCTGTCATGCTGAATATTGTCATTGATGATATCAGCTCCAGATCCAAATTGGTGAGACTGTTTTTGAATAAATAGACAGAAATGTCTGTTTTTGACTGATCCAGTCAATTTAATACCTGATGAATAACAATATTATAATAAAGCAGTCCAGCTGCAGTTTCCAAGGTCAAGAATGAACTTTCTGTCTTGATTGTTTTTCCAAAAATGTTACTATATTAAAATATGCGAACATTGATATTTAAAATGACATATGCCATGTTAGAGGATTTTAAATTGCAATTTTCCTTTTGTGAGGATTACAGCTTTGAAAGAATAAAAAGGAGCGACCAGGTGAAAAAGCATATGATGTCAACAGTTTTCATTTCAAACGTCCAAACAAATCGTCCCCATGTGAACTGAAAATGGTCCTCATTCAAACGGTAGAACAGGGTGAATCCCTTTAGAAACAGAATGTATTGAGTGAATTCCGGTTGATGCTACACACGGTCATCTAAGGACTTCAGGAAATATGCAGAAAACAATACTGTAGAAGCTACAGGCTCTAAAGCTCTCTTTCGTCTGTGGTCAGTCAGTCAGAGTAATGTCGTCTAATTGCTTTAACAGCCTCCCCCAGCAGGATGCAGCTGAGTCCGAGTCCCTGGTCCCGCTGTGTCCGAGTCCCTGTCCACTGAGTGGGATGACGTGAAATCCTAAATATTCACTGAGGAGCTTCGACCCCATCCTTCCTCCTCCTCCTCCTCCTCCTCTTCCTGGGACCAAACAAGACTTGTTCGCCGACATCCCCGCAAACAAGGTCAAACATATTTCAGGAAGAGTCATGGGAAAAGCTCAAACAAACAACAGCACCACATGGCGCTTTCATTTTTCATCTGGAGTTGATCTTGTGATGAGATTTTAACGGGGCATTAAGAACATGCTTGTTGCACCAAGTCAACACTTTTACACTGAGTCATGAAAGATGATCAAAAGCAGGAAGTAACAGGAGAGTATTTCTCTTCTTGACAGCTGCATTTCACAGTTTATGAGGGAGCACCAGGCGCCTGGAGAGAGACGAGCAGCCGTGTATATTCACATTAGCACCTGTCGGGGCCAAATCCATGTATTTCAGTACAAACGTCTTACTAATCTGAACTCTAATGTCCACATACTAGCTTTGTCTGGTGTTGTGGAACTTCCTGGACTTGTTTTTTTTTTTTTAATTGTCAAACTGTTTTCAAGGTTAAAAATGAACTTTTTTATTAATATGTTGTGCTCCTTTATTTCTGTTGAACAAAAATATTTTCAGGACACTTTTAAAGCAAGAAAGAAGCGGGTCCAAGGTGTTTCAATCAGCATCGAGACCACGGGAACAAAAGTACCAAAGGCCAAAATCATTTCTATTGAAAAATGTGTCCTGTTGAACTAGTGTCCTGACCTACACCATCTTAGTTTTCTACCACCCTCCCGACATGGACACTAGCCTGGCACAGCCTCCATATAAACACAATCGGAACAGATCAGCAAAGAGGTTCTGAACTGTAAATATTTATGTAGATTATGTGAGTAATATAAGGGAAAGTCTGCATGGGACTACCCACAGAAAGCCATCTTTGGGAAATGGGATGAGGGTTTTTCTAAGGAATCTTCTCCCTGTTTTTTTTAAAGACATTGTGAGCCGTTTCAGTTTTTTTTTCATCAAGTATTATCAAAAGGAGTATTTAGTTTCAGCTGCTCGATACGCCTCACAAGAGAATTTAAGACTTTTGTGTGGCTTGATAATTCGCGTCTAAGTGAGACAGGAAAGCACATTTCTAAATGAGCTTTTAAACATCGTCCTGTACAAAGAGCCACCTTTGAAGCATAATTCATCAGGAGGCTGCTTTTGTGCATTTTATTTATTTTTTTAGAAGCACAACTGTGTGAAGCAGGGAACCAATTTTGTAGGTTAACTGACACCTACTGCGCTTCATGAGATGCATTGTGCATGTCCACGTTCATAGAGAGAAATACTTCATTCATTACTACATTTATACAATGCCCTTTATTTTATTACATTTATTATTATTGTAAGTACGCCAGTAAAGACTGTTTTAAGCTGAAAAGAAAACTAAATATACAGAACATTCTCGACACATTCTTTACATACAGGGAGAAGAGGGAGGGCAGTTTTATATAAGTTGGAATATCTTTTAAAAAGTAGAAATACGTTTGCCCAGCGTTTAATCATAACATTCAAATTTTGGTTCTGCCTAGCAGTGATGAAAACAAGTGTTAAACAGTTTCATTTAAAGGTTTAGATACTGTATATGTGTTGTATATTTCCTTTAGTCTTTGGTGTGCAAAACCTTAAAAATACCGAAAAACAAAGTCGTACACATACGTCGCAGGACATTTCTGCAGAATTTATACAAACATTTCAATGTGCTAAAGGCTGATGAGAGCTTCGGGTTGTAAATACTGAGCGTTGCATCAGATTTACACTCTGAGTGAATTAGTAATATTGCAGTGTTCGTGTTGAAGGCCGAGGTTTAGAATAATGTTTTTCTGCTGGTGTTTGATAGGTGCTGCCGGTGCGGTTCGTGGCGGTCAGTCATCGTTGTTGCAGTCTGTACACAGAATCTGGTCGCGGTCGGGGAAGAAGCCGGAGCCCACCAGCGACACCGAGCAGCGTGAACACTTAAAGCACGGCTGGTGCCACTGCTGGTCCTCAAAAGACACGTACTTCCCATCTCCAAACCCTGTGAGGCACAAATACAAAACATGAGCAACTAATGAAGGAATGAATTACGAGGGTAGGAAAATGTAATAAGAGCCTTGCAGCATTATAAATAACATAAATGCATTCACGATAACATCGGCAAGTTGGCAGTAACAATAAGAAAGCACTGCCAGTTCTGTCATCCTGCTGGTATTCCAGTTCATAGCTGTGGTCGAAGGCGTCTAATTAAAGTTCTCATTTAACTCTGGCATGTTAAGTTTCTTTGCCACTACGAGAAAGAGGCGGGATAGAGAGGATAATGGATCTCACTTGTTGTTCCTGCATTGCTGAATTGTCTTTTATTTACTATATCTTTTTACCAATCAGAGTCGGTAGGTGGTTTAAAGAGACAGGCGCTAAAACGGAGCGTTTCAGTCAGAGGGTGAATACAGGTATCATCAAACGGACTGTATGAGAGAAATGATGTGTTTCAACATTAAAGCATGGAAACACGTTCTAGTAGAAATCCCAAATATGAAAAGTATGGACCTGAAAATGTGCATGATATGTCCCCTTTAACCTCCTTGTTTCCCTGTGTGTGTGTGTGTGTGTGTGTGTGTGTGTGTGTGTGTGTGTGTGTGTGTGTGTGTGTGTGTGTGT